>NW_024871140.1:1652500-2155000 GCF_019054845.1 Dipodomys spectabilis
ATCCTTTCTTCTTCTCCTCCTCCCCCTCTTCTCCTCCTCTCCCTCCTCTTCCTTCTCCCCCTCTCCCTCCTCCCCCTTCTCCCATATGCCCTCCTCCTCCTCCCGCTCCTCTCCCTCCTTCTCCTCCCCCTCTTCCTCTTGTCCCTCCTCCTCTTGTCCCTCCTCCTCCTCCTCCTCTTCCTCCTCCTTCTTCTTCTTCGTAATAATGAAATTTGAATGCAACCTGTCAGCTTGAGTGCTCCACATTGTCTTTCATGAAAACAAATTAAAGAGTTGTATTGCACTATATGCTTTAGAATATGATGCATCATTATTTATTTTGTAATAGTTTTTCATCTCATCATATTAGCATATTTTAATTATAGAACATAATGGATTTCATTACAAAATTTTCCTACATAATGACCTACATACAATGTATGTTGATTATATTCTCAACTCGATTTTTCTATCCCCAATGCCTCTAACTTTATTATTTTTCTCTATAATTTTATTGACAGGATTCATTATGACATTTTCACATGTTCATATGTTGTACCTTGATTCCAGGCACCCACCACTCTCCCTTTTCCCTGCTCCTCTTCTTGCCTTTATCATTAAATGTGCTTTTTATACTTTTTTTCTGAGTCTCGGAAGTTTCTTTTTTTAATTTAATTTTTTTTATGAACATACTGTACAGAGGGGTTACAATTACATGGGCAGGATAATGCGTACATTTCTTATCAAGCATTGCAGCCTCCTCCTTTGTTGACCCTTCACATCCCTTCGCAGCCTCCTCCCCACCCCCCAACTCAATCTTCCCCACTCACCCCCCACCCCCACCAAAGTTGTAAAGCTCGTTTTCGACATGACAATTTGTACTTCTCATTGTTGCAACAGGTCCACCTGAATCCTTAAATGACTTGTTTTTCCCCATCTCCTCCACAAGTTATACTGACTTCAAATATAGTGAAAGCGGGGGTTACACTGTGGGGGAGGGACATACAAAGCAACGAAGAAATAATCTTATGAATGCATTAGAAACAAATGCATGAAAGAAAAAAGCATTAAAATACATATCTAAGGGTTCATTTTCCTAACATCACATTATCTGACATTTTCCGCTTGACTCATACATATACTAGATATTGCAAATAAGGGAAACCATGGGACCTATGTTTCTTTGGGTCGGGCTTTCTTAATTTAATATAATTTTTTCCAAGTTTTTAAATTCCTAACAAATAGGGCAATGTCATTCTTTCTGATGGAGGCATAGAATTCCATTGTGTATATATACCACATTTTCTTGATCCATTCATCTCCTGAGGGGCATCTGGGTTGGTTCCATATCTTAGCTATGGTAAATAATGCTGCAATAAACATAGCTGTGCTGGTAGCTTTCGTGTGGTCTTGTTTGTAAACATTTGGGTAAATGCCCAAAGGTGGGATTGCTGGATCATAGGGGAGTTCTATGTGAAGTCTTTTGAGGAACCTCCATACTGCTTTCCAAAGTGGTTGAACAAGTTTGCATTCCCACCAACAACGAAGTAAGGTTCCCTTCTGTCCACAACCCTTCCAGCATCTGTTGTTGTTAGAGTTCTTGATTCTTGCCACTCTAATTGGAGGGAGGTGGTATCTCAATATTGTTTTGATTTGCATTTCTTTTATGGCTAGGGAGGTTGAGCATTTCTTCATGTGTCTATTGGCCATCCTTCTTTCTTCTTCAGAGATGTTTCTCTTTAAGTCTTTAGCCCACTTATTTATTGGACAGTTGTTTCTTTGAGGATTTGTTGTTGGGTGGTTTAATTTTTTGAGTTCCAAGGATATTTTAGATATGAGATCCTTGTCTGTGGTATAGCTAGTGAAGATCTTCTCCCAATCCGTGGGCTTTCTATTGATCTTGCTAGCTATGTCCTTTGCCATGCAGAAGCTCTGCAACTTCATGCAATCCCATTTGTCCAACCTTTATTTGATTTGTTGTGTTTCCGGGTCTCTATTCAGAAAATTTCAACCTGAGCCAAGGAGACCTAGGGTTTCTCCTATTCCATCCTGTAATGTTTTCAGAGTGTCTGTTTATACTTCGAGGTCTTTGATTCATTTGGAGTTGATTCTGGTGCAGGGTGATATATAAGGATCTAGCTTTAGTTTTCTATAAGTAGTTAACCAATTTTGCCAGCACCATTTACTGAAGAGGCTGTCTTTCTTCCATTCTATTGATTTAGTTCCCTTATTGAAGATTAGATGGCTATACGTCTGTGGGTTCATTTCTGGGTTTTCAATTCTATTCCATTGGTCCTGAGGTCTGTTCTTATGCCAATACCAAGCTGTTTTGATTACTATGGCTCTATAGTAGTGTTTGAAATTTGGTATTGATATTCCTCCAGCAGTGTTCTTTCCATTGAGGAGCGTTTTTCCTATTCGGGGTCTTTTATTGTTCCATGTGAATTTTTGAATTGGCTCTTCTATTTCCTTGAAGAATGAGGTTGGAATTTTGATAGGTATTGCGTTGAATTTATAGATAGCCTTGGGAAGTATTACCATTTTCACGATGTTAATCTTTCCAATCCAGGAGCATGGGAGTTTTCCCATTTTCTAAGTTCTGTTTTGATTTCCTTTTAAAAGATTTTAAAGTTTTCATCATAGAGGTGCTTCACTTCTTTTGTTAAGTTAATTCCTAGGTATTTTATTTTTTGTGGGGCTATTACAAATGGAGTTGCTTCCCTAATTTCAGCCACACTTTTCTCATTGTTGGCATACAGAAAAGCCATTGATTTTTGTGGGGTTAATTTTATACCCTGCTACTTTGCCAAAGTTTTGAATCAGCTTGAGTAATTTGGGAGTGGAGTCTATGGGATTCTTTAAATATAAGATCATGTCATCTGCAAAGAGGGAGAGTTTTATTTCTTCTTTCCCTATTTGGATCCACTGTGTGTCTGTATCTTTTCTTATTGTTGTAGCTAGGCATTCTAATACTAGATTGAAGAGAAGTGGAGAGAGTGGACATCCTTGTCTTGTTCCTGAGGTAAGAGGAAATGGCTTTAGTTTTTCACCATTAAGTATAATGCTGGCTGTAGGTTTGTCATATACAGCCTTTAATGTATTGAGGAATGTTCCATGGATTCCTAATTTTTCCAAAACCTTCATCATAAAGGGGTGTTGGATCTTGTTGAATGCTTTTTCTGCATCTATTAAGATAATCATGTGGTTCTGATGCTTTCTCCTGGTGATGTAATGAATAATATTAATTGATATGTGTATATTGAATCAGCTTTTCATCCCTGAAATGAATCCTGTTTGATCCTGATGTATGATGTTTTGGATGAATTGTTGAAGTCGATTGGCCAAAATTTTGTTAAGAAATTTTGTATCAATGTTCATCAAAGAAATGGGTCTATAATTCTCTTTCTTTGATGAGTCCCTACCTGGTTTGGGGATGAGGGTTATGCTGGCTTCATAGAATGTGTTCGGTACTGAACTTTCCCTTTCAATTTCATTGAAGAGTTGCAGGAGTATTGGTGTAAGCTCTGCTTTGAAGGCCTTGTAAAATTGCGCTGTAAAACCATGTGGTCCTGGACTTTTCTTAGCTGGGAGGTCTCTTATTGCTGTTTCTATTTCAATGCTTGATATGGGCCTGATAAGATGGTTTAACTCATCTTGGTTTAGTTTTGGCATGTCAATATTTGCTAGGAAAAGCTCTATTTTTGCCAAGTTCTCAAATTTATTAGCATAAAGTTTTGAAAATTATTCCCTTATAATGTTCTGAATCTTGGTTGTTTCCGTGGTGATGTTTCCATTCTCATCTCTGAGTTTAGATATTTGGGTGTATTCTCTTCTTTTTCTGATAAGATTTGCTAAGGGTCTGTCAATTTTGTTAATTTTTTCGAAAAACCAACTCTTTGTTTTGTTGATTCTTTCTATAGTTTTTTTGGATTCTAATTCATTTAATTCTGATTTAATTTTGATTATTTCTTTCCGTCTACTGGATTGGGGTTTATCTTGCTGCTCTTTTTCAAGGAGGTTTAGATGTGTCATTAAATTGTTGGTTTCAGATCTCTCCAATTTGTTGATGTAGGAGCTCAGAGCTATAAACTTGCCTCTGAGTACTGCTTTTGCTGTGTCTCAGAGGAGATGGTAATTTGTGTGTTCATTTTTGTTGAATAGCATGAACATTTGAATTTCTTTTCTAATCTCTTCCATGACCCACTCGTGATTCAGCGGTGTGTTGTTCAGCCGCCATGTGATACCGGACTTTTTTTGGTGGCTTTTGGTGTTGAGTTCTAATTTTATTCCCTTGTGGTCAGAGAGAATCCAAGGTATAATTTCAATGTTTCTGAATTTGGACAAGTTTGCTTTGTGGCCTAAAATGTGGTCTATTTTAGAAAATGTTCCATGTGCTGCTGAGAAGAACGTGTATTCTGATGCTGCTGGGTGAAATGTTCAGTAGACATCTGTTAAGTCTAGTTGATCTATGCAGCTGTTTAGATCTGCGGTTTCTCTGTTGAGTTTTTGCCGAGTTGATTTATCTAGTGGGGAGAGTGGTGTGTTAAAATCCCCAACAATTAATGTCTTTGGAGTTATATGGGATTTGAGGGAAACTAGTGTTTCTTGGAGAAATTTGGGTGCTCCATTGGTTGGCGAGTAGATATTTAGAATTGTAATATCTTCCTGAAAGAGAGATCCCTTAATTAGTATGTAGCCACCTTCTTTATCTCTTCTCACGAATTTTAATTTGAAGTCTATTTTATCTGATATTAGGATTGCAACTCCCGCCTGTTTATGGGGGCTGTTTGCTTGGTAGATTTTGTTCCAGCCTTTAACATTGAAAATGTGTTTGTTTTTACGGGCAAGATGTGACTCCTGAAGGCAGCAGATAGAAGGGTCTTGTTTTTTAATCCAACTAGACAGTCTATGTCGCTTAATTGGAGAGTTCGGTCCATTAAGGTTAAGAGAAAGGACTGAGAGGTATTTGGGAGTTCCTGCCATGTTATCCACCTTCTTGGGGGTTGTGAAAACTGGGTTCTTCCTATGGTTCTTGGATTCTCAGTTTGGGTGCAATTTCTTGGCCTTTTTGTGGTCTTGTTGGTTTTCTATGTGTAGGACATCTTTAAGAATCTTTTGTAGGGCCGGTTTGGTGGAGATGCATTGTTTCTATTTTTCTTTGCTATGGAAGGTTTTTATTTGGCCTTCAGTTATGAAGGAGAGTTTAGCTGGATACAGTATTCTTGGTTGATAGTTGTTTGTTTTTTAGTGCATGGCATGCATCATTCAAGGCTCTTGCTTTGATTGTCTCTGCTGAGAAATCTGAGGTGATTCTAATTGGTTTCCCTTTGTAGTTGATTAATCTTTTTTCCTTCACAGTTTTAAGTGTCTTTTCCTTAGTCTGAATTGATCCTGTGTGGATGATAATGTGATGGTGGGATGTCCTATTCTGGTCTGGTCTGTTTGGAGTTCTAAAAGCTTCTTGTATCTGAATAAGCCTATCTTTTTGCATGTTTGGGAAGTTCTCTGCTACGATCCTGTTAAACAAATTTCCTAGGCCATTAACTTCTGTTTCTAGGTGCTCCTCTACACCCATTATCCTTAGATTAGGCCTTCTGATGGTGTCTTCCAAGTGTTGGATAGATCTATCATATTTCTTGGACTTGTCTTGGATGTTTGTATGTTCTTTCTCTATAATATGTAGGCTGTCTTCAATCCCTGAGATTCGATCTTCTGCATGGTCTAACCTGCTGTCAAGACTTTCTACTTTGTTTTTTATCTCTTTTTCTTCTAATTGGTCAGCTTTGATGGCTTGAAGTTCTTTGTTGAAGCTTTGTTTTAGATCTTGTATGAACTTCTTTACTTCCTTAATTTGATGTTCAGTGTTTATTCTCAGATCACTTAGTTGATTGGTTATGGTTTCCTTGGACTCCCATTCCTTCTGTTGGGTTCCATTCAGCATTCCCTTTGTGGTCTCCCTGACTTCCTTCAGCTCTTTGTTAATGGATTCCATGAATGCCTTTAGTGATCTTTGTGTATTCTCTTCCTTCTCTCTCAATTCCTGTATTACTCTTTGATAAGCTTCCTCCTGTTACTGGGATTCCTGTAGTTCTCTTTGAGTGTTCTCAGCCTGTTCACGCCATTCCTGTCTTTCTGTTTGAGTATTCTCAAGCTGTTCATGCAAATCCTGTATCAGCTTTTGAGTAGCTTCCTCATGCTTATGATATTCCTGTATAAACTTTTGGAATACCTCCTCTCTCTCCCTATCACACTCATACAGAGACCTTTGTATGCTTTCAATCTTTTGATTTATCATGTTTGCCAGCAGTGTTTCCAGAGCTATTTGTGAATTCTCTTCTGGATTATGCATTATCTGTTCTGTCCCCTGACTATCAAGATTGGGAATTGAGATACCCGGATTTGCCATTTTTCTTGTGTTTTTCCGGCTTACTCTGCCCATTGGAGATGAAAATAGCACCATTTTTGTGCTAGAACACTATCTTAAGGCAAGCATCAACCCAAGTGTGAATTTGCACAGTCAATAGTCTACAGATACAATCTAGTTCAACAGATACATCTATTCAACATCAAACAAGTATACGTTAATGGGCTACGAACTGCAAAGAAGAATTTGGAAGACCAGAAATTATTAGGGTTAGGGAGAGATGTGGGTAAAAAAATAGGAATAGATTGATGTGGGGAGGCTCTGGGGGAGTTAACTAAGTCTTAATCTCAAAGCAGGAAATAGGTTGGGTAGGATGAAAGTAGAGAGAGAGAGAAAAAAAAAGAAAGGGAACGGGAAAAGAAAAGAGACCAGAAAAAATGGAAAGGTAGAAATTAATAAAATTATGTAGATTCAATAACAATCTATTTAGATAAGAACGTGAATTTATTGAGAGAAGAGGAGGGATATAAAGGAGATATGAAAAACTTAAAAATAAAAATGCTTAAGATATTATATAGGTATAAAGAGATAGTACTGCTATTAAGGAATTTAAGTCTTACAGGTTTTGACTTGAGTAATAAATTTGTGGATTAAGTGTGTACACAATATGGGATAGGGTCTAATAGTCAACTACGGGTTTATCTGAGGGTGTGTAGGAAAAGAATTAAGTCACATAAAGAAGAACGAAAGAGAGGAGAAGATGAAAAGGATAAGAAAGGAAGAAGAAAAAGATGAGAAGTTCAGTAGAGCTAAACAAAAAACAAAAAGATAATTTAAAAAGAGAGAAAAAAAAAGAAAGAAGACCAAAAAAGAAAGCAAAAACGCACACTCACGTATCCCCAAAATAAAAATTATAAGAGGAAAAGCAAGTTTCTGAAAAACATTTTTTTTATCAAAAAAGGCAAAGATTAAAGATTGAAAAAAGTTTTAGAAAAGAAAAAAAAATTTTATATAAGGTACCAAAAATAAAAACTTAAAAAAAGGAGACGAAGACGAGAAAAAAGAAAGAA
Organism: Dipodomys spectabilis; assembly: GCF_019054845.1. NCBI lineage: Eukaryota > Metazoa > Chordata > Mammalia > Rodentia > Heteromyidae > Dipodomys > Dipodomys spectabilis. The sequence continues at coordinate 1,659,914 of NW_024871140.1, forward strand.
AAGAAAAAAAAAAGAAAAGAAAAAGAAAAAAAAACAAAAACAAAAAACAAATTAAAAAAAACAAAAAACTTCTTTGTTTTTTTTTGAGGGGGGGGAGGAGTGGGAAAAATCCTGTATCTCCCTTGTGTCTGTAACCACCCTCTTGTTGGAGTCTCTGGTCTGCTTGTGGTCCTGTGGCTTGGTTGGTTTCTTAAGTCAGTTTGTTCAAACAGGCAGTAAAATGCTCTGCTTTCCCCAGGATTTGGCGATCCTCCTCCCAGGCTAGTTCATTGGGAGACAGATCTGCTTTGAGTATCACAAAACAGGGGGATGCAGTGATGAGGCTAGGTTCTGGTAGCTTTTCCGGGGCTGGTTTGTGAAAACCTCACAGAGCCCAGCCTGGAGCCATTCTCAGGGTTTCTGTTTACTGATTTTCAATTGCTTGTTGAGGCTTCTAGAGGGAGGGGCAGCCTCTGGCTCTGATTACCCAGTGAAGAAACCCACTCCTCAGGCTGGTGCCAGAGCTGGGTGACTTTTCCCCGGGTGGAGCTGAGTCTGGCAGGTCACGCCGCCGTCAAGTTCTTGTGACCTGCTAAATGACTCATTTTATTCCAAGGCCTGAGCTGGAGCTAGCAGCTCCTCCGAGCTTTGTCGGTATCCAAGATCAAGATCACCGGTACTGGGCCGGGGAGGGGTGGCCTTCCCTCCTCTGATCCCTGAGAAGGAGTGAGGACGTCAGGTTCTACTCACGCTGAGTCTTGGTTCCTGGGTTGTTTCTGGTCCGTGAACTGCAGGATGAAGATGTCTGCTCCTTGTCGGTTCTTGCTGGTGTTGAGTAGAATCCACTCGCCTGCTGCGTCTGTCTCCTTCGTCCCGGACTCTCTCCGTTAATGGTGATTTTTATCTTAGCACTTCCAGCTAGTTATTACCCATCCCATTTTCCTCTGAACTACACACTTCATTTTCCTAACCTACACCCTGGAACTTTTGTCTTCTACCACGGAAGACTATTTGAAAAATTTCAGACTTCTACCTCCAAATACAGTTAAATATATTGATTGTATCATCTCTGTTATCTAATCATTGATAAATCCTAGAATACTAAATGGGGTGCCAGTAGCCCTCAAATCTCCTGTCATTTGAAATTAGAGTCTATTATTATGGATGGGGTAAAATCTTCTATATTTCTGTTTTATAAAATACTGATGGATATTTTATATTTTTTACAAGTATGATTATGGCAAAAACACAAAGGTATTTTCATTAACATTAAATCTCTGTGATATGTTGAATAAAATACACTGTAAATCAGCATAAATATACCGAAATTCCTCACATTTAAAAACGTAAGACTCTTTCTTGCCTTGATCCTATTTTTCTTATCAACAAACATTCTGCACTTTAGTTTCCCTAGGCAGCAAATATCTAGAAGTATTAGTTATTAATACAGCTTTGAAATTCCACGGTCTGTCCTTAAATCATGCTGATCATGTATTTATCCTCACTCTAGCAAAGAATGTCATTTTTGTTGTCAATAGTTCTACCTTTTCTAAACCTGTCTGACTCATCACACATTTTACATTACCTTTCATTTTGCATTAGCTTTCAGAATCATATACTTAAGAATTTTCCTCCTTGGAAGTGGCATTGTGGCTCAAGTGGTAGAGCGCTGGCCTTGAACTGAAGAGTACAGGGACCGCACCCAAGCCCAGAGTTTAAGCCCCACAACTCACAACTGACAAAAAAATATTTTTCTCCTTGATATACTTTCTCTAAGGACTACTTTTCACCTTTGCTTTCCTGGCCTTTTTTGTTTCTTTCTTTCACCTCTAGTGTGATAATGTTGATTTAAGACAAAAAATCTCATTCACAATCCTCTTCTATCTCTTCATTATAGTGATAAGTGTATTATGCAAAAATATCTTAGGGATTCATGAGTAAGAAACACAATCCCTAGTACAGTTATGTCTCCTAAAACTCAAGACTTAGAACTTCAACTGTATATTCAACTTTTCTAGTGAAGTATCTAATAATTATTTCATATTATACACACCTGAGGTGAAACTCTCACACCTATTCCACACACCATTCTCTCAAACTCACTGATAAAGTTTTATTTTTCTACATCTTAAGGCATAAATAGTATGTGAGGTCAAAAGCGATTTTTTTTCCTTTGCATCACACATTTGGAAATGAGACTGGGTCTGCCTTTAAAAATGTCTGATCTTCTCACCTGTCCTCATTCTGGCCTGAACCACCATCTTGCATACACAAATCACTGTGATGAAGCCTCATAATTGCTGTACTCCACCTTCACCTCTCTCTACTCTTCTGGAAGCTGCAGTGATTATTCAAATCTTTGTGTGAAATTTATTGCTTCTTTGCTCAAAACCCAGTGCAAAGTTCTCATCAAGCTAAGAGTAAAATCAGTATCTGTAAATTGAATATACATCCATTTGTGTTTTAGTATTTGTTTCTCTGCAAGTTCAAGTTCATTCTGTACTTCCCATGGCTACTTCCAGTAGAATCAAACTGTGATAGGGCTGGAGGGGCATGTCTCATGTCTTCCTGGATCATGCTTGTCACCTTTTACCATTTTGATCACTTGTGACTCTGGTCGTTCTGCCTAACTACTCTTTCTCTATATATGGTTATGGCAGATGGTTTTACCACTAACATTAGCCCAGATGGGCCCTTTGTAGAGAAGTCCTGGCCTTTATAAGTGATTGCACATTTTTATCCCCATATTTTATTAATGTGGTTATATATAATCACTTTATGGTTTTTCTCTCTATCCCTTTTCTTTCCCTCTTTCCTTACATCCTTCCCATTCTTCTTTCTTTCTTTTCTTCTTTTCTCTTTCCTTTTCTTCTTGAAGTCTGAAAATAGTGTCTGAAGAATGTGTCACTATTTTAAAGGGTCACTTGTCTTTGGGTTGTGGATGTTTACAATGTGTTTCCTTAAGGTATTTCCTGTTCTAAAAGAAAGCTTACTATCTATGTGCCCGATATGAGACCCATTGCCTTTTTCATAGGATATTTGTTGTATGAGTGTCACTATGGTTCTTACCTGGGCCATGTTCAGTTATATTACCTACCAAATGTACACCTAACTGATGCCTAACTGGGAATAAAGTAAAGGTCAGGAGTGATGATCAAGTGAAAGACAGAAAAGGAGGTCTAACAACAAAACAAAAAAAGATTATCTGTGTGTGTGTGTGTGTGTGTGTGTGTGTGTGTATGTGTGTTATGTCAATAAATTTATTATCTTTCTGAAAAAATTCTTCTTAGGATATTGTATGATTTAGGTCTTAGCAGTCTGCTTCCGAGCTCTGAGGAAGCTGACCTTCTCTTGAGCTTCTCAATCTTCTAAGCAATGGACATCTGGGGATGATTCTACCTTTCTTATCTGACCTCTTTCTTGGGCTTTTTCTCATAGATTGGATTCCCTCGCAAGTGGAATGATATCTCTTTACTCTTCTCCATCATGTCTTTAATTATGTTGTTCTTTTATGTATGGATAGAAGTGCTTCTTATAAGAGTCTTCATCTTTTTACCTACTATGCGCTTCCTATGTACTGCATGGGAATCCTTGCTTTGTCTATTCTATAAAGAATAGACAAACCTCCCATTGTAGCTCCTCAGGACCCTAACACTTTATTGCCAGTTGTAGTTCTGGCCAGGCATGCATTGAAATGGCCAGTGAAGGAATCAGGTTTAACATCCATGGTTTCCACATTGTATTCATCTCTAGTCACATCCATTTGGTCTTCTAAGTACTTGTTCATGCCAAGTCAATCAAGGAGCCTGTGCACTGTCACCAGACCAGTACAACAGGATGCAGCTTAATTGGTAAGGAAAATTTTTACACCATTCTTGGGTAGTTTGTGTGTGTATGCCATGCAGATGATCATATCTACTTGTATACACAGTTAAGCAATCAGAGAAATAATTTCTCTGCTAGTTATATGAACTATTCCCCGGTATTTGGGCATGTTGTACTTGTGTTTGTTGTGGATCCCCAAGCGTTTCCTAGCTTTTTGTAAATTTTTATTGAAATTTTCAACATTATTATCTGCAAAATATTGCTTTCATTTGACTAAAGTTAACGTTATATAAGAATAGGTAACACTAACAGAAATGCTTTTTCATTTGCTCATTCCTTTGTGCATTTTTAGAAATTGACTTTTATTTTATTTTATTTTACTTGGTCGGTCATGGGGCTTGAACTCTGGGCTTGGGCACTGGCCCTCAGCTTTCAGCTCAAGGTCATCACTCTACCATTTAAGCCACAGCACAATGGTTTATTGGAGAAAGAGTCTCATGGACTTTGCAGCCCAGGCTGGCTTTGAGCCGCGATCCTCAGATCTGATCCTCCTGAGTTGCTAGGATTACAGGCATGAGCCACCAGCTCCCAGCAAGTTAAGTTATTTTATAGGAAGATAAAATTGGGTTCAATGTGATACAAAATAGCAGTATGCTTTTGAGGATTACTTAATTCTTTACCCATGTGCTCTTCCAAACAAGTCCTTTCTGATTTTCCTGTAATTGTTTCAGTTACCAATGATGTGGGTATTTCCCTTTTTGGAAGGAAATTCTTCTCTTGACTTATCTAATGTTATAACTTTTCTGCTTACAAAAAGTTTAGATAATGATTTTTGGCAAAAAGTAGCAGTGATTTAAATGCTACATCAAGCAAACACTACCACCATGTGAAATTTCCTTTTGTGTCAAATTAGAAATAAAAAGACTATTACAGTCTTTTTAGGACTTACCCTGCACATTTAAGGTTGACAAAATTTAAGGTTTACAAAATCTTGCACATGCTGAAATCTATTTTTCCTATTATCTCCTATATTTGTAACTTTATATGGACTTAATAATGGCTTTCATTATATGTACAATGTGTCTAAGCTGACAGTAGAACTGTTAGAACCCAATAGCACACCTAGCAGACTCATTGCTTTCTGAAATTCTATATGTGGAATGTTTGTTAAAGACATCGTTGATCAGCTGAGCTATTCCATTGATGTGGAAAACTTTTTTTCTGTTTTTAAAAATTATTCAAGGTTTTGCGTTATATTATTTTTTCTCTAAAGGAAAAATATACATTCATTGGAGATCATTCTATTTCTTATTTTTCCTAGCCTTTACATTTTTTCACAATCTTTTACTCATTTGTAAGAGCTTAGAATTTCAGTTATTCCATGTGACCCTGAAAGGTTTTTCTTTCTACTGTTTTCTTGTATTATCGTGACTGATTTAAACAAAAAAGTGTTCTATGAAAGAGATAATTTTTTGTTGTTGTTATTTTGTTTTTCTGAGACATTCGGTTCCTTTTGGAAGGAGTTTGATAGCATCCTTTGGAATTTGTTGAGAGTGCATCAGAGACTTCACATCTGATGAGGAATTATCTCACTGCCAAGATCAGAGTACACACAAAGCTTCAATTGATGCATTTCATCTTTCACTTAAAGGGAGCTAAATATCAAAAACATTTACACATGCACTTGGAGAGACTTTTGAACTACTAAGCTTTATCACATATGCACCGTATCTGGCTCTTTACAAGATTTCTTCCTAACCTGCCCTTGTGTTGTCCAGCAGAAAGGAACAGTCACAAATACAATGGCAACAGCTTGAGAGTTGCAGCAAGCAGGGAATTAGCATCTGTAAGGAGAAGATTGCTCATGAATCATACTGAGATTTTTCACACACTCTGTTACTACTTCAAAAATAATTCCTTTGTGAAAAACATTATGAAGCTAACAAATCCACAGGCAGCAGGCAACCTTGAAAAGCAGTTGTAGATAAGACACTTTTCTCAGCAACGTGATTACCTTTTTGTAAGCCCTTGGCTATGATTCTTCTGTAATTTAAGTTAGCAGTTTGCATGCATATCATCCCCAAATCACCTCATCTTTTGTTATTAATCCCAAAATATCTGAATTCAAAAAATAATATCACATTTTGTCAGGTTAGAAAATGCATGTACTTAAAAAATAGTTATTTAATTAGAGAAGATGTAGCATTGGTGTTTGAACTTCCCTTTGGCAGAGAAGGCCTTCATGAATCTTGTAATTATTTTAATAACTGTGCTTCCTAATTAATCTCAGTAAGCCAAAATTTATTCTAGAAAGCTAAGTACAAATTATTTTATGATTTTTCTGTTTTTCCCCTAGGAAAGTTATGTTTCAGTGCTGTGTATGAATGTGTGTATGAAAATAAATTTATATCAAAATAACTTGGCAATCGACCCATGATAGACAGACTTTGTCTTGAAAGTATTTTCCATCTTAAGAGCCAATAATTTCACTAAGTATATATTTTTTCCAACTTTTTCTATTTCCTTATGAATGGGGTAATGTCATTCTTTCTGATGGAAGCATAGAATTCCATTGTGTCTATATACCACATTTTCTTGATTCATTCATCCAGGGGCATCCTGATTGATTCCGTATTTCAATTATGGTAAATAATGCTGCAATGAACATGGTTATACTGTTGGCTTTAGTATGATCTGGTTTGTGGTTAGTTGGACAAAAGCTTAGGGCTGGAATTGCTGGGTCATAGGAAAGCTCTATGTTTAGTCTTTTCAGGAATCTCTATACTGCTTTCCAGAAGTATACTTTCCCACTAACAGTGTAGGAGCCTTGCCTTTTGGTCACATCCCTACCAGCATCTGTTATTGTTAGTTTTCTTGATAATGACCATTTCTAACTGGGGTGAGGTGGAATCTCAAGGTTGTTTTGATTTGCATTTTTATGGCCAGAAATGTCGAATATGTGTCCATTGGCCATTCTCAATAGACTGTATGCTTTCCTTCATTTGTAATAATTAGAATATGACTATAAGTCTACAAGTAAACTCAATGGATAGTAAGAGACAAATAATTACACTTGGACATGATTAATTAAACAGCACTATAAACATTCACACAGTGAGAGCAAAGGAACATGTTCCTAGGAGAGGATCACAAGAGCTCAATAGCTATATGCCTATCATCATATAAAATGATGCGTATTGAAATGAACTCCAGAAAATGGAAACAAGATGTTTTCATTGTACTATTTTGATTCTTTTATTCCATTTTTCTTTGGCTTATTCCATTTTGTTGCTATTTTTAAATTTCTGTACACTTTGTCCTGTATATAAGGTTATCTTATTGAAGAGGGGAAGAGGAAATATAGAAATCGTTGGACAAAGATGAACCAATTAAGGTGAACCAATTAATTTCTATTGGAAATGAACTGTACAGCTTGGGGAAGAGTGGGGTCAACAGGGGAAAAAATGAGAAAGAATGAGAGAGGGAGGTGACATTGTTCATAATGAAATGTACTCATTACTTGATTTATGTAACTGTAATCCCTCTGTATATCACTTTTACAACAAAATTTAAATAAAGTAGAAAAAAGAGACAATAAGTTAACTATTTTTTCTATGCAACATATCAAGAAAATATATTGTATTTTATTTTTATAAAGAAAATTCATTTTGGTAGTAGTCAGAGATTAAAATTACTGGTAATCTTGAGTGAGTGAATGAGCTATTATACTAAAGTTTATTTTAGATGTAAATTACTATTTGCACAAAGTCAAATTCATTTTGAGTATTAAAGAAAAACTTGCCATGAATATTGACTTACATTAATGAAAGCTGAATAGACAGATATGATTTCATGTTAATTGAGTGCTGGCCAATAAACTAAGTATTACATACATGTCATCTCATGTGAATGAGCACAATAATTTCTTTTGTACACTTGCAGGTATTAATGTTCAGAGATGTTAAGTAAATTGCTTGAAATAACAAAGTAAGTGATAAAGTCTAGATGCAGTGCTAGGAAATTTACTGAAAGTCCAGCACCTAATCTTATTGTCATATTTCTTTAAGTCTCTTTATTTTCAAGCAATAATAATAGTAACCATAAATATGCACTTAAAATAATTTCCCAAGTAGATAAAAACTGTAATCTTTCTTCATAGATGCCTTTTATGCCTCTTACTATATAGTATATCAACTGGCAATTGTTTAACTTGTTCTGTTCACATCTTTACAACCAAAATACAATATACAATATGCAATAAGTGAGCAGTAATGGCCATGCAGATTGCAAAATTATTTGCTTTCACCTTAATCCTGTAGTTTAATTTGAGATTTATTATATTACAAAATATTATAAGTAATTAAACTTGTCATAATTAAAAAATGTATATCATGCCTTATTCATTTCTTTTCCACATAGAAAAATTCTTAAACTATTTATAGGAATTACTATTTCTTTGCACTTTTTGTTAAAAGAAAATTACAGAGAAAATATTTGATTTGGGGCGTTAAATTTTCATTATTTTTTCCTAATATAGATTCTTAATCTAATCAACAATCAGACTGTTTAGCTTCTGTAATTCTTTTTTTAATACGTTTTTATTGTACAAAATATTGTATAGAGGGGTTACAGTTACACGAGCAAGGTAATGAGTACATTTCCTATCAAGCATTGCTGCCTCCTCCTTTGTTTTTCCCCTACCATCTCTTCCCTCCCACCTCCACAACTATGCTCCTCACCACCCCCCCCCCAAATTGTAAAGTTAGTTCTTCAACATAGTGTCTTGTACATCTCATTGTTACAATGGGTCAACCTGTATCCCTATTTAAGCATTTTGTTTTCTTCCCTTCCCCTCCCCAAATTAGAGAACTGTATATACAAGATGCAGGGCACTGACATCAAATACAGTGAAAACAAGGGTTATACCAAACAGGGGTTATACCACACAGGAGGAATATACAAAGAAACAAAGAAAAATCACATGGTACATTATATAAAGTGATGTAAGCAAAGTCCAAAGAAACATAGTTCCCATGGTTTCCCTTATTTGCAATAATTAGTATATGTCTGGGACAAGTGGAAAAGGTCAAAAGGACCAGATAAGATGATGTGAAGCGAAATGATCCCCAAGATAAGGACGATAAGGACAGAAGTGTTTTTTTTTCTTTCTACCCTCTCTAATTCTTATCCCATAATCTAACGATCTATTCAAACTGAAACATAAAAACAATGATGATACTTGAACTTAATTATTTTGGTTACTATTTGCTTAGTCCAAACCCCCAAAATACACACTCAATTCATAAGTGCCTGGCCAATACACCAAATATGTTACCAGAAAGTATAGGGCAGTTAAACATTCTCACTCCTTGTATTTGAAAGAAAAGAATCCAAGCAAAACAAGTATAATTAAAAGTAAGGTGAACTTATTAGACAATAAAGATGGCAGAAAATGAGACACATCAAGGGAAAATAGCAATTGAGTGCATTGCAACCAGCTTGAGCTCTCTTCCTAAGTACAGTGATTGGCTTTGGATTAGATAGAATTGGAAGTCTTGAAGATAGATTTTTGCTTAGTGGGTCCTCTTTTGTTTTCCTATAAGGGTGTGATACCAAAGATTTACTGTTCTTTATCTTTTTATTCTTATGTTCTTCTTTTTTTCTTTTCTTTCTCATTCTTCTTCAAATCCTTGCCCCATATGACTGTCAGGCAGATGTTGGTTTGTCAGCTTATCCTGACATCTTCCAACATTATAGGATTGCTTTTCTACTGACCTAAATCCCTTTCATCTGAATTCTCAGCTCTTCCATTTTTCATGGAAAAGCATTGTGTGAGGTTAATTGATTCCAAAGTTATGTTGATTATATTAATTTGCTCAGATTGGAACATAAAATAAAATACAGTAATATGTCCTTGTCTATACACAGACAGGTTTTCTTCAATGAGTTTATGAACATTCAGGAGGATTTAATTTCTTTTTTACTGTATTTGATGACATCTCAGCAAGGGGATTTGCAGACTTAGCATTTTATTAAAATATTGACTAGGTTGTAAATTATTGGTGCCCATTGTGATCACTGATACATTAAAATAGTTTGCCTTGTAATTTGTGATGAGTCATTATTGTATGGTAGTGGGCTTTGTACAATTTATACTATGATTTCTGAAAAGTGGGCTTTTTACAATTTATACTATGATTTCTGAAAAGTGAAAAATTAGAAATTTTAGGTGTTTTAGAAGAAAAAAAAGAAAATAATGGCTTGTAGAATTTTCAAAGACAGCAGTTTCCTTTTGTGCTATAGCATTTTGGTTATTTCTATGTGCAACATGGAACCACTAAATGTGTGCTAATTGTTAAACTCGTGAGGCTTCCATCCTCAAAAAATATATAAAATATATATGTATATGTGTGTATTTATATGTCTCTGTGATCTGAGATTGGGAGGATTCAGATTCTAGTCTTTCATGGCAGGAACGTTTGTGACAGTCATTCTCAACCTATCTCTGTATATGGTGACTTACATAAGTCATTGTAGAAATTGCTGGGAAGCCTAAAGTATAGAGATTATAGTTTAGGAATGAGATTATACATGGGCTCAGGCAGAAAGCAAGTCCTTCTCTCAAAAATAACTAAGGAAGAAGTAGAGCTGGTAATGTAATTCAAGAGGTAGAGGGTCAGCATGGTAAATGTAAAGGCACTGAACTTAAATCCCACTACTATCAAAACAAAACAAAATGCTGAAAAGTAAACATTTGCTTAGGCTTAGGATTAAGAAAAAGGAGAAAGTATTACAGGTAGCAAATAATACATATTTTCATTTAAGTATGAACTTACATACACATCTGAATGGCAAATATCCTATAAAAATTAAAAGACAAGAAAATTCACATCCCACCCAAAACCTCATTAAAAGGGGAAAAAAACTCAATGAAACATTTACCTCTTACAAATCAGCACAAGATAAGGTTATTTTGTGAAACAATGATGAGGTTCAAATTTAGTTTTTCTAAATAGTGTCCATTTTACTTTGGATTTTTGTTATAAGGATTCTACGTTCTTTTATGGCAATATGACTTTCACAGCCAATAAGAAAAAAACACTGAGAATCTAATACTTAAGTTTTTAGATATGTGCAAATGTTTTGACAAATTTATTGGAATTTATATTATGTGTGTTTCCTTCATATATATGTAAATATTTATACAAACAGAAGAAGAAAAAGGGAAAGGTAATGCGTTGAGAAAGACAAAGGGAGAAAAAAGTCAGACAGAGTCAGAGGATGTACTTTATCCCAGATCTGTGTGTGTGTGTATGTGTGTGTGTGTGTGTGTGTGCACATGCACACCAGCACATATTTGTTGTATGCTTCTCAATGTGTTGGAAAAACTGGAGAACATAATCATTTATTTAGGAGAAAGATTAAGCACGCAAATTCAAGAACCTATATACCTAGATGTCTTGTCCCAAGGGCAGTTTGAACTGACTGCAGCACATAAGGATCACCGCTAGGCATTTAACGCAGCATTTATGCGGAGTTATATTAATGAAGAGCAGATTGAACTATTGAATCATCATATTGAGTAAAAATCCACTAATTTCCCACATCTGCTCAAAGAAATTTGCATGGAGGCCACAGGCAGAAGCCAGCAGTGGTCTTCCCATATTGTAATCATTTTCTGCTAAAACTTCTCCAACCTCTGCAACCAAACCAAGCCATCCTCCTTCCGGCTCCTTCCACCCTTGCAGAAAATTCTACCTCTGCTCTCATTGCTGGGAATCTTGTAATTGGCTTGCAAGAAAGTGACCAACCAAGCATTCACAACTGAAGCCAAAGCCAAAGAACGAGACTAGCTCAGGTTTGGTGCCAGTGGCTTGCATCTGAAATTCTAGCTCTTTGAGATTCTGAGACTTCAACGATTGTGGTTTCGCAGGAGCTTAGCTAAAAATGCCTGTGAAACTCCATCTGAAATTATCCAGCAAAATGCTGAATTGGAGGTGGGGCTCAATTGGTAGAGTAACAGCCATAAGTGAGCAAGCCCAGGGCCTGAGTTTAACTCACAGTACATATACCTCCTTGAAAGTAGGAGGCTTTAAACAATGCATAACACTTTATTTCTGTAATTAACGTGTATGTGTTACATTTAACTATGGAATGAAGACATCATTAAATGAAAATTAGAACATTTTTCTCATTTGACTCAGTAAATATTTCATAAGTTATACAATTACCTTGATACTTTGCCAAGGAAACTTTATTTAAGGGAAATGGGTATAGTAAGAAATGATACAGTTTGCAGATTTGGTATAGAATTATGCAACAGTATTATTAAAGATGGACTTTTTGTGTATATACACCACATTTTCTTGATCCATTCATCTACTGAGGGGCATCTGGGTTGGTTCCACATCTTAGCTATGGTAAATAATGCTTCAATACATATAGTTGTGCTAGTAGATTTAGTATGATCTTGTTTGTGATCATTCGGGTAAATGCCCAAAAGTGGGATTGCTGGGTTATAGGGAGCTCTATGTGGAGTCTTTATGCACAATGGAATTCTATGCCTCCATCAGAAAGAATTACATTGCTCCATTTGTTAGGAAATGTAAAGACTTGGAAAAAATTATATTAAGTGAAGTAAGCCAGGCCCAAAGTAACGTAAGTCCCATGGTTTCCCTTATTTGCAATAACTAGTATATGTCTGAGACAAGCAGAAACAGTCAGATAAGTTGATGTAAGGCGAAATGAACCCTAAGATAATGACTCAAATGTTTTTTCTTACTTGCTATTGTTTCTAACATATTTATAAGATGAGCTCCTTTTTGCTTTGTATGTCCCTCCCCCACGGTATAACCCCTGTTTTCACTGTATTTGATGTTTGTATAATTTGTGGAGGGGAAGGGAAAAAACAAATTGTTCAAATAGGGATACAGGTGGACCCATTGCAACAATGAGATGTACAAAATATTATGTTGAAAAATGAACTTTACAACTTTGGCGCCATGGGGCGGGGGTTGGGGGTGTGTGTGGGAGAGACAAGAAGGGATTGTAAAGGGAAACAAAGGAGGAGGCAACAATGCTTGATGAGAAATGTACTCATTACCTTGCTCATGTAATTGTAATCCCTCTATATGGCATTTTCACAATAAACAAACAAACAAACAAACAAAAAAGATGGACTTTTTAAATTAGAAAGACAGATTAGTACCCAGTGGTGGTTATAGTAAGATGCTTTATATCCATAGTTGAAAAATATTGTAATATAATCCTAATGAGAAATACTAAGTTGTGCGTTCTTGAGAGTTTGGGGAGGAATGGGTTGAGTAATCAAAGGAATTGGAAGGTCTGAGTTGAGGGTATGCCTGATTGAAGGAAGACCATTTGCAAAAGAAAAAAATGCCAAACACTTCAATGAAACTAACCTCTAAAAAAGAGGTTACATAAGAGAAAAAAATGATTGTGACTCGAATAATTAAATCTTAGACATTTCAAATAAAAATTAAACTGGGCCAAAATATCAATAAACAACACTATAGATGTATTCCTTACTTTCTACTTCTGAGATCTAAATGTCTGACACTAGCTTTTATACACAGATGAACTTCTTATGATAATTTATATATATATATATATATATATATATATATATATATATATTGTTTAACCAGAGGGGAATATCAAGTGGTCAGAAATTTTGAGATACAGTATCAACTTTTGAATCTTTAAGTGCTAAGCATGTTTTACTGAGGCCATTACTTAGTCAGCTACTACTAAACATTTTTTAAATTAATGATTGGAGTGATGAACTGAAGTGTATCTCTATTAAATTTGCTGATGACACCAATTTGGTAGGACAATTAGCACATTTAAAAGCTGGATTGAAATTCAAAATGACCTTGATGAGTTGGAGAGGCGCCTGGATATAAACAAGATGAAACTGATTAAGTTCATGTGCTGTAATTCATTCAGTCTATTTCTCTTCACAGTAGCCAAATCACTATGCAACTCTGATGTGAACTTTTAATGACAATGCTTTGAACCATCTGTCTTCATTGTGCTGCAGTCACAGCAAAAGCGAAGTCAAGATTTTGGGGCATCCAACTGGCTTTAAACCAAAGTTGTTAGACTAATCGAAGTGATTTCACTGTTAAGCATCTGTAAGACTCCAGCACTCAGGTTTAAGATGGTAATATCCAGCCAAAATCACATGGGTCAGACCATTCTTTTTTTCCCACCCTGGACTGGAAATATCAACCAAAAAATTTGTATGTTGAAGAAGCAAATCTCATGTCACTAGCCACTCATATACAAAAAAGCAAAAGGAAATAGGATTGAGGTTCAGCTGAGTGGGAGAGCCAATTGTCCAAGCCTTGGAAACTCATGGATTGGACCCTCAGCCCCATCTAAATCTAAAAAAAATAGTAACTTACAAAAGAAATATTTAATTACAAAGTGATATTATGCTACATTAGAAACAGTTTTTGAGGGATTTTTTTATAGCTGACTTATGGCTTCAAGATGCTTGAAAATGCATATGTGACTACTGTTGTTTAAGAAGTAAACATAAAGCCAGGTGCCAGTGTTTCATATCTACTAATTCTAGCTACTGAGATCTGAGGATCATGATTTGAAGCTGGCCTAGGCTGCATGGGGCATGAGACTCTCAACTCAAATTAACCACTGAAAATTTGGAAGTGGCAATGTTCCTTAAAGTGATAGACTGCTAGCCTTAGGCTCAAAGACATCTCTCAGGCCTTAACTTCAAGCCTCACAACCTACAACAACAACAACAACAGAAGTAGGCATGGATAAAAGAAAATAAAAATTTACTGCAAAGTAACAATGATGTTGACACTTTGTTATTTAAATTTAAAGGTCATGGTATATAATAAACATCTTACATAAAATTTAAATTATGAAGACATAACATTTTCACAAATTTTCAGAAGTGTGTCAGTAGTCTGATTCTCATCCATCTTTTATTTCCTCTAGCCAATTTATCTAAAGTAAAGAATTTTTAAAAAAAGCTTTCTTAAGGTAAGGTTGAGAGTGAGGGTCAGGGGTAAAACATGCATGAACTACAGGAAGAATGCAGGCTGGGTAATGAAGATCTGAGACTAAGCCCAGGGAAAATGTGTAAAACCCTATGGTAAAATAATTTCAAGGCCAAGTGAGATGAAGGTGTCCTCAACTGGTAGAGTGTCTGCCTACTAAGTACAAGGCCCAGAGTTCAAATGTCAGTACAACCCTTCTCTCCCAAATGTGTGTGTGTTTGTGTGTGTGTGTGTGTGTGTGTGTGTGTGTGAGAGAGAGAGAGAGAGAGAGAGCAAAAGAAATAGAGAGAGAGTATGCTTTGTATAAAGAACACATACTGAATGAATTGTTGTTAATATATGTGTCTGCCTGTGGGAATGTCTGTGTGTGTGTTACTGGGGCTTAAACCCGTGCCTTACATATTCATGTAGTTTTTTTTTTTTTGAGGCACATCTCAACTTCTGGCTCTTATCTGGTTAATTGGATCCTCATATCTCCTATCCTAGACTTCCTAGGGAGTAAGGATTATAGGTGTGAACCCAGGTCCCAAACAAATATTTTTTGGTTCATTAAATTATATGTTGAAAACAAAGTAACATGTTGACAGGAAATCATTCAAAAACAAATTCAGAGGGGGAATATGGTTAATTAATAGTTAATTAAAATACTTAAAATTTGAAAAAAAAATTGAATTAAAAATAGTTAAATAAACAAGGCCTTATAAGTAGTGTCAGTATAATTGGAATGCTTCCCAAAGTCCTTTTTAGATACATAGAGAGCGGGGAAGGTGGCTCAGTGGTAAAGTACTTGAGTGCCTGCCTTGTATGCATGAGGCCCTGGGTTCATTTCCTCAGCACCACATAAGCAGGTGATACCTAGTGGTAGTACTTAGGTGAGCTTAACAAAACTTGGCTCTTTATACATTAAGTAATGTAATATAATAAGCAATATAAAGAACAAAGATGACTAATACATCTTTTTTAATCCTAAAGACATAATAAACAGTATTTTTATATTACTTTCTACTTCCTTCATTGGCAACTGGTATACCTCAAAGATAATAATCATTTTGGTTTATGCAAAAAACGATCTAATTATTGAAGACACTAACTGAAAATGGGATATTTCCCATAGATAACACTTCATTCTTTCCAGAAAATGGATCTTTTAGAGGATCTTTTCACACTGGTGTCACACACTACATGTTGTATGATTCCAGAACCAATTTTAATTTTGTTTAGAGCCATCTTTTGTGTCTTGTCACATCTTTAGGCCCTACACAACTCTATTCTGTTTTCTGAAATAGCCCATTGTCACTATTTCTTTCCTTATGTACTTGGTATACATGCTAAAATATATCTATATGCATCCAGAAAAATCATATCTTCCGCATCCGTCATGTGTTAAATATGTGCAAATAAAATACTTTTGACAATTAAACAATTAGGTTGATGAGACTTTGAGAAGTTATATGACAGTGGGGATGTATTTTACAATGTCTACCTTTCAGAAATGATACACTATTTGGGTAGCTTTGTTCCTCATAATTGTATCAAATGTTTAATTATATTATTTATACTTTTCTAAATCTAAAAGTATTAATATGTACTGGGATACAATTTTTGAGATATAAAAAAATCTTCTAAAAGCCTAATGTACATTACTATAAATGATTTCTAACTTTTCTATCTTGTTTTACTGAGATTATAAATGATCTTCTTTCTCTTATTTTTTTGTCTCTTAATAATAGAAGATAGATAACATAATAAACTAGCATAGCTAGGAAAACAACAACAACTAAAAACAATAATTCAGTGTGGGATGATATTACCAAAGTGTAACTCCTAAGTGTATAGAGTAAAAATCACTGTTTTTAACACTATGAAAACAGGCAGTCATGTTTCCATATCTCCTAATAATAAGTTTCATCAACGTCATGAAAGGGACACATTTTTTTTCTGCTTTGAGAAAGAGATTTTTATAGAACTGTCAGAAAAATCAAATTTCCTTCACAGTATCAGACTTTGTCACAAAATTTGAAGCACCATTTCTCATGAGACTAATGGAAATCCACTGTCAGGTTCTGTGTGTTTTCCTCCCCAGCTTTCTGTGATGCACTACCCCAGGGAAATAGATCCTCTTTACTCAAAAGATTTACTCTAAACTAATAAATACCATCCTAGAATGGTCAAATGGAAAGCATTCTATTATCCTTTTCCTGTTATTTTTGTTTTTTCTTGAATATTTAATGATTTTTCTCTATAACTGATTCATAAAATCTATGATATATTTGATCATATTGGAATGATTTAAAAAAACATTTTAAGATGAAATTGTGGGTTTCAAAAATGAAAATGTCTTACAATATCAGCTAAGATTATATAAGTGATTAAAAGTTAGAATTTTATACAGCTTTATCATTAAACCAATTTATTTTACTCCGTATAAACCCACAGTTTGCATCAAATAGTTAACTCATTTTGGAAATCTTTTTTCAAAACATAGTTTTACATCCACAAGTACTCCTTTGCCACAAAGTCCAAACTTCATTTTAATATCAAAGCTGAGATATTTGCTATGTACTTGCTTTTACATTTCATCTCCAGCATCATTCTTCTTCCCATTTAATGAGCTGCGAACTCCAGGAATCAATGACAATCCTCCAAGCAATAAACATGATGTATCAAACCAGTATTGCTTGGTTTGGAAGGCTTTTGATATATCTTCACCAAGCTGTCAGCACCTTCAGATCGCTTCAGGATGATAGAGATATGTAAGTAGCCAATTTAAGAATTTAAGAATTATGCAAGCTGGACTGGTAAGTGGCTCAGTGGTACAGTGCCTGCTTTTCATGCCTGAGGCCCTGGGATCAATTCCTCAGCACCACATAAGCAAAAAGAAAAAAGCCAGAGGTGGCGCTGTGGCTCAAGTGGTAGAGCGCTAGCCTTGAGCTGAAGAGCTGAGGGACAGCACCCAGGCCCAGAGTTCAGGCCCCCACGACCGGACCCCCCGCCCCCCCAAAAAATTATGCAAGCTGGGCACTGGCTCACAACTGTAATTCTAGATACTCAGGAGGCTCATGGTTCGAAGCCATCCTGGGCAGGAATGTCCATGAAACTCTAAACTCCAATTAACCACCAGAAAACTGGAAGTGGAGATGTGGCTCAAAATGGTAGAGCTCTTAAAGATAAAAAAAAGAAGGAAGGAAAGAAGGAAGGGAGGAAAGGAGGGAGGAAGCAAGGAAGGATGGAAGAAAGGAAGGAAGGAAGCAAGGAAGCAAGGAAGAAAAGTAGATAAGTTAGAATTGAAATATTTTATAATTCTAAACATGTATACAGGCCGATATTATTAGAATATTCACATAATTGTGAATACTGTTAGAATATTCACATAATTTTTACTTTTATCAACAAAAAGTAAATGTCAGACATTTCTATTGAACCCCCCCCCAAAACTGAATTTCTTCTTGGAAATTTTTATGTCGAATGAATTACAATTCATTATTTTACATTAGTATATTCTGCAACCTTGTTGAACTTCCTACTTTTAAAGGATTTTTAATGAATTCTTTAAGTAACTTTATTAATAAGAACATGGTATTTGAAGCTAGAGATTATTTTATTTCTCCTTTCAATGGGGATGAGGTTACTTTGATGTTAACTTATCAACAGAAGCAATCAGCATGTGTAATTTTTCTTTATTTCTTTTTTGCACGTTTCTTCATTTTTTAAAATTTTATTCATTTTTTCATTTATTTTTTTATTGTGAAAATACCGTACAGAGGGGTTATAATCACATGGGCAAAGTAATGAGTACATTTCTAATCAAGCATTGTTGCCTTCTCCTTTGTTTCCCCTTCCCATCCCTTCCCATCTTCCCCCCCTCCCCCACAACCCCTCCTGGCCAAAGTTTTGTGTTAGGCCAAATGAACCCCAAGATAAGGACTCAAATGTTTTTTTTCTTTCTTGGCTTGTTTCTAATATATTTATAAGATGATTTCTTTGTTGCTTTGTATGTCCCTCCCCCACGGTATAACCCTTGTTTTCACTGTATTTGATGTTGGTATAATTTGTGGAGGGGAAGGGAAAAAACAAATTGTTTACATTTTTCTTTATTTTTAATTTTCATGGAAAGTATTTGGTCTTTCAATATCAAGTATAATTTGTGTGTGTATGTGTGTGTGTATTTTCATTCTCTTCTAAAATTGCATCTCATCAACTGAGTTATATTGAATTTGAACCTATGAAATTTTTATCATAAAGGATTTTAGATTTTCCCCCAAAATTTTTCTTATTGAAATAATAATGAATTGTATTCCTTTATTTTGTTAAATAGTACATTGCTGGTTAAATATCTGAAAATGTTTAACCAACTTTGCATTGCCACCATGAAGCATATTCCTGTAGGGTTGTATAAACTTTTATTTATATACCAAGAGACATTTGTATGTTTATATCATTCAAGGACCATATACAAAATAATCAATAATCAATAAAGTAGGTCATGAAGAAGGAGCATAGAAGAAACAGACATGTTTTTAACAATTAAAATGAACCACCTCAACATTTGTATAAAATAACTACTTTTCAGACTGTCCCTACTACTTCTGCCAGTATCAGAATTCTGTTTCTTCACAGTCAATGTACACACATTCTTATGAAACAGTATTATTTGCACTCATGTTGTGGTAGAAAGTACTTTGGGAATATATTTTTGTCCTCCATCAAAATGATGTGACATGTTTTACAGCTCCCTTTAAGTAAGAAATTTTGACTGCTAAAATAAATCCTGATTTTTAAATTTTGGTTATCCGTATAAGTCCTACTCAGTCTACAAGTCATTTTTTATTATCTATACATAACAAAGAACAAGTTAATAAGTCACTTTAAAATTTTTAAGACTAAAATAATTAGAAAAAATTTAAATTATCTCACATAGGCTCAGCTAGATCCTGGAAAATCTGTTTAATTATTTATATGTCATATAGTATAAGTCTGTGAAGTTTACTTGCTTTTACAGAGAGATCTTTTTCAGAAACTATTACGTAGGTTCTTTGTCAGAGTAATATGGTAAAAAAAAACACTTAAGCATATATGAAACTGGTTGATTTTGATAATTCTTTGAAATATACATG
Organism: Dipodomys spectabilis; assembly: GCF_019054845.1. NCBI lineage: Eukaryota > Metazoa > Chordata > Mammalia > Rodentia > Heteromyidae > Dipodomys > Dipodomys spectabilis. The sequence goes on from NW_024871140.1 coordinate 1,679,886, forward strand.
ACATAGGACAACGTACTTTAAATGAGACAACTTTTTGTAAAATAAATATCAGAACTTTCAATCATTCATGCCTGAGTTGTTTGTATTGAAATAAAAAAACAGAATCATTGCTTAGCTAGAGGATATTCTAATGGTTAGCATGTGTTTTTGTCTGATATGAAGGCAATTCATTAGATAATCAAGCAGAGTACATTAACAAAGCAATTTTTATCATAATTGCATTAAAATTGAATTTTTATTACTTCATTTGTACAAAAGGTCACAATCAGCCAGATTATTTGCTGAGTCATAACGCAGCTCATATTTCCAAGAATGTTATTATTTTTTAATCTCAAGCATTTTATACAATCAATTTTGAGGACAATATAGTTTACATTATGTTCCTCTTTTTCTTGCATTAAAGGCAGTTGAAATGCTGATCCTCTTCATCTTCTGCAGGCAAATGCTGCTTCATAAAGACATGATTAGCTGATTCCAGGTGTCCAGTTTCCACATATTGAATTTTGCCCACTGATTTCTTCCCTGATTGCCTGAAACATAGGGCACAGGAAATGATTTCCAAACTTTCATTCTAGCCTTTATTGACTCCAATGAAAACCTGCTCAGAACATGAAGTTGCCACAATACACTTCATTCTTACTATTCTGCTTGGTTAAAAAATTCTTGGAAACCTCAAGTGTGTGTGTGTGTGTGTGTGTGTGTGTGTGTGTGTGTGTATGTGTGTGTGTATGTGTGTGTGTGTGTACAATGTGTCTATGTATATGTTATGTATATGTAATGTGTCTATGTATATATACATGCACATACAAGCAAATCACACACACTATTTACTGTGAGAGATGGATAAGCTGACTTTAATTTCTAATAATAACTTTAATATACTGACAAATATTATCTATGCTGAAAATTGTATTTTAAATCACAACCATGCTACTTGTTTAAATGGTTGAAAACACATACTATTAGTAAAACAAGGCTGTTACATGGTGGTTGAACTCCAATGATTTTAATAAGGAATATATCTTCATGGTTTTCAATGGATTCACATTCCTTGAGCTTCCTCTGCTCTTATAAGAAGCAGGTAAAATAGTAACTAAGAAGGAAAAACCTCCAATCCATTGTAATCCTTAATACGACAAAGAAAAGAAAGCTTTAACAGGGTGTGCTCATGGACTGTTGTTAGGAGTACTTGCTAAGAAATAGAAGAGTAATGCCTCATAGACCTTAGAAAGACAAAAGAGAGGTGAATTAAATATGGTGAGTTTGGGAAGACATCTATAAAGTTAGTCTCAAAGTGAACAATGCAAAATTTGTAAAGTTATCACAAAATCCCTTATTCTAAATGATCGTACAATTATTAACTTAAAGTTATTCATTTTAATCTCAGCAAGAATACCATGTGTTTTAATTCTAGGGAATAAAGACAACATGGGAGGGATATCCATGCCGAACTTCAAACTCTACTATAGAGCTATAACAACAAAGACAGCATGTCACTAGCACAAAAACAGACATGAAGACCAATGGAATAGAATAGATGATCCAGAAATAAATCCACACTCCTACAATCAGCTGATATTTGACAAAGGAGCCAAAGACATACAATGGAAGAAACACAGCCTCTTTAACCACTGGTGCTGGGAAAACTGGGTGGCCACATGCAGAAAACTAAAAGTGGACCCCCGCCTATCACCATGCACCAACATCAACTCAAAATGGATTAAAGACTTTAACATTAAACCTGAATCTCTGAGACTACTGCAAGACAGAGTAGGAGAGACACTTGAACTTATAGGCACAGGAAGGAACTTTCTGAACAGAATCCTAGGGTCACAACAAATTGGAGAGAGACTTGAAAAATTGGACTACCTTAAAATAAAAAGCTTCTGCACAGCTAAATCTATCGCAACCAAGCTAGAAATACAACCAACTAATTGGGAAAAAATATTTACCAGCAATATATCAGACAAGGGGTTAACATCCAGTATATACAGGGAACGCAAGAAACTAATCCCTCCCAAACCTAACAAACCAATTACTAAATGGGCAAGGGAACTAAAGAAGGACTTCTCAGCTGAAGAAATAAAAAAGGCAAAGAAATACATGAGGAAATGTTCACCATCCCTGGTGGCCAAACCTAACAAACCAATTACTAAATGGGCAAGGGAACTAAAGAGGGACTTCTCAGATGAAGACATAAAAGTGGCAAAGAAACACATGAGGAAATGTTCACCATCTCTGGTGGTGAAGGAAATGCAAATAAAGACAACCATGAGATACCACCTTACCCCAGTCAGACTGTCCCACATCCACAAATCAGCCAACGACAAATGCTGGAGAGGATGTGGAGAAAGAGGAACCCTATTACACTGCTGGTGGGAATGTACACTTATACAACCACTTTGGAAAGCAGTCTGGAGGGTCCTCAGAAAGCTAAAGATTGACCTCCCTTACAACCCAGTCATACCACTTCTAGGCATCTACCCTGAACAACAGGACACATGCACCTCCATGTTTATTGCAGCACTGTTCACAATAGCTAGGATATGGAAACAACACAGATGCCCCACCACAGATGAATGGATCCAAAATTGTGGTATCTACACACAATGGAATATTATGCAGCCATTAGAAATGACAAAATAATGACATTTGCAGGGAAATGGATGGAGCTAGAAGAAATCATGTTGAGCGAGGTAAGCCAAGAGCAAAGAGACAAATTGTACATGGTCTCCCTGATAAGTGGATGTTAAATCCAAAATGTTAGGTGATATGACAAAATTAACAGGACTTAAGAAACAAAGAACTTCCACTCATCTGGTCGAACCACTACTAAATAACCCCATGCTGCTGATCACATGTATGGTGTATATGTGTACACTGTTATATGTTATAGACTGTGATAGACAATTTGCTATAGGAAAGTTAGAATGAGCTTGTGACTTTAAATGAGCATCATTATTCCACAATACTGTGAAATTTGGGAAATTATGTAATCACTTAATCACAATAAAAATAAACCAACAGAAAACTAGAAGTGGCCGGATGGCTCAAATGGTAGAGCCTGAGCCTTGAGCTGAATTGTTCAGGGATGCTCCCAGGTCTAGAGCTCAAACCCCACGACTGACAACAGAGAGAGAGAGAGAGAGAGAGAGAGAGAGAGAGAGAGAGAGAGAGAGAGAGAGAGAGGGAGGGAGAGAGGGAGAGAGAGAGAGAGATCTTTCATGCAATTGTTTCTAACATATTTATAAGATTATGTCTTTGTTGCCTTGTATGTCCCTCCCCCATGGTACAACCCCTGCTTTCACTATATATGATGTTGGTATATGTGGAGGGAAGGGAAAAAACAAATTGTTAAAACAGGGATACAGGAAGACCCATTGCAACAATGAGATGTACAAGTCGTTATGTCGAAAAACGAACTTTACAACTTTGGTGGGTGGGAGGGCAGAGCGGGGGAGGATAGGAAGAGATGGGAAAGGGAAACAAAGCAAGAGGCTACAATGCTTGATAAGAAACGTGCTCATTATCTTACCCATGTTATTGTACCTCCTCTGTACAGTATTTTCACAATAAAAATATATTTAAAAAAAGAATACCATGTGTTCAAACAGTTCAAAATCAGCCTTAGCATCTGCTTTCATTTGTGATGTTGGCTTAGTTATTCATGAATTCTTTCACTCACTGAGATATGTGATTTAGGTTAAACAACTGCAAAGCATTTTACCAGTGAAGAGTTTTTACCAAAAAAGGTAGAATTCCATCCATCCTTTCTGACTTTCCAATCTAATTAGAAAAACCCACGAACTGATAATTGTTTAGATCTATCAGGCAGAATTTCTTTTTAATCTAACAACATAAAATGACTCTGGGCATAGTCTAAGACAATGTTGTATGAAGTAGAGAAAGTAGCATCGAAACCAGACTCAACTAAAAGTGCACTTGACTTCTAGAAAATGCATAAAGACTAACAAGGAATGGAACTGAGAGGGAATGTAAGAATATGCCAGAATGACAGGAGTCTTTCTCAGAATTCTCAGAACAGAAAAAAAATGGAGGAGTAGGTATGAGCCAGTTAAGTCCTTATAGAACTAAATAATTAGTTTAGCCATGAACTTTGAAGCACAGTAAATTACCTCAGGATTTTATAAGTGACATAAACTGTCAGAGTTTTAAAAAGAACATTTTAAGTCTGTGTAGAAATTTAATTGGTTTATCGTGTTATAATTATGCAAAACCCATCTAGAATTATAGCATAGCTACACCGACAAGAAATTTTACTGGCTTAGAAAAGTTGTCATTAAAGGAATATGCAACATGCAGTAAGGACAGGCTTACTAGATGTTTAGATGTACCATTAAATGATAACTTAACAGTTGTAAGTGCAAAGTATTGGCATGGTAGATTTTCTGGTTGGTTGTAACACAGAATGCATGGAAACTACAGGATCATTCATTTAAGCAACTAAAAATATGTCTATTAATTTGCTCCATATTGTATTCAGATGTTTGGTAAGTATCCTTATAGACTTATTTTTTGTTAATTCTTCTTGAGGCTAACTTATTATCTGATGCCTCTTGCAATAACCAATCTGTTTCTCCCACTGGATTTATTGGGTCTCCTTTATCCGTAATCCAGCTTTCCCAATGGTAGATTTGAAACAAAAAGAAAAGCAAAAGACAAGCTCAACTACTATGAATTGAAGGTAATCTATGAAAATGCAAGTAAGACTAGAAATAAATTCTCATATTATCTGGGCATCTTTGACTATCATGTACTGAAGTTCTCTATTTCAGTCAGTGATTTGAATATTATATTTGCATACACATATAAGTCATTTTAATAGCCTTTTAAAATTGTTTTTTTAATTGCTATTGTTATTATATTATAATATAATAAGGTTATATATTAGATATTCCAGTTACATAAGTCAAGTCCCTAATGCTCTCCCATTTTTTCTCTCCAATCCCCATCCAGAAGTTGTATAGTTCATTTCCAATGCAGAGTCTAGTGAGTACCTTACTACATTTACTTGCCATTGTCACTCCTTTTCTGTGCGTTCTCTTACATTCCCAAAGACACATAAATGAACAATCTGAAAAAAGAAAAGAAATCAAAAACAAAATAAAATAACTCATTTTGACTTATATTAATTCTTATTAATGAAGTGTAATTTCTTTAATCAATTGCTGGCAGTTTCAAAATAGCACTTTTTTATATTCCTTCTCTATATTAAGTGGTGCATTGAAATTAAAAGATATTGTTTTATACTTGTTATATAGCATCATCCTTGATCCTGGCAAATCAATAATATTATAATGTAGTAAAAATATGTTGTACTTTAGATAGCCTAGAAACTTGAAGTAATGATAGGCAAAGGAACTGAAGTTGCTCCTGTGAATGCAAAGTGGAACATTTGTGGTGACAGGTCAGCATCTACCAGGATCTGGGTTGAATTCTTAACAGTCACACAGAGTCATTAAAAAAAATATGATGACATGCTCTTTCTTCTAAAGGACAAATAATGACAAAAATGAATAAGTGAATGATTGATACATTCCAATATTCAAATTAATGCATACTCCTTAAAATAGTAAAAAAAGTACTTTATGATTTGTGGAGTTTATTTGCATGCTCCTAGGTAAGTTTATGCAAATATATGTATGAATATGTGTAACTGTGTTTAACTACTCATTCCATATTTCTCTCAGATGACTGCATTTCTATTCTTTTACTTAAAATCACACCCATAGGAAGATAAAAAGTTGATCTGTAACCACCAGCATTTGAGATTGTAAGAACAAGTATGGAGGCAATTCACAGTGCAACTGCTTTTACTTGTAGGAGAAGAGAATTCATCTGCCACTTCATTTATTTCCTCATAACTCATGGGTAATTAATTGGTCTGGAAGAACTCCCATTATACTTCTTTGGACATAGAAGAAATGATATTTCAAATCTTTCATTTTGTATTGATCAGCCTTTTTTCATAAATCAATATGGCCTTCTCAACACAATTGGTCTAACCTTTAGAATGGTTTTTGAATCTCCTTGTTTGATTCCAAATGTTTTGATGTCCCTTGTGAAAAGAACAAGTAAATAGTATATTCTAATCCTTCAAAATATTTTCTCAAATATTGTCCATATCTCTCCAAAATAGCTTTAATTATTTTTAAAAAGAATATTTCTAGTTTGTTGAAGGCAAAATAAAATGTTTTGACACATTTTCTTTTCTCCTTAATGAGATAATCAAATCGATATTTGCAATGCTCAATAAAATCAGTCTGAATCTATTACAAAATAGTAGTGTAATTATAATTTGGTTTTGTGAAAAGATAGCTAATTTTAGCTACAGCTTTCATCTCCACATCAATATATTACTTAGCTAGCCTGTAATTCAAGTAAGAACAATAATTTCAGATGAACTTTCTCCAGTTTAAGGGATAAATTACAATAGGAATGGCAAATATAAATTACTTCCAGTGGTTTCTGACTATTACAAACAACACTATGTATTAGGTATTATAACCAACTACAGAGGCAGTAAGGCAAATCTAGAAAGAAAGTGAGGGGAACCACAGTGTGTTCCTTTGTGGTCCTCTGTTCAGGATTAAAGTTTTAGAAATTGATCAAAACTCACAGTAACAACAATCATAATGGGTTCAGTTTTGATGTGGTTGTTTGCACAATGTTTTTGTTTTTGCCCAAATGTTTCGATGGAGAATGTAAAAATAAATCCTCCTTTAATATTAAACCTTAACCAATTATTTCAACCAATAACTTTATTTGTTGACATTTATTTTTAAAAAGTTTGAGTTAAATAATTCCTAGTTATCAAAAGTATCTCTTCATTTTGTAGTTGAAAATAACTAATTCTCTGAACATTTAGACTCCATTTATTAGTTAAAGGTATGTTTGCTTCAAATTTCATCTATTTTTTTTTAATTTAGCAACCAACACGGTAGTGACTTAAATAAATAGAATAAGAAAAGATGGCCTAGGACTATGTGACTGAGTATAAACTGAAATTGAATCAGTTTTCCAAGTGGTCAACACTGAAGAAATGACAAATAATATGTGTGTGAATAAATACATGCACACAAACATATACGTGCATGCACTATAAAAGTATGTCATTCGTAGGAAAACATAGAACTGAGATCGTTAGATTTTCAATGATTTCCTGAAGCTCAAAAGCCAAGTTTCATGTATTTTTACTATTTACGAAATCTCTTCCTAATCTAATAATGATGTTTATGGTAATGCCATATAAGCGTAAAAGATGTCTGTTTGTCGGGGGGTGAATAACAATGAAGTATATTTTAGACATGTGCATATACACATATTTATATGAACTCATATTTATTTGTAAATATATACATACCTAAATATATAATTTATGTGTATATAAATGTGTATAGGAATAAATATTTATATATTCACACATATATATGTATATAATATATGAAGTCAGAATAATAAAATCCACCTAAACTCTGTTGGAGAAAGTAAATTGAAGAAGACAAGGGATATAATAGAAAAGGTAAGTTATTTCAAACCATGTTGTGCACATTTATAAAATTATAACAATAGAACCCCTCACAGTATTAATGCATGCTAATTCAAAATTGAATTTAAATATAAAAAATAAACTACAAAGAAATAATTTTATAAATGCGTTAGAAACAAATGCATGAAAGAAAAAAACTTTGTATGTCCCTCCTCCACAGTATAACCCCTGCTTTCATTATATTTGATGTCAGTATAACTTGTGAAGGAGATGGGGAAAAACAAGTCTTTTAAGGATACAGGTGGACCTGTTGCAACAATGAGAAGTACAAGTTGTCATGTCGAAAACGAGCTTTACAAAGTTGGTGTGTGGGGGCAGGAGAAGGGGAGGAGGATTGGGGGGAGTGGGGGTAGGCTGGGAAGTGATGTGAAGGGTAAACAAAGGAGGAGGCTGCAATGCTTGATATGAAATGTACGCATTATCCTGCCCATGTAATTGTAACCCCTCTGTACAGTATGTTCACAAAATAAAATAATATAAAATAAAATAAAATAAACTACAAAAATCCAAAATCACTGAGAACAGATAATTGGAGGGTTATATGTTCAGTAAATTAGAAGAAAAAGAAGACATTCTGCCTCTCTACATGATAGCAGTTATATTCAGAAGGGATGGATAGATAAGCAATATTTAGAAAATTCAGAGTATATACGGAATGAACTTGTGTAGGATAGGACTAACACCTGAGCTACTTGCTCTATGAGTCCATAATTATGGTAATATACTAAGAACTGTGAAGCTGCAACTTTTTGCAAGTGTACACGTGTTTGTGAGCCAGTACCAAGGGCTGAACTCAGAGCCTCACATTCTTACTTATCGTTTATTTTGCTATATTTAGAGTGGTTATTTTTATTGTTATTGTAAATATGTGATGTACAGAAGGATGACAATCACATAAGTTAGTAATGAGTATATTTCTTTTTGAACAGTGTCACCTCTTTCCTCATTTTCTCCATTTTTTTTCTTAATTTACAACTCTACCATTTGAGCAGTTTACTTTGGTGTTTGATTGGAATAAGGGTCTCTAGGATTTGTCTTCTCTATGCTGGCTTCCAACTGGGATCTTCAGATCTCAACCTCCAGTACATCTAGAACTGGTCATGAACCACCCCTGCCCAGGAACTGTACATTTTTATGTATCTCTCTTGATGAAAATTATCATCTAAGTACAGCAGACACAGAAAATAACTTTAAGTGCACTGATTTGCAAAATAATTTACCTGCAGGCTGATAAAATGTCTTGGTGGTAGAGTGCTTGCCTCGCATGCATGAGGCCTTGGGTTCAATTCTTCAGCACCACATAAGCAGAAAAAGCCAGAAGTGACACTGTGGCTCAAGTGGTAGAGCTCTAGCCTTGAGCTGAAGGATTGAGGGACAGCATCCTGGACCAGAGTTCGGGCCCCACCTGACAAAAACAAACAAATAAACCAAAAAAAACTGCTAAATCTATTCAGGTTACTGAAAAACTATACTATTACAGAAAGGAGAAAACACAAATTTGTAGTGAGCACTCAGGAATTTGGCTGAGTTTCCCAGCAATAGTATATAATACCTGGTTGAACTTGGCAAAGTTCAAAATCTATTTTGTCTTCTCAGTTGCACAAATAATTAGGGAATAATTTGAATTATGCCAATTATTTGGTTGTTATGAAGAATCAATAATTAGATATGAAAATTTCCTTGATCTGTGACTTAATATTGTAATTCAGATTATGTAGTTAATTAATATCTGAATTGTGTGCTCTTGAGCTTTTTTCCCCTTTAAAATGCAACCACCATTTCTCTAATACAAACTCCTGTAAGCTTCCTCAAGGGCACTGTGAAATTTAGTTATATTTTTCAAAACCATAAATCATTTCTGTCAAGATTATCATGTCTAGGCAAACAATCTATTACAAAGAGATTAAATTTTAATTTTTAGGAGAATAAATACTATCCAAGAGGAAGAATGCCCTTGTTAAATGAAAATACATCTACACATAGGTACTTATAATTGCATTTAGGACAAGATTTGACTTTCGAATGTATAAAGTGCCAAACAACAGAGATATGTTCAGTATTTTATAGAGATATTTTCAGTATTTTCTTTGTATAGTGTCAATGTTTATGTTTATATGTAACTCTTACTATTTAATAAAAATAATTTTTTTAATTGCTTGACATCAGGAAATGTTATGCTTTGCTCTAACTTAGGTTAAAAGTATCTTAAATGAAGCAAATGATTACCAATTGGTTGTCTGTTTCTGAAGTTTTATAGCCTTAGTATTCAGAGTATTAAACTCATTGTGACACAACTGAATGGATAAAGCAATCAGAAACACATATCTGTTTAATTAAAATATATTTATTTTATATTAAATTTCAGTCTATTAATTTAACATATTTTCTTCTGTGTAATCAGATGCTTACCAACATGCATATAACAACATAAACAAGCTAGTGTTTGGGCATAATGTAGATAAAACTTAAAATGGCCAGCAGATGGCGATGCATCCCCCTACATGAGCTTACTAGACTTACTAAAGTTTATCTCTTGAACAATACAAAATTATGTCGAAAATGAACTTTACAACTTTGGTGGGGGGGGCGGGGAGGATTGGGTGGGAGGCGAGGGGAGGATGGGAAGGGATGGGAAGGGGAAACAAAGGAGGAGGCTACAATGCTTGATAAGAAATGTACTCATTATCTTGCCATGTAATTGAAACCCCTCTGTACAGTATTTTCACAATAAAAAATAAATTTAAAAAAACGAATAAAAATGCTAAGTGAATTAAAAAACCCTATAGTTTACCAAACTGTAGGCAAATATTAATCAGATACAAGCCTTCTATTAAGTCTTGACAAATTCGATCTGACAAGATGGGTGCAAAGAGAATTTAAACTGAACATATGAATCCTTTTTATCAGACTGTGCAATTCACTATACAAACAGACTTATCATTTCAATAGATGCAAGAGAAATCTTTTAATAAAAACAGCATTATTAGAAAAAAATTAATTTTGATAGGCTGAATCATATTTGGTATTGGTCAGCAGATAAGTGTTTTCATTAAATATTTCAAAATATATTTTATTAAATGCTTCAAAATATTTTCAAAAGTCAGGAAGCACTCATTTTATAATTTCCTTAGGAAAATGTACCTTTCAAAATATTAGTAATACATATAAAGGTCAGTTGAGGGAATTTGATTTAAATAGGAACAGTTCACCTTGAGCAGAAATGCTGAAGGACAGTGCCCAGAACCAGAGTTCAAGACCCATGACCCGGAAAAAAAAAAAGCAGAACTGGGATGATTCCAATTTTATTTTATTTTTTAGTAAAATACACATAAAGAAGTGACCAATTTAGTCATCCTTTAGTAATTGACTAACTTTAGGAAGATGGGACAATGTCCAATCCTAAACTTGGATCATATGAATCTATTATTTGTTCTTTTCTTTCCCAGAGTTTACTGTCTTGTAACATGGATGTCAAGATCTCCTTGAACTTGAGATTCTCCTGTCTCAGCCTCAGGAGAATGGGGTTATAGGAGTATCCGTGCTCACATTGTTACATAGTTCAACACAGTAAACACTGGGAAAGGCGATCATAGTTCAACCACAATATTCTGTGTTTGGTCATTGAAGTTATTCCAGGATGAAAATCTCTTTATTCTGAGTTTAGATTAAAGCAAGAACTAATTAGTGTGGGGAGGGGTTGTCACTACATGTTGGGCAGGACCCCAGGACGAATTTAGATAAAGGAAGAAGCTTTGGAAAGCATTACAGGACCCTGATCTTGACACTGGGCATCTTTCCACAACAAAATTAAGTTTTTAAAAATGAAAACTTTCAGCCAAAAAAGAGAAAATGTTGATGTATCTGGGCACTCCTGTATGTCACTCAGTCAGGAAAAAAATATGTGAAATAAATAACAGATGATGAGTGCTTCTCATGGAACGTGTAAAACAGTCTTTTTGAAATGCTAAGCTCTGCCTCTCAAGTTTTATGTAGCAAAGTTGTCACTAAAGGCAAAAAATATGCCAAATTTGGGATTGGAAGAAATGTCCTAGTGGTGTCATTATTTTTTTGTATTTGGAAACCAAATAGTAATTGAACACACACATGAAACATATGTTCAGTATGTATATACTTAGTGACCAGAGAACAGCAATGAAAATAAGGTGTACTTTATTTAAATGAATATGCCTAAAATACTGATTTTTTAAAAATTATTAACTAAATTTTTATTATGGCTAAAGATGGTGACCAATGATTATGGGTTAGTCTTGCCTATGCTCTTCAATACTGTGGCATCTAAGTAGGTACTAATTAAATTTAAATTCACCTCTATTAACTACATTTAAATAAATTAAATTCACAGTAGTTCAGCCATAACAGTCACATCTCAAGTGTCCAAGGAAGGTAACAATTGCTGTACTTTCTACTTCAGTAAGAGAATCTCTTCCTTAACCTAGGCTGGCCTTACATTCTTCTCATCTCGATTAAACATAAGACAGTTTTTTCCTCCTCTTTCTTTCCTTTAGGCTCTTACTCTGCTTTATTAGAACATTTATTTTTTTAATTTAATTTTATTTTATTTGTGAACATACTGTACAGAGGGGTTACAATTACATGGGCAGGACAATGTGTACATTTCTTACCAAGCATTGCAGCCTCCTCCCTTGGTTTACCCTTCACACCCCTTCCCAGCCTCCCCCCTCCCCCCCCAATCCCAATCCTTCTCCTTCCCCCCCCTCCCACCCCCCCCCCCCCCCCCCCCCGCCCCGCACCGACGTTGTAAAGCTCGTTTTGGACATGACAACTTGTACTTCTCATTGTTGCAACAGGTCCACCTGTATCCTTAAACAACTGGTTTTTCCCCATCTCCTCCACAAGTTATACTGACATCAAATATAGTGAATGCAGGGGTTATACTGTGGGGGAGGGACATACAATGCAACAAAGAGATAATCTTATAAATGCGTTAGAAACACATGCATGAAAGAAAAAAACATTAAAATACATATCTAAGGGTTCATTTTCCTGACATCACATTATCTGACCTTTTCTGCTTGACTCATACATATACTAGATATTGCAAATAAGGGAAACCATGGGACCTATGTTTCTTTGGTATTAGAACATTTAAAAAAATTGTAGTTGTAATTTTTTCCTCTTCCCCTTTGAGATATATGTAAATGTATTTCAGAACTTCTAGCCAGTTTTATAACCCAACAATGACTTCTTCAGAAAGCTTGGAGCCATCTTTTTGAAATGTAAATATTAAGAAAAATAGTCTTCTGTTCATTCCTTTATAATTCTGTGGTAGGAGGTAGAAGCCTAACTTCATTGTGTACCTCCTTCCTATTACTGTAAAAATATAGGAAAGTTCCACTTTATAATTACGATGTACAATTATACATGTAATTATAAGTATAATGTATTAATATAATCATATATCATATAATATGTATATAATATACACTTATATATTTTATACATATATATAATTTTATATTCTATGGGAAAAACAGATTACTTAATATTTGACTGAAAATTTTCATTATCACATAATAATTTTACACATTTATAAGGTAAAGTGTGATATTTCACAAAATAATTTGAAGGTGGAAATGTTATTTACCCTGCTTCGGTCAAAATTTATATGGATGTCTTGAACTGTCTGTGCTCTTCTTAAAACTTGATATTCAAACACTGACATTGACTTCCATTTTTTTAAGCTCTGATATGTTGTTCATTTAATATCATTTGTAGAATTTGAAAGAGAATATAAAATATTTCTACATTCAGTCAGTCATCTAAATCTGTGGGTTTTTCATTTGTAGATTCAGCCACTGATGTATGAAAATACTTTGGAAAAGAATTGTCTGTACTCAGTAGGTACAGACTTTTATTTATCATTATCCGCTGATTCATACAGTAGAGCAACTACCAAGATAGTGGCTGTCTTTGATATTATAGATGAAATAAGCAATCTAGAAATTTATACTTTATTGCATTAGATAGAGAGATTATTAGATTACAGATATATGGCAATATCCATAAATATCTATAAATCTATCTATAGTTAGATATATAAAAATTATCTACTCATCTATAGAAGAGACTTGAGCATCCATGTGTTTTGGCTTTGGTGGAGTCCAGAACCCATTGCTTGAAATTGTCAAAGCAACACTATGTTTCATGACCAAGGTGAGATAACATTCATTAAAAAGAAGAAAGTTTAAACAAAGTTTAACTAAGGATGGAAGGGTAGTGATGTGACTATAATTCTATGAGAGAGAATATTTCTTACATTTAATTTAAAGTAGACAATGAGTCTTTCTCATTGTAAGTCATATTCCAGCACTTTTCCTATGATTTGCGTTGTCTACTAAAGCAATGTAGAAATTTGGACTGAACATCTAAATCATTGACCAGAGAAGTAAATGTTCCCTTACATTTTGTTTGGTTTCCTACAAATGAAAAATACGCAAGCATAGACAAACATGTCAATATGACCAGGGAACTGGGTTTGCTTAGGCCAATCTAAAGTACATTTAAAGATTCTTGGTGTGAATCACACTCTAATTAAATGATATTATGAGATAAACATCATGTAGATGTAAACAACTCTGGCATCTTTGCTGTTACATGAAAGGCATTTATCTCTGAAGGACAAGGATATGTTTATTGTGAGAAACAAATACAATGAAATGAATTGATTATAATAAAATTACAATATGTCCAAATACTGTAATTCTTTGGGCATATATAATAATACAGATTTACTCTGATAAAAGGTCTCAAGCCATATTCTTTATTGTGATTGGATTTGAAGTAGCTTTCTTTTCTTCTTCTTTTTTTAATGTTTTTTTTTTTTTTTAATTGTGAGAATACTATACAGAGGAGGGGTTACAGGTACAAGAGCAAGGTAATGATTACATTTCTTATCAAGCTTTGTTGTCCCCTTCTTTGCTTTTCCCCTACCAATCCTTTCCTCCCATCTCCACAACTACATTCCCCGTCCCTCCCCGACCCCCTGCCTAAATTGTAAAGTTCGTTTTTCGACATAGCATCGTGTATATCTCATTGTTGCAATGGGTCAACCTGTATCCCTGTTTAAACAATTTGTTTTTTCCTTTCCCCTCTCCAAATTATACCAACATCTAATACAGTGAAAACAGGGGTTATACCGTGGGGGAGGGACATACAAAACAAAACAAAACAAAAAACTCAGGTGGTACCTTATAAATATGTTAGGAGAAATAGCAAGACAGAAAAAAATCACTTGTGTCTTTATCTTGGGCCATTTGTTAGGAAATGGAAAGACTTGAAAAAATTAAATTCAGTGAAGTAAGCCAGGCACAAAGAAACACGGGTCCCATGGTTTCCCTCATTTGAAATAACTAGTATATGTTTGAGACAAGCAGAAAAGGTCGGATAAGATGACGTTAAGCGCAATGAACCCCAAGATGAGGACACAAGTTTGTTTTGTTTTTGTAGGCCTTGAACACTGGCCCTGGTCATCATTCATGAGCTCTTCAGCCCAGGGCGTGTGCTCTACCATTTGAACCACAGTATCACTTGGGGTTTTCTGGTGGTTAATTGAAGATAAGAATCTCATGGACTTTCCTGCCCGGGCTGCCTTTGAACTGTGATCCTCAGACTCTTGAATAGTTAGGATTACAGGCATGAGCCACTGGTGACCTATTGAAGTGACTTTCTAGCAACATAATTTTCAAATCCTTCAAGAATATAACAGTATTATTAATTCAGATAATGGTTTAAGAAAAGTATAAATGAATCCAAAATATTAGGCAAAATATATCTTGATGAAATCAATGAAGTAATTCAGAGCTACATCAAGAAGAAACTCTAGTAATTTTAATGTTTGATATGGACTTAAATGATTAAAATGAAATTGACTTGTGCACTAAGATTGGGTACAAAACCAGGCAACCAAGCTATGTTTAGAAAACCTATCTAGAAAACCTTGTTTTAGGAAGTAAAAACAATTTAAATGTATGTAATACATTTTGTTTGCAAACATAATTTTCTAGAATTCCACCAGAAGATAAGTAAAAAGTATGCTAAGAATATAGCATTGATAATCTCTGTTTCGTGCACTAAGATTTCAATCGAAAGGTAGTCCTAATTTGAATCAACATCTAATTACCTCATTTAATTACTCTGTGCCAGTGTAATTGATTTTCTAGTTAGAAACTGAAAACTGCCTACAATGGGAGAAAAACATAAAGTAATTTTAGTCCACCAAATTAGGAGTTTGGCAAAGACTTTATTTAAATTTGTAGGATATATCAAGTTATATATACTATTAGAACTATTATTTCAGCATCACATTACAAGGTCATCTGAACACAAGGATAGTGAGGTTTAGTCAAAGATGCTCATGGTGCTGACACAAATCCTGCAATACAGAAGTATCCTGGTAGAAGCACACATAATATTTAGATGGTGATTTGTTTAAAAGCATAAACTAGCTGGGCACTGATGGCTCACACCTGTAATCCTAGCTACTCAGGAGGCTGAGATCTGAGGATTGAGGTTCAAAGCTAGCCCAGGTAGGAAAGTCTGTGAGACTCTTATCTTCAATAAACCACTCAGAAAAGGGGGAAGTGGTGTTATAGCTCAAGTGGTAGCTGAAGAGCTGAATGACAGCTCCCAGGCTTAGAGTTCAAGTCCCATGACCAACAAAAAATAAGAATAAAAATAAAAACATAAACCACCGTTACTAGAGAAACCGTTCATAATGAATTATATGATATATCTTTTCAGCAGAGTGAATTTTCAGCACAGACATATGTAATATGACCATAAAGAGACCTGGAGGTAGTTGCATCTATTTTTTCTGCAATTAATGAAATAGGATTAGAATATACTCTCTCATAATTCTTGGTTGTCTGCAGGTATCAACTACATATCTGCTCAAATAAAAATTAATTCTTGCCAACCTCAACCAATGCTCAAATACTTTATATTAGCAGAGGATCATTTTGCTAGTGTCCTTTGCTTCCCATAAATTAGGGATGTGAAGGGTAAACAAAGGAGGAGGCTGCAATGCTTGATAAGAAATGTACTCATTATCTTGCCCATGTAATTGTAACCCTTCTGTACAGTATGTTCACTAAAAATTTAAAAAAAATTCTCATGACATGGGCAGAGCCTCGTCTGTGCCACATTTTAAGGATACAACTTGCTCCTGTTAAAACTTGAAAACATGTTCAGGCATTGGTGGCTCATTCTTGTAATCTTAGCTATTCAGAAGACTGAGATCTGAGAACTGTGGTTCAAAGACATCCTGGGTAGGTTAATCCTTGAAAAGTATTTCCAATTAACTGTTAAAAATCCGAAAGTGGATTTGGGACTTAAATTGTTAAATGCAAGAACCTGGAGAAAAAAAAATTTCCAGGGACTGTAACTAGGACCTGAATTCAAGTCCTGTTACTGGCAAAATAAATAAATAAATAAATACTACTACTACTACCAAAAAAAAAAAAAAAAAACTTGGAATCATGAAACATGAATTTCATGAATCTACAAATTGAAGGCCAGTGTGAAAATATTCTTAGTTGCTAACATCAGGCTTCTTCTACACTATAATAAAAGAATATTATTTTTAGTAGAAAAATGGTTAAATTTGTTGTTAAAGTATTCCATCATCTTTAGAAAGTATACATTTATCCCCATCTTCTTGCATGCTTGTAGACTAATTGGCAAAGGCGCATTGGTCACCATTTTATTTCCTTTTGCATCTCAAGTTATGATGTAGAAGCCTCAGCCTGATCGGAGAGAGGCAGGGTGAGAGAGCTCGCTGGATCTTCCCGCAGAGGCAGCACCTTCCCCTGCGCCTCCTCCCAGGACCTGGTCCCCTGGCCAGGCCTGCTCATGGCATCCACAGCAATGAGCAATAATACCCCTGCTCTCCTCCTTCTCTCTTTCATCCTCACCGGGGTGGACTCGGGGTCACTGGGAGCCTTGAGGTGTGGGGAGCAAGAGGGCCTCACGTTTACAAGGTCCTCATGTCACCATCTCATGCCCACCCACCACACAGCAGAGTGACTCCTCTGGGGTCCCAGGAGGTGATGGTCCGGGCAAGGACGGCACTGCCCCAGGTCATGTGCAACAGACATGGAGAGCTGCACCCATCTCCAGTGGAGGCCTCTTCTCTGGGGAACAAAACAGCTCGTGACACTAAACAAATGGAATCTGTATGTAGGGGGCTCACACCCCTCATCCTACCTCCTAAACAGGGCTGAGATGGGGAGGATCATGATAACCAGAGCCAGCCTTGGTGGCGGGAGCAGGCCTTGGAGCACCCTTGGTGGTGGTGGCCTGTGGGAGGGGAGTGCATGTGGTTGGGTGGAGCATGATCAGAGCTAGGCAAGGAGGATCAGTGATCAGTCCCTCCGCGGTGGCAGGGCCTGTTACCCTGGCCTGAGAGAAAGGGGGACTCTAGGGCCTGTCAGGCTGGGGAGCAGGGTGTTGGCATGAGTGAAATGAGGACATCTCAGTACTGGGTGCCAAGGATGGGCCCATCAGAGGTCGCACCTGTGCCATCTCTGGTGACTGATCAGGCCACTTGGGTCGTAAGTTGGATGAATCAGTGTCCACACCACAGGGCCTCATCCAGGATGCCATTCAAGGGAGGCCCCAGTGCAGACAGAGGGATGGACATCCAAAAACACCAGACTTGTCTCCTGGGCCTGGAGCTGTCAGAGGTGGTGGGCATTTTGCTCTAGAAATCACTAGATTCCCTGGAGATGGAGGTTTTCTTCTGGGCATTCTTGGTGACTGAAGGTGGCAGTGGGTGGCTAGGTGAGGAGGTTCAGATGGGTGGTCTGCAAGCTCCTCACAGGATAGGTCCTCACTTGACCCCAGAGACCCAGGGTAGGGCCAGCCTCATGAGGAGAGGAGCTGGCCAAACCCCATGTCCACAGAGAATCTCTGCAGCTCTCTCACCTTGAGAATTCTTACCAGCAAATGCTATTTCAGAATGTGTCTATTGTTTACTTGTGATAATCTCAGGCCAATGAACGTAACTCCTTAGCATATTCCATCTGGGGATTGAGGTTCAAAGCCAGCCCCACAGACTGACTGAACACTACATTTTTGTCTTTGAAGGAAATTTTATTTTTATTTGATAAATAATTGAATATATGTGTGGTATATAAAGGGCCACATACACATTCTAGAATAATTCAAGTTAACTTGTGTATCAGCTTAAACATTTGTCATCTCTTTTGTGATAACAACATTTAAAATCATCTTCCTATTTTATTTATTTTTGTTTTGTTTGTTTTTGGGGCTAGTCAGGGGGCCTGAACTCTGGGCCTGGGCACTGTCCCTCACCTCTTCAGCTCAAAGCTAGTGATCTACCACTAGAGCCATAGCACTACTTCTGGCTTTTTCTGCTTATGTGGTGCTGAATAATCGAACCCAGAGCCTCATGCATGCAAGGCAAGCACTCTACTACTGAGCTACCTTCCCAGCCCCATCTACCTATTTTGAAATAGATAAAATATTGCTATTCACAATATCACCTTGCTATCATATTTCAATCGTGTTCACCCTCCATCACACTCTCCTTTTTTCTTCCTCATCCTCCATTTCTGACACAGTTACTTATATATTCATGGTGTGTGTGTGTGTGTGTGTGTGTGTGTGTGTGTGTGTGTGTGTGTGTGTGTGTTTGTAACTGCCCTGTATTAGAAATATTCCAAATATTCATCTAACAGTCAAATAAATGTTGTTGGTGTAAAGAAATGACTAAAATTGTGCTATGTCTAACAATGGAGTGCCACTCATCGATGAGAAAGGGAGGACCACTGATATAGTTAAGTTAAACATCTATATTAAGTTAAAGGAAAGCCAGGGAAAAAGAACTAGCACTGTGGTAGGTGCTGGTGGCTCATCCTCATAATGACATCTGCTCAGGAGACAATTGACAACTGGGTGATAGTGCTTTAAAGCCAACACAGGCAGAAAAGCCTGAGATGCCCTATCTTCAGTTAACTGGAAAAAATAGGAGGTGTGGATCAAGGGGTAGAGCACTGGCACTGAGTGAGAAAGCTGAGAAAGAGCACAAATCCTGAGTTAGACAGCGTATGATTTCATTTATATAAAACTTTAGAGCCAGGCACCAGTTGTTACTATTGCTAGCTATTGAGGAGGCTGAGATCTAGAGGACAGTCAGCCTAGCTAAGAGTCTATGAGACTCTTTTTTTTTTACATTTTTATTCTTATTATAAAGGTGATGTACAGAGGAGTTACAGTCACATTAGTCAGGTATCCAGCCCATTTCTTTTTAAAACAATGTCTCCCTTTCCCTCACTCTCTACCAGATTTTCCCTCCTGTCCTGTCTCCACCTATGAATTGTATAGTTCATTTTCCATGTACTGTTCAGTCAGTACACTGCTACATCTGTTCACCCTGGGTTTTTGTTTTGTTTCTCCTTTTATTTTTGAGATTGTATTGTTTCTGGCCACCTTCTTTCCCTGGAAGTGGCAAGTATTAGGTGTATATAAGAAGAGAATTCTTTTTTGATTGATCATTTTCTGTGTATGTTTGCCAATACAGGGACTTGAACTAAGGTCCTGGGCGCTAAACTTTAGTGCTTTTATTTCTTGCCTATCAATTGTGGGCCTTGAACTCACAATAAAAAAAAACTTGTTTAAGGACAGCTGAATAGAAGATCAAATCCCATGAGACTGAGAAACTCAGACTTTCTGGAGATGTTCAACTGCTCCAAACATACTACACAAATCATGAACCTTCAGTGGTTGGTCATGTGTGTGCTGATGCTGAACATCTAAGCAATGTCAGTGCTCTCTCCATCTCCCTCCCTCCCTGACTCTTTCTCTCTTCCTCTCTCTCTCTCCCCACCACCTCTGAAGATGAAACCTTTAGCCTGAATGCACAGAAGGGAATCAGGACTAGAATTAATGATAGTCCATCTTTCAGGACTCACCCTAGACAGGCAGCTGGAGGTCAAGACTCCAGGAAGTTCAGGGCCTGTGATGTGCTTTGGCGAATGAAAGACTGCTTCAAATAACTCAGCGAACACCACATACTTCGTTTCCTCTCAGGTAGTCACAAAGTTGGGTTTGTATGGGGGGGAAGAGTCAGTCCTAGGGCTTGAATTTAGGGCCTGGATTTAGGGCCTGGGTGCTGTTCTGATATTTTGTGTTCAAGGCTGGCACTCTACTACTTGAGCCCCAGCTCTACTTCTGGCTTTTGGGTGGTTCATTGGAAGATAAGAGTCTCATGGATTTTCCTGTCCACTAAGAAGACTGAGACATGAGAATATATATTTGAAGCCTAGCCTGAGCAGAAAAAATTATGTGAGATTCATATTTCCAATTAATTACCAAAAGACAGAAGTGGAGCTGTGGCTCAAGTGATAGAGCCCTAGCCTTGAGCAAAAGCAGGTCAGGGATAACATCCAGACTCTGAGTTCAAGCCCCAGGACTGGCACAATTTAAAAAAAGAAAAAACTGGGCTGGGAATGTGGCTCAGTGGTAGAGCGCTTGCCTTGCATGCCTGAGGCCCTGAGTTCGATTCCTCAGCACCACATAAGCAAAAAGAAAAAAGCCGGAAGTGGCACTGTGGCTCAAGTGGTAGAGCGCTAGCCTTGAGCTGAAGAGCTGAGGAACAGCACCCAAGCCCAGAGTTCAGGCCCCACGACCGGACCCCCCCTCCAAAAAAAAAGACAAAAACTAAAATTGAACTATGTAACTTGAGAGTAGCGATGGGAAGATAGGAAGAACTTAGGAGAACCATGGAATAATGGAACAATGGAAGGAGTGACAGATGAAGATGCATTACACTCATAACCTGACATATGGAATTATAACAAGCTCTATTTTTAAAAATATCATTTATAAGCATTCAAAATCAGTTATTAGCCCAAAATGTACAAAGAGTAGGGGTATGCAATTATATAATTCTGATTAAGTAAATCAACAAATATGTGCACAAAGAGATAGCTCATCCTACTCATAGTAACTGTTCAAAAAAAAGACACTATTCTTTCCAAAAATGATGCACAAATTCAGTATAATCCCTATCAAAACCCCAATAAGGACTTTATAGACACAAACAAGCTTCTGCTAAAGTTCACAAGAAAAGGTACAAAGAAAAAGTTGAAAAAATGAGTCTATCTGATTTTATTATATATTTTATATATAATATTTTATATATAATATTTTATATTATAGCATTTCAGTGTGGCTATAGTGATTATCTAAAGAAATAGATCAGTGCAACTGAATGGAAAATCCAGAAATAGACTCACACAAATATACACAATTGATTTTTGATAAAAACACAGAAGCAATTCAGTGGAGAAAGGACAATCTCTTCAAACAGTGCTGGAATAATTGAGCATCGATAAGCAAAAGAAATAAGTAAACCTCAAGCTAAATTTTCTATCTTCTGCAAAATTAACTTGAAATGGACCAAAGACTTTTTTAACAAATGTAAAATGATAGCAGACTTGGAAAACAACAAGAATGAAAAGGAGAAACTTCTTAGCAGCTATGTCCAGACAATGACTTGACTTCTTAAAATCCTGACTGGTAAAAGGAAAAGTTGGGCCAGGAACCGATGGCTCAAGCCTGTAATCCTAGCTACTCAGGAGGCTGAGATATGAGGATTGTGGTTCAAAGCCAGCCCAGGCAGGAAAGTCCGTGAGACTCTGAACTCCAATAAACCACCAGATAACCAGAAGTGGCACTGTGGCTCAAGTGGTAGAGCACTCGCCTTGAGCTGAAAAGCTGAGGAACAGTGCCCAGGCTCAGAGTTCAAGCCCCACAATCAACAAAAAAAAAAAGAAAAAGAGAAAGAAAAAAAGGAAAATTTGGTAAGCTGGTTCTCATCAAATTTGCAGATGTGTAAACTAAAGACCAGAGAAGGTGTGTGAGGGTTTCTAAGTTTTATAAGCAAAAGGCCACAGAATAGCACTAAAAGTTTATTTTTCTCCATGTGGAAACATGAAACACTGGACAATATACTAAGGAGCGTCCAATTTTATGTCCGGCTCAGTGAAAAGCAGCTGTAGCACCAGAGTTTAAAAATTTTCAGAAAGAAAACAAAACTTGAAAATATTCTGTTTTGATTCTAGATTATTGAACAAGGAGTTTGGATTCAAATTAATTTTAATTAAACCACTACCATGTGCCAGCCATCATGCTAGGTGACTTTTATAAATTTGCTTTTTTATCTTCATTGTAATTATGGGATGTTAATATACTGAATCCTGATTTTGTTAAGAAAAGAAAGAAAGAAGGAGGAAGGAAGGAAGGAAGGATCCAAGGACTATGATGATACATAGCATGACCAGTATATAAATGCAGACTTATCTGCTCTGACATCCAATGCTTTCCAGATCCTACGTGTCATGCTTTATAAAGTTATCCACCCATTACATTTTCTAAGTCTTACAGAGCTATGTTCAGAAAAAACAATCTTGGTCCTAGAATTTTAAGAATGTTTGCTTAAAAAAAAACACTAGCTAGGCACCAGTGGCTCATGCCTACTCTTAGCTACTCAGGAAGCTGAGATCTGAGAATCGCGGTTCAAAACCAACTGGGGCAGGAAAAGCCCGTATAATAGCTGGGTGCCCAGGGCTCATATCTCTTAATATCTGTTCTCATAGCTACTCAGGAGGCTGAGATCTGAGGATTGCAGTTCAAAGCCAGCTCAAGAAGGAACATTAATGAGTTTCCTCTCTCCAATAAATCAATAAAAATCCAGGAGTAGAAGTATGGCATAAATGTTGGTAGCACCAACCTTGATTGGGAAAAGCTAAGCAAAAATGTAGAAGGTTTGAGTTTAAGCCCCAGTACTAGTGTGTACATTCAAGCGCGCACATGTGCACGCACACATGCATGCGCACACACACACCACAGATTATGTATAATATGTCTTTCTGGTTATTTATAGAAAGAAAAAATGTTTTGTAAATAATAGTAACAATAATAATAATAAATTCAAAATCAATATTGAAATCATTTCTGTAGTAGAACATCTAACTCCATCCACAGACTAAAGCTTCTAGAAGTGAAGGTAAGGACTTAAAACTCTAGTTCACCAAGCACCTAACAATGAAGGCTAGGTACGTCTATCAGAGACAAGGCTCCAGTAAGACAGCACTAGCCTTGAGCAAAAAAGATCAGGGACAGTACCCAGGCCCTGAGTTCAAACCAAAAAAAAGCCAAAGGAACCTGGGCACTAGTGGCTCATACCTATAATCTGAGCTACTCAGGAGGCTGAGATCTGAGTATCCTGGTTCAAAGCCAGCCCAGGCAGGAAAGTCTGTGAGACTCTTATCTCCAATGAACCACCAGAAGACCAGAAGTGGAACTGTGGGTCAAAGTGATAGAGCACTTGCCTTGAGTGAAACACCTCAGGGACAGGGAGCAGGCCTCAAATTCAAGCCTCACAACTGACAAATATTTAAAGATGATCCTTACTCCCAGACCAAACCGTCGAATTTGCAGCTAGGAAAACTAGGTTCCAGAGAATAAATGAGATGGATGGTTAAGAAGCAAGAATTACAGATAGAGGCCTGAGACTTAAAAACCTAAACTTCCAGTTTAGTGTCATTCTTATAAGAGCCCAAAGCAAGGAAGCTATAAGGATGTACACTGTATGGCATTTTAAAACAATGATTTTTGTGCCACTATTTTGTGCTTGAACTCGGGGCTTGGGCACTGTCCTTTGGCTTTTTCTTTCTAGAGATAACATTCTACTACTTGAGTCACAGCTCTACCTCTGACTGGTGGTTAATTGGGAGATAAGAGTCTCATTGACTTTCCTGCCCAGGCTGGCTTCAAACTGTGATCCTCCAGATCTCAGCCTCCTGACTAGCTGAGATTAGAGGTTTGAGCCACCACTTCCAGTTAATCTTTTTTTTTTCTTTTCTGAACTGAACATAAGTTACTCTGCTCTATATCATCACCACATTGCTGAAGTCCTGAATAATGCCAGGGCTAGATTAGACCTTCCTTCCTCTAAAAAGAAAAGAAAAAGCCAGGCTCTGGTGGACTCATGCCTGTAATCCTAGCTACACAGTGGGCTGAGATCTGAGGATGGTGTTTGAAGCCAGCCTTGGCAGGAAAGTCCATGAGACTCATCTCCAATTAATCACTAGAAGACTGGAAGTGGTGCTATGGCTCTAAGTGTAGAGCATTGGCTTTGAGAAAATGAGCTCAGAGACAGCACCTAGGTCCTGAGTTCAAGCCCCACAACTGACAAGCAAGCAAGTAAGGATGGAAGGCAAGCAGGCAGGCAGGAAGAAAAGAAGGGACAGAGGGAAGGAGGGAGGGAGGGAGGGAGAAAGGATGGAAAGAAATCTCAGGTTGGTTTAGGTTCTAAATAATTACTAGCAATGTGGAAGAAGTTTAGGTTGTGTAAATAAGATGTGACATGTGGGCTTAGCTCCTCACCCTAATTTTGTGAGTGATTCTGTGTCAGTCTAAAATCTTTTGATCTTACTTCAGGCACACCTTCTCCTATCTCCCATGGATACAACACAAGGCTGTGTCCAAATAGCAGATTTTAAATGAACAGTCACTTTGATATCAAGTGATTGTAAATGAGGAAAAACAGAACTTAAGATAATTCTGTCCTGTCATTCTATCTCACCATTGGATGATTCTATTGGGCTTAAAACAACAAAGGACAAAAATATCAA
Organism: Dipodomys spectabilis; assembly: GCF_019054845.1. Classification (NCBI taxonomy): domain Eukaryota; kingdom Metazoa; phylum Chordata; class Mammalia; order Rodentia; family Heteromyidae; genus Dipodomys; species Dipodomys spectabilis. The sequence continues at coordinate 1,705,158 of NW_024871140.1, forward strand.
CTGTACTATTTGTGCCTAGCAACTGGACAGTTGAATTTAGATGTGAAGTATTATGGTACTTGTATATCCTTTTTTTTTGTCGGTCATGGGGCTAGAACTCGGCTTGGGCACTGTCCCTACACTCTTCAGTTCAAGGCGAATGCTCTATTGCTTGAGCCTTAGCACCACTTCTGCTTTTTTAGTGGTTTATTGGAGATAAGAGTCTCATGGACTTTCCTGCTTGGCTGGCTTTGAACCGTGATCATCAGATCTCAGCCTCCTGAGTAGCTAGGATTATAGGCATGAGCCACCGGGCCCTGCTTGCTTGTATATCTTCAAAAATAAATATTGAGCCAGGTACCAGTGGCTTATGCTACTCAGGTGGCTGAAATTTGAGAATCACAGTTCAAAGCCAGCTCAGGCAGGAAAGTCTTATCTCCAATAAACTGCCAGAAGAGTCTGGAAGTGAAGATGTGGCTCAAGTGGTAGAGCACTAGCTTTGAGCACAAAAGCTCAGGGACAGTGCCCAGACACTGAGTTCAAGCTCAGGACTGGTACAAAAAAAATTTAAAATTACAATGCTCTTAATAAAAATCAGCACATATACATATTCAGGTATATGTGTATACATACATATATATATATATACATATATATATATATATGGGTGTACATATATATGTATATATACAGATGAGAAGATCTAAGACACTTTTAAATCCAATCTTTAGAATGGATTAAATCATAAGTCTTGGTGGTGTTGGTAGGGAATATAGAAGTGGTTTTTTTCTTTGTTGGGAAACTATTAATACAGAATTGAGAAAATGCTGATTTATTACTCATGTGAATGGCTCATATATTTCATCCTAGCTACAAAGAAAAATACATGAGATTAGTATCTCCAATGAAATGGAGGTGTTAAGAGTGTCAGCCTTGAGCGGAAAAACTGAGAAATGCCCAGGCCTTGAGTTCAAGCCCAGAAGTCTGGCATATAGGTATAGATATAGATATATCTGTAGATGTAGTTATAGATAGCTAGATAGAGATAGATATATACATACATACATACATACATACATACATACATAAATTGATGGATGAATGGATTGGTGGATGGATGAATGGATGGATGGATGGGTGGGTGAGTGGGTGGGTGGATGGATGGATGAACAGACAAGCAGGCAGACAGATATATTTATACATATATACAAAATACATATATAATATATACTGTATCCATATATCATTATTTTAAATGCCGTGAAAGACAATGTGTATTCTTGTTCTGCATTACCCGCCTCTTATAAGAGCTACACTGTGCTAGATTACAGGCGTGAGAAAGCAGCACCATACTTCCTGAGCTTTCACAAAGCAGATTATTATGCTGTGTCTCTCCATCACAGATGAGAATCTGAAGTGGGGTGGCTGAGACACACACTCACTGTCACCCATGTGGCAAAATGGCAGCAGGGGACTTGAACAAGGTTGATCGACTCAAGGTCAGGCAGAAAGCTCCCTTGCCTCATGGTGAGGAACAAGCCTTTCTGAGCCCCATTCATAACCTGAAGCTCAGCGCTAGTTCAAGACTCTGAGCATTCCTTACCTCACTAAAGCTTCCCGCCAAACCTGAAAATAGGCAGGTAGCAGAAGGGAAATGGAAATAGAGCTGAGGCCCAAGTGATAGAGTGTTAGACTTGAGCTAAAAGGCTTAGGGACAGCACTGAAGCCCTGAGTTTAAGACCCAGGACAGGCACAAAAGAAAAGAGTACAGAGGAGGAGAAGGGAGGGGAGGAGAGGGAAAGGAAGAGAAAAGGAGGGGAGAGGAAAGGAAACTTCTCCAAACCTCACCTGGAACCAGTGACTGTTGCTCCTCAAAGATAAGAGGTGAATAATAAGAGTGCTTGCCTTGAATGAAAGAGACCCTGGTTTGGTCCCCAGTAATAAAGGAGAGGAGGGATTGTGAAAGATCAAAGACTCAAAGAATGTGGAAGAACAATTTTGGTGACACATCATATCTCAAATGAAGATTTGCTATACTAAATCATAGTAGTCAAGATAGTGTGATAATAAAGCTGAAGAAACAGAATAAGGACACAGGGTAGAGAACTGAGAAAAAAGCCTATGTAGAATTCTGAGATATGATACTAGATTACTCAATAAACAACCACTGGGCTACCAAGCTATCTATATGAGTAAGATTCAAAAAAGACCTTGACTTAAAGGCTTTGCAAACAATTCCTATAAACAAAGAGGCAAAGGTAGAAAGCAACACTTGGAAGCTTAAGAATAGTGTATTTTAAAAATGGTGAGTTCCCCAAGGAAATAAATATATATGTAAGAAAATACCAATAAATGTATTTATATTAAACAAACAACGTTTGTTCAGTAAGTGACATCAAGAAAAAATAAATACTTGTTCTCTTAAGGGTGAAGACATTTAAAAAGTATGTATTCAAATGAGTATTTCAGTTAAGAAGATGATTGATAAGATACATGAGATTGAATAAAATATCTGAGTATGCAATTCACAAAAAAAGGCAGATGTGACAGGGCAAGAAATATGAAAAATATTCAACCAGGAACAATAAAGAGATACCACATTTGTCAGACGAGGGCAAAGTTAAAAATATACTGGACAATACCAAATGACTAGCGAAGGGATGTATAAGAATATGTGTGGAGATAGAAAGCAATTTTAGAGTTCCAGTGAACAGCCCTAAGCCAGAGAACCACACCAAGTGTGCCATCACAGGACAGAGGTTTAGGCAAGAGAGGGGAAATCAAGGCAAAAAGACACATCTGAGCGCTTGCCAGCAGCTGCGGTGGCAGCGGCAGTGGTCGCGGCGGCGACTGCAGGGCACCATAACTGAGCCACAGAGTCCGGGACGAAGGAGCCAGACGCGGCGGGCGAGCGGATTCTACTCAACACCAGCAAGAACGGACAAAGAGCAGACATCTTCATCCTGCAGTTTGAGGACCAGAGACTGACCCAGGAACCAAGACTCGGCGTGAGTAGAAGCCCGACTTCCTCACTCCTTCTCAGGGAGCAGAGGAGGGAAGGCCACCCCTCCCCCCCAGCAACAGTGATCTCCATCTTGGATACCGACAAAGCTCGGAGGAGCTGCCAGCTCCAGCTCAGGCCTTGGAATAAAACTAGTCATTTAGCAGATCACAAGAACTTAACAGCGGTGTGACCTGCCAGACTCAGCTCCATCCAGGGAAAAGTCACCCAGCTCGGGCGCCAGCCATAGGAGTGGCTTTCCGCACTGGGTAACCAGAGCCAGAGGCTGCCCCTCCCTCTAGCAGCCTCCACAATCAATTGAAAAACAGAAACCCTGAGAATGGCTCCAGGCTGGGCTCTGTGAGGTTTTCACAAAATAGCCCCAAGGAAAAGCTACTGTTTATTGAAAGGCCTCAACTCTACCCAGAACCTAGCCTCATCACTGCATTCCCCTCTTTTGTGATTCTTAAACCAGATCACCCTCCCATTAAACTAACCTGGGAAGGGGATCTCAAAATCTTGGGTAAAGCAGAGCATTTTTCTGCCTGTTCGAACAAACTGACTTAAGAAACCAATCAAGCCACAGGACCTCAAGCAGACCAGAGACTCCAACAAGAGGCTGGCTACAGACACAAGGGAGATACAGGATTTTTCCCACCCCTCCCAAAAAAATCAAAGAACTTTTTTTTTCTTCTTCTTCTTTTTTTTTTGGTACCTTATATATATATAAAAAAAATTTCCTTTTCTAAAACTTTTATTAATCTTTAATTTTTGCCTCTTTTGAAAAAATAATTGTTTTCCAGTAACTTTTTTTTTCTCTTTCCTCTTATAATTTTTATTTTAGGAATACGTGAATGTGCGTTTTCCTTTCTTTTCTTGTCTTCTTTCTCTTTTTCTTTCTTTATTAATTATCTTTTTGTTTTTTTGTCTAGCTCTACTGAACTTCTGATCTTTTCTTCTCCCTTTCCTATCCGTTTCACCTTTTCCTCTCTTTTGTTCTTCTTTATGTGACTTAACTCTTGTCCTGCACATCCTCAGATAAACCCGTAGTTAACTAGTAGACCCTATCCCCCATTGTGTACACACTTAATCCACAAATTTATTACTTAATTCAAAACCTCTGAGACTTAAATTCCTTAATAGCAGTACTACCCCTTTATACCTATATAATATTTTAAGCATTTTTTTAAGTTTTTCACATCTCCTCTATGTCCCTCACCTTCTCTCAAAATATTCACATTCCTCTCTAAATAGCTGGTCTTTTAATCTATATAATAACATTAATTTTTATGTTTCTATTTTTTTCTGGTCTCTTTTCATTCCCCTTTCCCCTTCTTCTTTTCCTCTCTCTCTCTACTTGCATCCTACCCAACCTATTTCCTGCATTGTGATTAGGACAAAGTTAACTCTCCCTGTGCCTCCCCACACCAATCTATCCCTATTTTTTACGCACATCTCTCCCTAACCCTAATAATTTCTGGTTTTCCAAATTCTTCTCTGTGGTTCGAAGTCCATTAACATATAGTTGTTTGAAGTGGAATAGATGTATCTGTTGAACTAGATTGTATCTGTAGACTATTGGCTGCACAAATGCAAACTTTTGTTGATGGTTGCCTTAAGATAGTGCTCTAGCACAAAACTGGTGCTATCTTCATCTCAAATGGGCAGAGTAAGCCCGAAAAACACAAGAAAAATGGCAAATTCGGGTATCTCAATTCCCAATCTTGATAATCAGGGGTCAGAACAGATAATGAATAATCCAGAGGAGAGTTCCCAAATAGCTCTACAAACACTACTGGCAAACATGATAAATGAGAAGTTTGACAACTTACAAAGGACTCTGTATGAGCGTGATAGGGAGAGAGAGGAGGCATCCCAGAAGTTTATACAGGAATATCATAAGCGTGAGGAAGCTACTCAAAAACGGATACAGAATTTGCATGAGCAACTTGAGAATACTCAAAGAGAAAGGCAGGAATGGCACGAGCAGGCTGAGAATACTCAAAGAGAACTGCAGGAATCCCACGAACGGCAGGAAAGAGAACTGCAGGAATCCCACGAATGGGAGGAAGCAAATCAAAGAGTAATACAGGAATTGAGAGACCAGGTAGAGAACACACAAAGATCACTAAAGGCATTCATGGAATCCATTAACAAAGAGCTGAAGGAAGTCAGGGAGACCACAAAGGGAATGCTGAATGGAACCCAACAGAAGGAATGGGAGTCCAAAGAAACCATAACCAATCAACTAAGTGATTTGAGAACAAACACTGAACACCAAATTAAGGAAGTAAAGAAATTCATACAAGACCTAAAACAGAGCTTCAACAAAGAACTTGAAGCCATCAAAGCTGACCAACTAGAAGGAAAAGAGATAAAAAACAAAGTAGAGAGTCTTGACAGCAGGTTAGACCATGCAGAAGATCGAATCTCAGGGATTGAAGACAGCCTAGATATTATAGAGAAAGAATATACAACCATCCAAGACAAGTGCAAGAAATACGAGAGATCTATCCAACACTTGGAAGACACCATCAGAAGGCCTAATCTAAGGATAATGGGTGTAGAGGGGCACCTAGAAACAGAAGTTAATGGTCTAGGAAATTTGTTTAACAGGATCCTAGCAGAGAACTTCCCAAGCATACAAAAAGATAGGCCTATTCAGATACAAGAAGCTTTTAGAACCCCAAATAGACCAGACCAGAATAGGACATCCCACTGTCACATTATAATCCACACAGGATCAACTCAGAACAAGGAAAAGAACCTTAAAGCTGTCAAGGAGAAAAGGGTAATCACCTCTAAAGGGAAACCAATTAGAATCACCTCAGATTTCTCAGCAGAGACAATCAAAGCAAGAAGAGCCTGGAATGATGTATGCCATGCCCTAAAAACAAACAACTTTCAACCAAGAATACTGTACCCAGCTAAACTCTCCTTCATAACTGAAGGCCAAATAAAAACCTTCCATAGCAAAGAAAAATTGAAATAATACATCTCCACCAAACCAGCCCTACAAAAGATTCTTAAAGATGTCCTACACATAGAAAACCAACAAGACCACAATAAAGGCCAAGAAACTGCACCCAAACTGAGAATCCAAGAACCATAGGAAGAACCCAGTTTTTGCAGCCCCCAAGAAGGTGGATAACATGGCAGGAACTCCCAAATACCTCTCAGTCCTATCTCTTAATGATAACGGACTGAACTCTCCAATTAAGCGACATAGACTGTCTAGTTGGATTAAAAAACAAGACCCTTCTTTCTGCTGCCTGCAGCAGTCACATCTTGCCCGTAGAAACAAACACATTTTCAATGTTAAAGGCTGGAACAAAATCTACCAAGCAAACGGCCCCCATAAACAGGCGGGAGTTGCAATCCTAATATCAGATAAAATAGACTTCAAATTAAAATTCGTGAGAAGAGATAATGAAGGTCGATCTTGCCCATAGAAACAAATACATTTTCAATGTTAAAGGCTGGAACAAAATCTACCAAGCAAACGGCCCCCATAAACAGGCGGGAGTTGCAATCCTAATATCAGATAAAATAGACTTCAAATTAAAATTCGTGAGAAGAGATAAAGAAGGTCGCTACATACTAATTAAAGGATCTCTCCTTCAGGAGAATATTACAATTCTAAATATCTATTCGCCAAACAATGGAGCACCCAAATTTATCAAAGAAACACTACTTTCCCTCAAATCCCATATAGATCCAAAGACATTAATTGTTGGGGATTTTAACATCTGACTCTCCCCACTAGATAGATCAACTCGGCAAAAACTCAACAGAGAAACAGCAGATCTAAACAGCTGCATAGATCAACTAGACTTAATAGACATCTACCGACCATTTCACCCAGCAGCATCAGAATACACGTTTTTCTCAGCAGCACACGGAACGTTTTCTAAAATAGATCACATTTTAGGCCACAAAGCAAACTTGTCTAAATTCAGAAACATTGAAGTTATACCTTGCATTCTCTCTGACCACAAGGGAATAAAATTAGAACTCAACACCAAAAGCCACCAAAGAAAGTCCGGTATCACATGGAGGCTGAACAACACACTGCTGAATCATGAGTGGGTCATGGAAGAGATTAGAAAGGAAATTCAAATGTTCATGCTATTCAACAAAAATGAACACACAAATTACCAGCTCCTCTGGGACAAAGCAAAGGCGGTGCTTAGAGGCAAGTTTATAGCTCTGAGCTCCTACATCAACAAATTGGAGAGATCTGAAACTAACAATTTAATGACACATCTAAATCTCCTTGAAAAGGAGCAGCAAGATAAACCCTAATCCAGTAGATGGAAAGAAATAATCAAAATTAAATCAGAATTAAATGAATTAGAATCCAAAAAAACTATAGAAAGAATCAACAAAACAAAGAGTTGGTTCTTTGAAAAACTTAACAAAATTGACAGACCCTTAGCAAATCTTATCAGAAAAAGAAGAGAATACACCCAAATTAATAAACTCAGAGATGAGAATGGAAACATCACCACGGAAACAACCAAGATTCAGAACATTATAAGGGAATACTTCTCAAAACTTTATGCTAATAAGTTTGAGAACTTGACAGAAATGGACCTCTTCCTAGCAAATATTGACATGCCAAAACTAAACCAAGATGAGTTAAACTATCTTAACAGGCCAATATCAAGCACTGAAATAGAAACAGCAATAAGAGACCTCCCAGCTAAGAAAAGTCCAGGACCAGATGGTTTTACAGCGGAATTTTACAAGGCCTTCAAAGCAGACCTCACACCAATTCTCCTCCAACTCTTCAAGGAAATCGAAAGAGAAAGTTCACTACCGAACACATTCTATGAAGCCATCATAACCCTCATCCCAAAACCAGGCAGGGACTCATCAAAGAAAGAGAACTATAGACCCATTTCTTTGATGAATATTGATGCAAAACTTCTCAACAAAATTTTGGCCAATCGACTTCAACAATCCAACCAAAAAATCATACACCACGATCAAACAGGATTCATTTCAGGGATGTAAAGCTGGTTCAATATACGCAAATCAATTAATATTATTCATCCCATCAACAGGAGCAAGAATAAGAACCACATGGTTTTATCTCAATAGAAGCAGAAAAAGTATTCGACAAGATCCAGCACCCCTTTATGATGAAGATTTTGGAAAAATTAGGAATCCATGGAACATTCCTCAATACAATAAATGCTGTATATGACAAACCTACAGCCAGCATTATACTCAATGGTGAAAAACTAAAGCCATTTCCTCTTAACTCAGGAACAAGACAAGGATGCCCACTCTCTCCACTTCTCTTCAATCTAGTATTAATGCCTAGCTACAGCAATAAGACAAGATGCAGACATAAAGGGGATCCAAAGAGGGAAAGAAGAAATAAAACTCTCCCTCTTTGCAGATGACATGATCTTGTATTTAAAGAATCCCATAGACTCCACTCCCAAATTACTCAAGCTGATTCAAAACTTTGGCAAAGTAGCAGGTTATAAAATTAACCCCCAAAAATCAATGGCTTTTCTGTATGCCAACAATGAGAAAAGTGTGGCTGAAATTAGGAAAGCAACTCCATTTGTAATAGCCCCACAAAAAATAAAATACCTAGGAATTAACTGAACTAAAGAAGTCAAGGACCTCTATGATGAAAACTTTAAAATCTTGAAAAAGGAAATCAACACAGAACTTAAAAAATGGCAAAACCTCCCATGCTCCTGGATTGGAAAGATTAACATCGTGAAAATGGCTATACTTCCCAAGGCTATCTACAAATTCAACGCAATACCTATCAAAATTCCACCCTCATTCTTCAAGGAAATAGAAGAGGCAATCCAAAAATTCATATGGAACAATAAAAGACCCCGAATAGCAAAAACGCTCCTCAACGGAAAGAACACTGCTGGAGGAATATCAATACCAAATTTCAAACTCTACTATAAAGCCATAGTAATCAAAACAGCTTGGTATTGGCATAAGAACAGACGTCAGGACCAATGGAATAGAATTGAAAACCCAGAAATCAACCTACAGACCTATAGCCATCTAATCTTCGATAAGGGAGGTAAAACAATAGAATGGAAAAAAGACAGCCTCTTCAGTAAATGGTGCTGCCAAAATTGGTTAACTACATGTAGAAAACTAAAGCTAGATCCTTATATATCACCCTGCACCACAATCAACTCCAAATGGATCAAAGACCTTGAACTCAAAACAGACACTCTGAAAACATTACAGGATGGAATAGGAGAAACCCTAGGTCTCCTTGGCTCAGGCCAAAATTTTTTGAATAGAGACCCGGAAACACAACAAATCAAAGAAAGGTTGGACAAATGGGATTGCATAAAGTTGCAGAGCTTCTGCAGGGCAAATGACATAGCTAGCAAGATCAATAGAAAGCCCACGGATTGGGAGAAGATCTTTACTAGCCATACAACGGACAAGGGTCTCATATCTAAAATATACTTGGAACTCAAAAAATTAAACCCCCCAACCACAAATCCTCAAAGAAACAACTGCCCAATAAATAAGTGGGCGAAAGACTTAAAGAGAAACTTCTCTGAAGAAGAAAGAAGGATGGCCAATAGACACATGAAAAAATGTTCAACATCCATAGCCATAAAAGAAATGCAAATCAAAACAACATTGAGATATCACCTCACTCCAGTTAGAACAGCAAAAATCAAGAACTCTAACAACAACAGATGCTGGAGGGGAGGTGGACAGAAAGGAACCTTACTTCATTGTTGGTGGGAATGTAAACTTGTTCAACCACTTTGGAAAGCAGTATGGAGCTTCCTCAAAAGACTACACATAGAATTCCTCTATGACCCAGCAATCCCACTTTTGGGCATTTACCCAAATGTTTACAAAAAAGACCACACTAAAGCTACCAGCACAACTATGTTTATTGCAGCATTATTTACCATATCTAAGATATGGAACCAACCCAGATGCCCCTCAGTAGATGAATGGATCAAGAAAATGTGGTATATATACACAGTGGAATTCTATGCCTCCATTAGAAAGAATGACATTTCCCCATTTGTTAGGAAATGGAAAGGCTTGGAAAAAATTATATTAAGTGAAGTAAGTCAGGCCCAAAGAAACATAGGTCCCATGGTTTCCCTTATATGCAATATCTAGTATATGTATGAGTCAAGCGGAAAAGGTCAGATAATGTGATGTTAAGAAAACGATCCCTTAAATATGTATTTTAATTTTTTTTTCTCTTTCATGCATGTGTTTCTAACGCATTTATAAGATTATTTCTTTGTTGCTTTGTATGTCCCTCCCCCACAGTGTAACCCCCGCTTTCACTATATTTGATGTCAGTATAACTTGTGGAGGAAATGGGGACAAACAAGTCGTTTAAGGATTCAGGTGGACCTGTTGCAACAATGAGAAGTACAAAATGTCATGTCAAAAACGAGCTTTACAATGTCGGTGTGGGGGGCGGAGGGGGGGAAGGATTGGGTGGGGGGGTGGGGGGAGGCTGGGTAGGGAGGTGAAGGGTAAACAAAGGAGGAGGCTGCAATGCTTGGTAAGAAATGTATGCATTATCCTGCCCATGTAATTGTAACCCCTCTGTACAGTATGTTCTCAATGAAAATAAAATAAAATTAAAAAAAAAAAGAATATGTGTTTACATGGATGCAAATTGTATCCATATGCCAACTGCCCATGGAAGAGTGAAAGTTATCAACACCATTAACTCAAGTTCATGAACAAAATTTTATATATAATTTGCAGTATATCGCATATTTAATATGCATTGTCATCATTATTTCTGATGATTTTTAATACATTAGAAAATTTTGCAAGGAAGAAAGAGGGGTAAGAAGCCTTAAGGACCCTCATTTGTGAAATAATTTCAAGTTCACCACCACGCACTACTTCTACTGTTTTCTCTTTTTGTTTGAGGAAGGTAACCCAGGTTGACCTCAAGCTTACAATCTTCCTACCTCAGCCTCAAGTGTTGGGATTATCAGCATGACCTGCCTCTTACTTTGTTTTCATTTGAGCTGTGAAGTCAATGAAGTGAAAAAAAAACAGCCCTCCCAACAAGTCCTCACCACTGAGCCTGAGCAAGGCAGGGTGTATCCCATGAAATCAGTGCATCTGGGAAGGCACGGGCACCTAGGCCAATATGAACCAGGAAACTGAAGGACGAAATGGGGTAAATTGGATAGCACTGGCCACTGGGCCAACACAAATCAAGAAGACAGAGTTCCTCCCCATGAAAAAGAGGAGGTCCTAAGGCACAAACTCACTATAGCAGATGAAGGACTAGTTAAAGAGGATGGCAGCATCCTCAGCTCCAGGACACAGGCATTAGAAGGATGTGGACATGGGGCAGTCTCCAAGCCTTGGGATTCCTTCTCGTGGGTCCAACATAGCCCATGACTAGTACTATCTGGCAACACATAAGTGCCCTCTTGTGAACATGTGTATACAAATACAAATCCCCTGTCCTGAACTGGCACCTGATCCAATTTAGACAAGGAAGCAGGGAGGTTCCAAAATGGAGAAAAACAGTCCATTGGCACTGTAGCAGATGACACACTGGCTGGGAATGGTGGAAGCATGCCCAGATTTGGGCATATGGTCCTAGGAAACACAAGCCGCAATCTGGAAGGAAGACCTGAAAGACTCTGTCTCTGGCCTTCCTTCTCTTGTGGCTGTGCAATACAACATGAAAAGATGAAACTGTGTCCCTCAAACTTGTGCACACCCAAGCACAACCACATATCCACACAACCCACCCAGCAATCGGTTCCCACGAAGGAGTAAGCGGATGCACTTACCTTGAAACTTGGTCATCTTGGATGGCACTGGCACAGGGGCCTACCAGGAGGCCCAGAATAGCAATATGATAGGCCATGGGGTGAAGAGCAGGCCACTGAGCATGACCTCCCTGTGAAATGTGAAGAACTGGATGGGGGAGAGTGGCAGCATCCTCAACTCAGGGTTCATAATTCCAGTCTACATGCCACAGTTGAAAATGGTAGTAGACACACTACAATCTTCATCATGCCATATCTTGTGACCTCTATAGCCCTCCTTTAGTCTAATGTGGTACCATATCCATACACTTCTGTGTACACATGCCCACATCAGTTCACCCACAATTTGGTTCCCATGGGGTGGTGGGAAGGAGCAAATATTACTTTGAAATAGTGGTATCTTGAATGACACCAGTCCCTGGGCCCAGAGACCAAAAAGACAGAGTTTCTAGAGGTGAATGAAGGAGGCTCTCAGGCATGAATTCACTGTAGCAGGCAAAGGACTAGTTAGGAAGAGGAGCAGCATCCCCAGCTCGAGGCCAATAATCCTTGGCTACACAGGCATTAGCCAGGTATGGATGCAGGGCAATCTACAAACTCTGGCCTTCCTTCTCCTGTTCCAATATAGCCTACAACCAGGCCTATCTGGCACAGCCCCATGCTGAGCTGCAGCCCCTTGACCCCAAGCAACACAGGCCATATGCTGCAAAGGAGACATGAAAGACCTACTACCTAAGCCTTTCTTGTCTTGGGCTGGCATTGGCACCTGTGTGGGAAAATCTGGCCACAGGTTCATGTGTTCCTCAAAGCTGAGTACACACATACAGTTACCACAAAGGAGGAGTGGTCCTATTTGCCTGGAAATTAGGGCATCTGGAATGGCATTGTCATCTGGGCCTACAGGTTAGTTCATGAGGCAAAGAACAAGACACAGGGCATGTTCTCCCAATAGCAAGAGGAGTACTGGTTGGGTATGGTAGCAGAATCCCCACTTTCAATTCCACACCCTGGGCCATACAGGGCACAGCTAAATATTGACACAAGACAGCCCCTGTGTCAAGGAAGCCACAAACCTTCCTTCTATTGGGTCCTAAAATATCATACAAAACCATCCAATCTGACACCATGTACATACTGTGAACGTATGTACACACGTACACAACCCTTCCCCAGTGACTCGGTTCCCACAGAGTGGCAGAAGAGGTCTAAATTATCATGAAATGGGGGAGCATGTTGGATGGCACCCACTGTGGCCTGACACAGACCAGGAATTCAGAGTTCCTTAAGATTAGCAAGAAGCCCTCAGGCATGAACTCCCTGTAGCAGGTGAAGCACTAGTTAGGGAAGGTGGTGGCAGCATCTCCTGCTCCAGACCAATAATCCCGAGATACACAGTCATTAGCTGGGCAGATATATGGGCCGACTGAGGCACCATGTATGTACATTAGTTTGAATGTCTGCAAAACCTCTCTCACACATGATTCTTTTTGCACAGGGGATGGGTGGGAGTCAACTTACTTGAAATTACAGATATTTGGGATGGCACCTGCAACTGGACCCACAACACTATGAAGAGGTTATAGAGCTGGAGTTGAAGCAGCCCTTGGTTATGACTGCCCTGTTAAGAGGTGAAACACTGGTTGAGGAGGGTGGCAGCATCTGCAGTCCAGGCCCATAACCACAGGCTACACAAGTCATAGCCTGGGAGGCATGAAAACCCATCCCTGGCCTTCCTTCTTTTGGCTCAAAAAAGCACATGAAGATATTGCAAATAAGGGAAACCATGGGACCTATGTTTCTTCGGGCCTGGCTTACTTCACTTAATATAATTTTTTCCAAATGGGGCAATGTCATTCTTTCTGATAGAGGCAGAGAATTCCATTGTGTGTATATACCACATGGAAATGGGTTTCCCATCCCAGGGTCAGGTGTAGCACCAGTTGGGGGAGGACAGCAGCGAACACACACTGGGTCCTGAGACTGTCCGTGGATGCAGTAGAACCAAGCAACCTCAGGCCGGAGACAAGGGAGGATGCAGGGCAGACTCCGAGCCTCCTGCTTCCTTCTTGGGTGGCTGCTGTGGTTGTATGTGTTCAGGCCACACCCGGGTCTGCATGACTGTGTGCGTGTGTGCATGTGTGTCCCTCACCAGCGTGCATGCTTATGTTCATTGCACATACATACTCACACCTTTGTGTGCACGTGTACCCCTCCCTCACACTTCTGGGCTGGATTTCTTAATCTCCCGAGAGGCTGGAGAGTAACAAAAGTATTATGAATGTCCTTTAGTGGTACAATGCTTGCCTAGCATATGCATGAAACCCTGGGTTCCATTCCTCAGTACCACATAAACCACAAACGGCTGGAAGTGGCACTATGGCTCAGGTGGTAGAGTGTTGGCCTTGAGTGAAGAGAGGCTCAGGGGCAGTGCCCAGGCCCTGTATTCAAGTCCCAGGAAAAAAAGGACAACAACAAAGCTCACTGGAAAACGGAGTACAAAATCTATTTTATAGATAGTGCTCCAACCCAGCAGGGTGCCGTGCTACATCCTCCATTGGAGACCCTCCAGCAGAAACAGGTAAAGTCTCACCTCAGGTCTGGGTTACAGTGATCATGGGTCTTCCAGCCTCTCAGGAGATATAGAAGCCCAGCCTGGAAGTGTGAAGGAGGGGTGCGCACACATGGTGAGAGTATGCATATGTGATGTGCATGAGCACACACGCTGGAGTGGGACACTCATGCATGCACGCACATGCATGCAGACACGGATGAGCATGGACCCGCACAACCACAGAGGCCACCCAAGAAGGAAGCGGGAAGCTCAGTCTGCCCTGCATCCTTTCCCGGTTCCGACCTGAGGTTCCTTGGTTCCACTGCATCCACCGACAGTGTCAGGACCCAGGCTGTTTTTGCTGCTGTCCTCCCCCAACTGGTGCTGAACCTGGCGGTGCTCCAGGAAACCCAGGGATCTCTTTGCCTTGGCTGCATAGTCCGTGTGGATGTGTGGCCGTGCATGCCTTTGATGACCTCCTGGACTAGGGCTGGTTCAAGGTAAGTGGGCCACTTCACAGCACCCCACCCCCACCCCCCTACCCCACCGCGGTGGAACTGACCACCCTGGGGCCATACCAGGGAGGGAAGGCAGCCAGGCCTTTGAGACCCTCACCTTCATTCTCTGTGGGTGTCTAGGGCACTGCGCGTCCAGGTCTGAAAGTACGCACACGTAACCCCTCACCCAGCTTCCGGTCATTTCCCCCGTGCTTCCTGTCAGCGGTTGGGGTAGGGGGTAGGGGGTGGGGTGGGGGGGGTGAAGTGGCCCACTTACCTCAAACCATCCCGAGCCAGGGAGGGCATCACACCATGTGCGGTCACATGTCCACATGGACTACGAGGATGGAGATCCGCGCAGCCAGGCCGAAGACACCCATGGGTTTCCCATCCCAGAAGCAGGTGCAGCACCAGTTGGGGGAGGATGGCAGCGAACACAGCCTGGGACCTGAGACTGTCGTGGGAAACACTGGAACCCAGCAGCCTCAGGCCGGAGCCGAGAGAAGATGCAGGGAAGACTGAGCATCCTGCTTCCTTCTTGGGTGGCGGATAGTCGCGAGTCCAGGCGCATCCGGGTCTGCCTGCGTTTATGTCTGTCCCTCATCAGCGTGTATGAGCATGTGCATTGCACGTGCGTACCTCTCACCGTTATGCACATGCGGCACGCCCCTCCCTCACACTTCTAGGCTGGGCTTCTTAATCTCCTGAGAGAGTGGAGATTAAGGGCTGCAAATGTGATTTAGTGGTACAGTGCTTGCCTAACACATGCATGAAACCCTGGGTTCCATTCCTCAGTACCACATAAACAGCAAAAAGCTGGAAGTGGCACTATGGCTCAGGTGGTAGAGTGCTGGCCTTGAGCACAGAGAGGCTCAGGGACAGTGCCCAGTCCATGAGTTCAAGCCCCAGGACTGACAAAAAAGAGAATAAAGCTCACTGGAAAATGGGGTATAAAACTATTTTATAGTGATCCAACCCAGCAGGGTGCCATGCCAGACCCTCCATTGGATGCTTTCCAGTAGAAACTGGAACAGTCTCACCTAAGGTCTGGGTTCCAGTGATCGTGGGTCCTCCAGCCTCTCCAGAGATTGAGATTAAGAAGCCCAGCTGGGAAGTGTGAGGGAGGGGCACGCCTCACGCACTCATACCTGCAACGCACATGAGCATGCATGTTGCGCACTCACAAGCACGCAGACCTGGATGAGCCTGGGTGTCCACGACCACAGCGGCCATCAAAGAAGAAAGTAGGAGACTCCTGCCTGAGGCTACTTGGTTCCACTGCCTCCACCAATAGTCTCAGGACCCAGGATGTGTTCACTGCCGTCCTCCTCCAACTGGTGCTGCACCTGCCACTGCTACAAGAAACCTAGGAATCTCTTTGCCTTGGATGTGTGGATCTCTATCCTCATAGTCCATGTGGGTGTGTGACTGTCCATGCATGTGATGCCCTCTTGGGCTGCGGCTGCTTCCAGGCAAGTGGGCAGTGTGAATCCTGCGAGCAGAGCCGTCTCTCTGGACAGCCCCTATCCATGGTAAATGAGACACCCATACTCATACTCTCTTTCCTTCCTCTCTTCATCTTCTTCTCTGTCCCTCTGCAGGGGCCATCCTAGAAAAACCTATTTTGAGTGAAGTGGCCCAACTCATCTTCCATTGCCCCCATACGCACTGCCAGTCCCCCTTCCCAGTGCCATCTGGCCCACCCACACCTCATTCTCCTGACTGCCCGGCCCATGTCCACCTCTGTCCCATGGCCATAGCATTCCCTGTGCCCCTGCCCATGTGTTTGTTTAAGGATGTGTGGACCCACCTGTGGGAGTCAAATCTAGATAACCAAGTTCCAAGGTAAGTGGGCCACATTTCCCATACCCCTTCCCAGCCTGACCCTCAACCCCAACCCGGCCCCACCCCTTCTATTGTGGGAAGATATATGGGTGAGGGGATATATGTGTGTGCAAGAGGACATATTAGTTGTAGCAGTCAGCAGTCAGAGAGCTCATGGTCCACCCACTTCCCTCCTGGCTATGGTCTCTGTGATCTGGGGTTTTCTATTTCTCTATATCCACTGGTGGAGCTATGGATATAGCTACCTCCCCCAACAGGTGCAGCCCATGTTGCATGGTGTTGGTTCCTGAGGGCCTCTTCAACTTTACCACAGGCAGATATCATTTGTGGGTCCAGCTGCAGTACCCATCCTTGGACAACCCAGATTCAATGTAAGTGAGGACCCTTCCTTACCTTCCTTCATTTCCCTCTTCTCCATTCTCTCCTCTGCCACTGTGTGGGAGCCATCTCTAGACAATCCTCTTTCAAGTTCAGTGGGCCCAACCTTACTTTATGGCCCCCTAACCCCAACCCATTAGGCCCCACAGCAACCCCACTAGCCACCACCTCAGCCCCCTCCTCCAACTACCACCCTGCCCATCCCTACCCTACCCTGTGTTTTCCCCACCCCACTCCATGCTGTCCCACCCTCACCCTGTCTTCCCATCCCCCACACTGTGCTCCCCTCCTCATGTTTCCCCACTCCAGTGATTCCCCCACCTCAACCATGTACCTCCCCTGCTACCTACACTGACTCTGTCCCCCCACCTCAGGCCATCCCAGCATGAATTGATGAGGGGAGTTGCATGGGCATGAACCCACATTTCTGATGAGATAGGCCTGGACTTATGTATCACAGTCAATGGAGCTGGGAGTCCCTTGGTTTCCTAGTTATCTTCTGGTGGTTGTGGGGCTAGAGCTGTGGGCTTTGCCTCCTCATTTGGTGCTGTATGTGCCAAAGCTACATGGAGCCCAAGGGATCTTCTGGTTCACCATGTAGTCCTTCACCTTCATGCTCAGTGTGGGCCCAGATGCGGGATCCAAACCCAGATAACACCACTTCGAGGTAAGTGAGTCCCATACCTTTCATTTCTGTCTTTTCCATTTTCTCCACTGCTTCCCATGAGAGCCATCCCAGATCAGCCCTGTTTTGAGTTAAGTTGGCCTAGCCCCTCTTGCTGGGCCCCACATCCTCTGCCAGGCCCCACAACCCATCCCACTGTGTTGATGTGCTATAGTGGATACAAGCAAAGGAAGGCCAGGGAAGGAGTCTGCCCCACCTTTTCTCTGGGCTATGACCTGTGGAGCTTAGGGTTTGGGGACTGGCAGTTTTGATGCAGCCACCTTCCCCAACCAACTGAAACAAGGAGAACTTGTCTGAGGGCCTCGTGATCTTCAGCTGGTAGAATTTCATCTTCTTGGTCCACGTCTTCTCAGGTGTCAGTGCCATCCCAGATGCCCTTGTTTTGAGATAACGGGCCCTGTTACCCCTCCTTAGAAATGGATCATGGGCAGAGTTGCGTGCATTTGTGTTTACACATTCATACGAATGCACACACATGATGCCATATTGGGCTGGAGGTGCACTATAGAAGAGCTAAGAGAAGGCAGGCCTGTTCTTAGAGTCTGCCTCCTCTCGCTGCTCATCTGTTCTCCCAGCTATAACCTATGGAGCTTGGGGTTATGGGCCTGGGACTGGGGATGCTGCTGCCCTCCCCCAACGAATGCTTCTCCTATTACAGAGATGTGCCCAGTGCCCCGTTCTTTACCTTGTGGATTACCTTTGATTGGTCTCTCCATATTGGGCCAGGATGTTACTGCCATCCCAAATGCCCAAGATTCCAGGTAAATGGGCCTTTTTCACCATTCAAGGGAATCAATTACAGGTGTGGCATTGTGTGTGTGCATGTACAAGGTTGAGGAATGCACCTATGTATGGCTGAATTTGCCTCTTCTTGTGCTATTGAGGGCCCAAGGGAATGAAGGCTGGGGATGGAGTCTTTCATGCCTCCCAAGGTATGGTCTGTGTAGCCTGGGATTGTGGGCTTGCTGAGAATGCTGCTGCCATTCACATCTAGTGTTTCACCTGCTACAGGGAGGTCCTGCATGGTGGCCTGTATTTCCTCACCTCACAGTCATCCATCTTCCTGGTCTGGGTGGGCCCAAGTGTGGGTTCCATCCATGGATGCCCCCATTTTGAGGTAAGTAGGTGTCCTTCTGTCTTAACCCTGAGGAAACCAAATCATAGGTGAGGGGTTTTATGCATGCATATGTACAGGTGATCACGCACATAAGTGGTACCTGATTAGCCTGGCTATATTGGACCCACTAGAAGAAAGGCCAGAGCTTGGAGACTGTCCCAGCTATGGCCTATGTAGTTCGGGGTTGTGGGCTTGGAGTGCTGCTGCCTTCCCCAACCAGTGCCTCTCCTGATAAATGGGAGGTCATGCCAGGTGGCCAGTTCTTCACCTTGCAGACTATTGTTTTGCTGGTTCCATCCTATAGACACATTTCCTAGTACATCCCAGATGCCCAAGTATCAAGGTAAGTGAGCCTGTTGCTCACATTGTGGGGACTGATTGCAGTGTGGTTGTATGTAACATTAGTGTGCAACATGCACTAAGCAACATGCCTCTTCATGTGCTTTTTTTTGAAATTTTTAATTGTGAAAATACTGTACAGAGGGGTTACAATTACATGGGCAAGATAATGAGTACATTTCTTATCAAGCATTGTAGCCTCCTCCTTTGTTTCCCCTTCCCATCCCTTCCCATCCTCCCCTGTCCCCCCACCCAATCCTCCCCGCTACCCTCCCCCCCCACACCAAAGTTGTAAAGTTCATTTTTCGACATAACGTCTTGTACATCTCATTGTTGCAATGGGTCCACCTGTATTCCTATTTAAATGATTTGTTTTTTTCCTTCCCCTCCACAAATTATAACAACATCAAAAACAGTGAAAGCAGGGGTTATACCATGGGGGAGGGACATACAAAGCAACAAAGAAATAATCCTATAAATTTGTTAGAAACAATCGCATGAAAGAAAAAAAAACATTTGAATACATATCTTAGGGTTAATTTCCCTAACATCAACTTATCTGACCTTTTCTGCTTGGCTCAGACATATACTAGATATTGCAAATTAGGGAAACCAGGGGTGTCTTTGGCCTGGCTACATGGATCTCCATCATCATAGTCCATGTGGGTGTGTGACCACACATGTATTTGATGCCTTCCCAGGCTCCGGCTGGTTCAAGGTAAGTGGGCCACTTCACACACACACACACACACACACACACACACACACACACACACACATACATATGCACACATGGGACCAGAAGCGGGGGTCAAGGGACTGGAAACATATGTGAAAGCATGGGAAGCTGTGTGAGGGGACTTGTTTGCACCCTTGCAGAGCTATAGAAACCTGGATGCATGGCGCCTTAGAGTCCCACGGAGAATGAACTGGGGGGGGGGGGGCGTGCCACAGAGGCCTTTTTGCTACCCCTCCTCAGTATGGACCCTGGGTTGGTCAGTTCCAACGTGTCCTCCGGTGGTCATGGGCCTGGAGCCACATTCACTGCCGCCTTTCCCAAACCAGCACTGCACCTGCTACAGTGATGTGATTTGGCTGAGCAGACCTCCATTTACCTGTTCTGCATGTGTCTTGTTGTGGGTGCCATCACAGGGCTCCCTCATTGCCAAGAAGTGTCCCTCCTCTCTCCCCTCTTCCCACAGGGGACTGGAAGCAATGGTGAGCCCAGGTCTATCATTTCTGTTGATACAAGAGAAGATGGAGACTTGGAGAAAGGAGTTGAGTGTGGGGATGAACTCCAAGAAGCAGATCACTGAAGGTGTGTCTTTGAAGGAGGTGTAGCACGGAAGTGCTATATTAAGTGATCTTTGAGTGAGCACACACTTCTTCTCAGTCCTCTTTCTTTCTCTTGGAAATTGAGTAGCTCTGTCATGTTCCTCCCTGGCATGATGCTCCATTTTGCTTTTGTGAAAGTAGATTATGTTTTTGTAGTTACTTGTTTCTTAGGTTTCCCTGAATACAATATGCTGTTCTTAGTTTGCAGAACTCTTCTTTCTCACATCATCTGTATGCCTAGTTAGAAGGCCTACTCTAATAGGGTAACTAAGGCATGAGGCCTCCTCTAATGGCCTAGCTAGGGCTTGAGGAGTATTCTATTTTTTTAAATTTTTATTGTGAAAATATCATACAGAAGGGTTACAATTACATGGGCAAGGTAATGAGTGCATTTCTTACCAAGCCTTGCTGCCTCCTCCTTTGTTTACCCTTCACATCAGTTCCCATCTTGCCCCCATCCCCCGTTTCCCATCCCCCCCGGTCCACCCTCCAACCCCCTGTCTTCACCACCACTGCCAAAGTTGTAAAGTTCATTTTTCAACATAACATCTTGTACATCTCATTGTCGCAATGGGTCTATCTGTATTCCTATTTAAACAATTTCTTTTTTCCCTTCCCCTCCACAAATTATACCATCAAATACAGTGAAAACAGGGGTTATACCATGGAGGAGGGACATACAAAGCAACAAAAAATCATCTTATAAATACATTAGAAACAATAGCAAGAAAGAAAAACCATTTGAATCCTTATCTTGGGGTTCATTTGCCTAACATCAACTTATCTGACCATTTCTGCTAGTCTCAGCCATATACTAGTTATTGCAAACAAAGGAAACCATGGGACCTACTTTTCTTTGGACCTAGCTTACTTCTCTTCATATAATTTTTTCAAGTCTTTCCATTTCCTAACAAATGGGGCAATGTCATTCTTCTGATAGAGGCATAGAATTCCATTGTGTATATACGTGCTTGGTGCAATTGTGGAAATTAATTTTATTCCATGGACCCTATGCAGTCAGTCCTTTCCTTAGAAAGAATATTTCACCATGGCATTATTCACTGTGACTCTCTCAGAAGCCAGCAGTTTCTTTCACAAAGTGGAAGGCAGTGCTTTAAATTGGAGTCTCAATCCTCCATAATTGGACCTTTGGCACTCAGTGTAAAAAAGCAGCACATGACCAAAAAGTTGTTTTAGATTTAAGGATGTGTTACTCTCTTAAGGGAGCTTTCTCAGATCACATTTACTTCTTGCCTAAACTCCATTTTTTTTTTTTACCTCCAGCTTCTAACTTCCTTTTTTATTTTTTGGTGCTAGAATTAAGGCTTGAACTCAGAGCCTGAGCATCATTTTTTAACTTTTATCTTGAGTGTGGAGGTCTACCATTAAAGCTACAACTCAACAGCTTTCTGGTGGTTAATTGGAGATGGAAGTCTCATATACTTCCCTTCCTAAGCTGGCTTTGAACCATGATCCTCAGATCTTAGTCTTCTGAGCAGCTAGGATTATAGCATGAGCCCCCAGTGCCTGGCTACAACAGATGACTTCTGAGTGTGTGTGTGTGTGTGTGTGTGTGTGTGTGTGTATGGTTGTTGTTGTTTGAAATTGCCTCTAAATTATTCAATCACCTAGGTCTCTATTCTTCCAAGTTAGATCCACTGATTCAGTGGAAGGGACACTTAGATTTTAAGTTAGGAGACTGTTGGATTGGAGCCTTCTCCTGACCCTTTTCAAAGTAGGTTTAACTGTAACTTAGGACTGAATTGGTGGCAAGCAACAGAAACTCAAATCCAAATGGCTTTCTCAAAAAAAAGAGTTTTTCATAGGCATGTGTTTTAAAGGCAGAGCAGGTAGGTGGAGACAGTGAGAAGGAAGAGGAAGCCATAATAAAGGCCTAGTCTGGGTCATTCTTTGCTAAGGCCGAGGTCCATCTCAGGATCACAGGCCTAGTCTAACTAACAATGTTTAGAAGAAATAATTGTGAGTGATCTTAGGTACTTCCATGTAAATAAATGGAATTTCAAATTGTTGGACATAATTTAAGCTGCAAAATGAGCAAAGAGAAAGGCAGTTTCAGGGAAAGTTTCATGAAAGAGTGGGCAAAGGAAGTCAGTATCCCAAAAGGAAAATGAATTGGCATGAATGCAAAAATACTAAAGAGCAGTGGATGGGGGGAGTTTGAAGAGGGCTCAAAGCCACATGGTTAAGAAGCCAGGCCTCCTCCTCCTTGCCCACCACAAGAAGCCCTGTGCTGAAAACTGCACTGGTCATCTCTTCATCAACCGTTTCCCATAGAGAGAGACCAATAAAGCAACATAAAAACTGCCATCTATATACACCCACCTGCCAGCTCTATTATATGATTCATCATTTATTTGGTTCATCATTTATCAATGTCTACCATGGAGCAAAATCTTTAGCTAGACATTTTTGTTGTGTTGTTGTTGGTCATGAGGCTTGAACTCAGCCTGGGCTCTCCCTGAACTCTTTGGCTCAAGGTTTGCACTCTCCCACTTTGAGCCACAGTGCCACTTTTGGTTGTCTGGTGGTTAATTGGAGGTAAGAGTCTCACAGACTTCCCTACCCAGGCTGGCTTTAAATCACATCCGCAGATCTCAGCCTCCTGAGTAGCTTGGATTGCAGGCATTTTCTGCCACCCCTGACTAGAAAATATTGATACTTACAAAATGCTGAAACTGGATGCTGGTGGCTCACACCTTTAATCCAACTACTCAGGAGGCTACAATTGATCTGAGAATTGCAGTTCAAAGCCAGTCTATGTAGGAAAGTTTGTGAGAATATTATCTCCAATTTACAAGCAAAATGTCTTCAGCAGACATGGTCCAGGTGGTGAAAGGGTAAAAGTGTCAGCTTTGAGCCAAAAGGCCAAGGGAGAGAATGAGGCTCTGAGTTTAAGCCCCAATACTGGCACAAAATTCAAAAACAAAAGAGACATGTGCCACTGTCTCATGCCTATAATCCTAAGTCCTCAGGAGGCTGATATCTGAGGATCACAGTTTGAAGCCAGTCCAGGCAAAGAAGTCCACATGACTCTCATCTGCAATAAACT
Organism: Dipodomys spectabilis; assembly: GCF_019054845.1. Taxonomy (NCBI): domain Eukaryota; kingdom Metazoa; phylum Chordata; class Mammalia; order Rodentia; family Heteromyidae; genus Dipodomys; species Dipodomys spectabilis. The sequence goes on from NW_024871140.1 coordinate 1,728,744, forward strand.
ATTCAGAAAAAGCTGGAAGTGGCACTGTGGTTCAAGTGTAGAGCCCTAGCCTTGGGAACAGAGTCTCAGAGACACAGGGCCCAGGACCTGAGTTCAAGCCCCAGGACTGGCAATAAAAAGGAAAAAGCAAAAGAAAGTTGAGCAAAATGAGTAATAAGGGGCTGGGAAAGTGGCTCAGTGGTAGAGTGCTTACATTGCATGCATGAGGCCCTGGGTTGGATTCCTCAGCACCACATAAGCAGAAAATGCTGGAAGTGGCACTGTGGCTCAAGTGGTAGAGTGCTAGCCTTGAGCTGAAGAGCTGAGGGACAGCACCCAGGCCCAGAGTTCAGGCTCCATGACCACCCCCCCCAAAAAAGAGTAATAATAATAATTAGTAGATGTTTATATATACCGCAATAATCAATTATAAATGATGAAAATTGAAAGAAAAATATTCACTTGGTATGTATATTATTCTCTTCATATGTGGGTCTATTTATATACATATATATAAACTCACATATATGTAAGTTTACATGCTTGTATATATGCAGTTAGGTTTTCCTACATGTACATGGATGTACTTAACTATAGGCAATTGTTCTTGTGTAAATATATGCATATATGTAAATATATACACATATGAAAATATTTACATACATGCATATACACATATCTTACTAGAAAATAAAGCTAACTGATAAAAGTCCCAGAATGTTTATTTACTGAAAGCTTTTGAAAGAAAAGCGCTGACATATCGCCTTAAAAATAACTTGACATGGGGCTGGGAAGGTGGCTCAGTGGTAGAGCGCTTGCCTTGAATGCATGAGGCCCTGGGTTCGATTCCTAAGAACCACATAAGCAAAAAGAAAAAAGCCGAAAGTGGCGCTGTGGCTCAAGTGGTAGAGCGCTAAGCCTTGAGCTGAAGATCTGAGGGACAGAGCCCAGGCCCAGAGTTCAGGCCCCTTGACTGGACCCCTCCCCCCCCCAAAAAAGAAAAAAAAATAACGACGTGCTGGGAAGTTGGCTCAGTGGTAGGGTGTTTGCCTTGCATGCATGAGTCTCTGAGTTCGATTGCTCAGCACCACATAAGCAGAAAAAAGCTGAAAGTGGCAATGTGGCTCAAGTGGTAGGGCACTGGCCTCGAGCTGAAGAACTGAGGGACAGCACCCAGGCCCAGAGTTTAACCCCCACGATTGACAAAAAAATAAAAAAAAATTGACTTTTTATATCTGTCACCTCTTGCTATGGAATTGTTGTCTAAGAGGGTAGGCATGCAGACTGCACACATGCTATGTTTGGTGGCGACACCAGAACTTTTGCAGTTTGGGTTGCTCAAGTTGGGGCTGGAGGCAGAGAGCTCTGTTTTTCAGTTGTCACTTTTGTTGGCTTCATCAATTTAGAAGTGGTCAAGAACTTGAGTTCCTAATGTGTATTTTTTGAATAGGTGTGTGTGTGTGTGTGTGTGTGTGTGTGTGTGTGTGTGTGTGTGTGTGTGTTTGTCTGTAGAATCCCAGCATGTTAGTTTGGGTTCAGATCCAGGAATGTCATGTTTAAAATGAAGGTGAAAGTGTAAAATGTCTTTTGCTTCCTTGTGAAATGGCACTGTGTGTGACAGAGGTGCTGCTTATTACTCTGTAATGACTAACGCTGATGGAAGCTCACCCTTTCCATCTTGACCACTCCAGCACCAGGCCAGCACATTTATTTTCTGTGAATGATGTGTTTTTCTGGTCTCTACAAGAGACTGCATTGCTATCCCCAGAGTGTTTTGTGAGATCACTGTAATGTCAACAGTTCTTTCAAGCTTTCCACAAGCATCTGATCATTGCATAGCCCTGAAATAGTCTTAGAGAAAGGTAGCATGGGGCCTTATCTGCTTCTTTTGTTGGTGTTCTTGTTGTTTTGTCATTGGGGGATGGGGGAGAGGGGCTTGAACTCTGGGCCTGGGTGCTGTTCCTCAGCTCTTCAGCTCAAGGCAAGCACTCTACTACTGGAGCCACAGCCCCACTTCTAATTTTCTGGTGGTTAATTGGAGAGTCTCATGGAATTTATTGCACAGGCTGGCTTTGAACTGTGATCCTCAGATCTCAGCCTCCTGAGTTCCTAGGATTACAGGCATGAGACACCAGTGTCCAGCTCATCTGTCCCTTTCTCACAAAGAACCTGAAGCCACCTCTGCTGCCCTGGGACAGTGGATGATGTGTGCACAGAGCTGACCACACAATGGAATTCTTTACAGTTTTTTTTTTCTCCTGTCCTCCTCTTTATTTTTCTTTCATGCTGATACCGAAGCTTGAACTCATGCCTAGGTGCTGTCCTTTAGCCTTCACTGCTTAAGGTTGCTGCTCTACCACTTGAGCTACAGCAGGATTTTTAGCTTTTCATGGTTAATTGGAGATAAGAGTCTTATGGGCTTTCTTGCCCAGGTGGCCTTCAAACTGTCAACCTCAAATCTTAGCCTCCTGAGGGATAAGGATTAAAGGTATGAGCAACTGGTGCCCAGCTGCCTTTCCTTCTCCTCCTCAACTTTCTCCTTGTCCTCTGCCTTAGAGGAGGATCCTCCTTAGAGGATCCTCTCAGGCTTTTTGGAGTGTGATTGGAGATAATCGTCTCATGGACTTTTTTCCTGTCTCAGCTGCCTCCAAATCATGATCCTCAGATATCTCCTGAGTAGCTAGGATTTCAGACATGAGCACTGGTGCTGGACTTTCTAGTTTAATTTTATTTTAGTGCTAGTACTGGGGCTTGAAGACTAGGACATGTGCTGTCCCTTAGGTTTTTTTACTCATGGCTGATAGTACACCATTTGAACAACATGTTCACTTCCAGCATTTGGTTGGCTAATTGGAGATGATACTCTCCTCTCTGGAGCTTTTGTCCCTAGGTTGGTTTTGAAATGGGGCCCTCAGATCTCTGATTCCAGAGCAGCTAGGATTAGGTACGTGAGGCACTGGTGCCAGATATCAATAGTACTTCTTGAGAGAGGCACATCATAGATATGAAAAAGAGGGGCATGAGTCATGTGACCATTGGATCTGGGAGAGTGTCTACCAGTGTATAACCAGGGAAGAAGGGTTTACGAAAACAGGACAAAGCCTGTGACTGTGAGGGGCAAGGGATGGAAGGGATGTGAGGGCTGAATAGTGGCAGATATGAGGATCCTGGAGGTCTAGGGTATCCTGAGGGCATTACTACTAATGAACTAAAACACCGTTGAGCCTTGAGCAGAGTGGTGACATGACCACTCTTAACAAGCATCATCCTAATGTTCAGCCATTGAGAATCAGTAGCAGAAAAACACAGGTGGAAGTAGTGAACCCACCTAAGTTACTCATTTGTCCATGTGAAGAATTGATACTGTCTTTTAGTGTGAGATACACACACACACACACACACACACACACACACACACACACAGAAGTTGAGGCTGAGGAATGGGGCACTTCCAACTCTACAACATGCTGCCTCTTCCACCTCAAGAGATGCTCACTTCCAGGTGTGGACACCTGCACATGTGCACATGTGCTTGCAAAGAGTTATGCAGAGAGCCCAAGAGAACAGATAGCACAGAACAGAAACAGAATAATTTAGGACACCCCAGAGCTCATAGCAGAGGCACCTGCACCAGACTGAGAAAGGAAGGAAGATTAGCTAGAATGTGCTGCCAGGATCCAGATCTAAATGATGAAAAGACATTAGTAACTGGGAACAAGTAGCCTTAGGAGGAAGTAGTGCAAGAAGTCAGGGCAACACCATGTGGGAGCTCTGAAGCAAAAGAAAGGAGAGTTTGGAAACCAGTCCAAAGTGTGAGCAAGGAAATGGAATGTCATCATAATCATGAGGGGAAGAACAAGTAGCCTAAGGAGAAAATAGTACAAGAAGTCAGGAACCAATCCAGATGCCCCTCAATAGATGAATGGATCAAGAAAATGTGATATATATTATATACATTATATATTATATACATTATATATTATATATAATATGTATATAATGAAATTCTATGCCTCCATCAGAAAGAATGACATCAGCCCATTTGTTAGGAAATGGAAAGCTTTGATAAAAATTATATTAAGTGAAGTAAATCAGGCCCAAAGAAACATAGGTCTCACAGTTTCCCTTATTTGCAATAACTAGTAAATGTCTGGAACAAGTAGAAAAGATCAAAAGCTATGTACATATGACCAGATAAGATGAAGTAAGTGAAATGAACCCCAAGATAGGGACACAAGTGGTGTTTTCTTTCTTGCTATTGTTTCTAACGTATTTGTAAGGTACCATGTGATTTTTTTGGTTGCTTTGTATGTTCCTCCCTCATGGTATAACCCCTGTTTTCACTGTATTCAATGTTGATATAATTTCGGGAGGGGAATGGAAAAAACAAAGTGTCTAAATAGTAATACAGGTGGACCCATTGCAACAATGAGAGGTACAAGACTTTATGTGGAAAAACGAACTTTACAACTTTGGTGCGGGGTTGGGGGGGTGGGGTAGGGAGGCGTGGAGGGACGAGGGGGGTGGATGGGAAGGGATGGGAAGGGGAAAGAAAGGAGGAGGCAACAATGCTTGGTAAGAAATGTACTCATTACCTTGCTCTTGTAACTGTAACCCCTCTGTACAGTATTTTCACAAGAAAAATAGCTTATTAAAAAACAAACAAAAAAAAAGAAGTCAGGACAACACCATGTGGGAAGTTGTGAAATGAAATAAAGGAGTTTGGAAACCATTCCAGAGTGTGGGCAAGGAAATGGAATATGGTCATAACCAGGAGGGAAGAAATCCTGAAATACATTCTTATTTCTAGGAGTAGAAGGTCCTTGGGTGGACTGTGTTGGCTTAGCAATCCTTTGTTTTGTCTCTGTTTACTAGATTTTTCTTGCCACCTGTAGAGTAAGTGGAGTAAGCCAGGCTGTCTCACCACAGCTTCTGGAGGGGTTTGGGGCCTATACTTGTCCCACATTGGGATTCAGCTGTTTCAGCATTTGCATGTAACCTAGAGTCACGTGTGCAGGGGCCACCTTATGCAAGTAGCCTGGAGAAGTGGGTGAGCATGCATGGCCTTGAGAGGCCATCTTTGCCTCTTTTGCAATGCACTCTCTCAGCACTTAGCCTCTTAGAGCATCAAGTACTATTTCTCATGACTCCATGGGTTTACTGGACTTAACGTGTTTCTGATTCCTGTGGTGTGGGCTGAGACCACTTTAATGGCCCCATTGCACAGCCCTGTTCACTTTCTTTTAGAACACTGAAGGCAAGCGGTTTAACCCCAGCAGTGAGAAACTTAGTTACAGTTGGCCACTAGCCAAGAACGTGCGGTTTAGCCCAGGCTGTGTCGAGGCCACTTTACTTTCAACACAAAAGCTCATGCAGAAGAAGTTTGAAGCACATGCAGAAGAAGTTTGGTTGTATTTGGAGATTTTCACATCATCAAAGAAGGCTGGAATCCACAAACTGGATATAATTACAGGTCTGACAGCTAGGAGACAATTAACCCTTCTCTCATGCCCCCTTCCTCTCTGGCAGCTACAAAATGTCATTTTTTTCTTTCCTTCCTTTTTATCCTAATTAGACCCAAGCAGTAGGGTGAAGGGTGGCCTATGAGAAATTAGAACAATGTCACCAAAACCCCTTTGATCTCAGGGAGATGGAGGGGAGTTTCTGCTTTTGGACAGGGAGGAGCTGGGTGTGGTGTTGATGTCACAGCCAGACTGTGGCAGCCATCTGCCTAGCTCCACGATTGGGGTATGTTGCTTAGTGTGTCTGTGTCTCCATCTCTTCCAGTTCCCAGGGCTCTGTTGCTCTTATCTGAGGGGAAAATTCCATGTGACACTACTTAGAATGGCAAAGAAAGCATCATTCTGTGTCTGAAAAATGCTTTCTTTCAAAGATAGTGATGAACTGGCTTGGAGATCTCAGACCCAGAAATCAAGAGGATACAGACTTCTTTTAAAAAAAAAATAGTATGTTTACAGCCAGGTGCCAATGACTCATGTCTGTAATCCTCGCTACTCAGGAGGCTGAGATCTGAAGATTGCAATACAAAGCCAGCAGGGCAGGAAAGTCTGTGAGAATCTCATCTCCACTAAACTATGAAAAAAGCAGAAGTAGAACTGTGCTAGCCTTGAGCAAAATAAGTTCATGGACCATGAATAGGCCCTGAGTTCAAGTCCTGGCACTGGCACCAAAAAAAAATTTACCCAAGCAGACTGTCAACTCACACCTGTAATCCTACCTATCAGGAGGTTGAGACCTAGAGGATTGAGGTTCAGAATCAACCTGAAAGAAAAGTCCTCCATACTCAATTTCCCATTAACCAGCACAACACTGGGCTGGAGGACTGGCTCAAGTGGTAGAATGTTAGCTGTGAGCCAGAAAGGATTATGGTTCATGGTTAGACCTGGCAGACAAAGCTAGGCATAAGCCCCTGAGTTTATGCTCCAGTAGGCATAAAAGAAATAAATGTTTATGCTTGTTATTACTGTTACTCAGCAGGCAGAGAGAGCACAATCAGGTTTGATGCCTTCCTATATAGAAATAGCAAGGTTCGGGCTGGGAAAGTAGCTCAGTGGTAGAGTGCTTGCCTTGCATGTATGAGGCTCTGGGTTTGATTCCTCAGCACCACATAAACAGAAAAAGCTGGAAGTGACGCTGTGGCTCAAGTGGTAGAGCACTAGCCTTGAGCTGAAGAGCTAAGGGACAGCACCCAGGCCCAGAGTTCAGGCCCATGCAAAAAAAAAAAAAGAAAAAGATAAAGAAATAGCAGGGTTCTTGAAAACAGAAGGGTCTGTGGGACATAGCTCAAAGTAGAATTGTAGGAGAGTCCTTGAATCCCATCTGTAGTACTGAAAAATGATCATGATAAGAAAAGTTTAAATTGGATAGTAAGTATTAAAGCCCAGTTTCTCATGGGAATTGTCCCTTTCTCTCCACATGAGCTCCTCAAGTGCAAACACAGGCTCAGCAAACAGCTCCAGTCCCTGGCCTCCAGTCTCGGGCCTCTGGCCTCTGGCCTCAGGCCTTCAGTGCCTGGACAATTTCTTGAAAGCCATTACAAAGGAATCCAATGCCCAAGGTGGAAGGCAGGGGGCAGAATGTCACTTCCTTCCTGGCTTTCTTCAGCGTCACACTGAGTCTTTTTCTTGTTTATTCTACATGCTAGATTTGCTAGCTATTCATTTTAATCATTAGAAAAACAACCACCAACAAACAGCCTGCTGATTTTGGAGTTGATAAGTAAGAAGAGATTAAATACCCAGGGAAAGTTAGAGACAAAGTCACTTTTCCAAGTCATGGGCTAGCTCTCAAGATGGGGCTAGAATGCAAACTTTCTCAGTCCCAGCAGGAGTTTTAGAGTGGTAATTAAGCTCCTCCAGAATTCCTTTCTCCTACTTAAAGATAATTATGGCCCCAAATCTCATTACATTAACTGCATAACTATTCCATCTGTAAGTTCCTTGTAGAATCACTACTACTACTACTACTACTACTACTAATGCAGTATAAACATATCTTTTGTTTTTTTCACAGTGCTTTTTTTGTTGTTGTTGGTCCTAGAACTTGAACTCAGAGCATGGGCAACTGTCCTTGAGCCTCTCTGTGCTCAAAACTATTCTCTGGGCTCTACCACTTGAGCCACAGCACCATTTCTGGCTTTTTTGTGTTTATGTGGTGCTGAGGAATTGAACCCAGGCCTTCACGAATGGGAGACAAGCACTCTACCACTAAGCCACATTCCCAGCCCCTCCACAGTGCCTTTTGATCCTTCAGGGTTGAATTTCTTTCTTAAACTAACACCTTCAGTTTGTGTTGTTGCTGGGGTTTTATTTATGGTGTTTGTTTCTGACATTGTCACTTGCTTTCTGGAAAACTATAGAGGTTAATCATATGTGAGATATTTTCTGCCCTGCCACTGTGGTTGTGGCTATGCACAAATGCCAGCTTTATAGCAAGCTGTATGAGAATAAAAAAAATGGTACATGAAAAATAAATACCTAGCACTTTTGTGATTTAATATGCTTCTTGTTCTTCAGCCTGCTTTATAAACGGATTGACTGTGTCATTTTCCTTATGAAATTCAATGTTCCTATTTATTTTATTTTAAAAGGGACAATTTATTAGACATTTGGATAATTAATTAGATGAGAGTGTCAAACAGGAAATCTGTGGCTGAACAGTCTTAGTTTACCTGCTTTGTATCTACAAAGTGTGGCTGGAGAGATTGGAAGTGTTGTGTGAGTTGTAGAGTTTTGTCTTCTCTTGGGATATCTGCAGAGATGGCCAGCATGTAGATATTGCCCTAAAAAGTATCGGACTGTGATTGGTGGTGGTCCTCATATGTGTGTAGTCCACTAAACAATAATAAGCTGTGATTGGTGGTTGTCCTCTCAGGGCTGGCCTCTATCAGTTCCATGGTATACTTGTTCATTCATATGTCTTCTCTGCCTGGCTCATGAATGACATCCATGACCTTCACCTTTTTTTACTCTGTGCTCCTGGGATTGGATGCCTCTTCCTTCCATCCTCATAACATCTCCCACCTTTGAGGCATAGAAGAGGTGTGATGACACCAGCCACTTATGGCCAATCCTAGTTATTTCAGTAGGTTGAGATCTGAGGATCATGGTTCAAAGCTAGCCCAGGCAGGCAAATCCCAAGTAACTCTTGAATTCACCAGCAAAAAGCTGGACATGGAAAGGAGGTATGGCTCAAGTGGTAAAGTGCCAGCCTGAGGAGAAAAGTCAAGTGAGAGTCTGAGGCTCTGAGTTCAAGCCGTAGTACTGGCATACCAAACAACAGTATTGTTGAGGGAGAGGGAAGAAAGAGCAGAGTGCCAGACCCCTCACTCAGTCACTCATAGTATCTTGGGGCACTTTACTTGCATTACATGTCCTGACTTCAAATAGGACCAGTTTCAGAACTGTATCCCAAATAACTTGGATATGATTCATGGTAAACTAAGCTCATGAGTTTCAGGGTTTTGTTGTCTGAGGGTAAATGCACACAAAGTAGTAGTAATCGTACTTGTAATTATGTGATTAATCATAGGCATGAATCAATAATCATTAGTCATTTCTTGTCATAGTGAAGGATGAACAATAATGTTTGAATGAACAATTAATGTTTCTTGGATACAGTCATGCCTTATCACTCAGGTTGTAGGGGGTCTTCATATGCCCCTCCCAGTGACTTAGCATGGCAATAACATCTTAGCTTGTTCCTTGATGTGCTAAAGGAGAGGGAAATGTGACAATGTGGAATGTGCCATCTTCCAAAAGAACACAAAAGAACAACCCAAAAGCAAAAGCACAGATCCGTGTGTTCTGTAGCAGTGTGAAGATGACTTTTTACCTGCTCTAGATAAAAATGAGAAGCAGAGGGACAAGGAGCAGTGGTTTCTGGAGCAACACCCCTTTGCCACCTCTGAATGAACCCCACCTTCCCTTGCCAACTTGCAACAAGCCTGCCAAGCCACATGCAAATCCACAGAGTTCTTTTTTTTTTTTTTGGTAGTACTGGGGTTTGAACTCATGGCCTCACAAATGCTTATCAGGTTCGCTCACTTGACTGGTGCTCTACCAGTTGAGACATGTCTCCTGTTTTGCTTTTTGCTGGTTGCTTTGGAGATTAAGTCTCTGGGACTTATCTTCCCAGGTTGGCTTTGATCTTAGTCCTTTGGATCTCTCTCCCATGAGAGGCTATGATTCCAGGGATGAGCTGTCAGCACCTGGATCACAACTAGTTTTACAATGTCCATTAGGAGGACCAAAAAGACTCAGAAAGATTAAATGACTTGTATAGATCATAGAGATAGAGGGTCACCCTGACCCCGGATCCCCCTTCTGTCACAAAGGGAGGCCTTGATTCCATGGCCTTTGCAACCCTTCCAACACAGATAGCATCTTATTTAGAGTGGCGTTACTTTTCACAACTACGGAGATAATTGCTTGCTACTGGTAAACTCTGTCTCTAATTACTAACAGAGATGTTCTCAGTATTCCCAAAATAAACACCATGAAAGCAAAGATTATGTCTGTCTTTGCTATAGACAATCTCCCAGTGACCATAAAAAAATCTGCACACTTAGTAGGCAATCTGAAAATATTTGTCAGCTAAATGTATGTTTTTATGATAACTAAATGAATGCTTTAACACAGGAGAGATTGTACATGTCTTAAAGGGAGTATATGTGTTGTAAGAGCTATGTCTTTGCCAATCAACTTAGGACTGAAAGTCCCTGCAATTCTTGGGTGAGCAGGGAGAAAAGAGCTTCATAAATCAGCACCATAGTTCACACAAAAAGCCCTGTGCCAGGCACTCTTAGGTCCTCCGGGGAATCCGTTGTTGCTTACCTATGACCACCAGGTGGCAGTGTATAGTCCCTCAAGCCTAGAGCTGATTTCATTCTGTCCAATGCCATCTGACAGCCTTTGTGTGGTCTTATTCCTTGGAGACGTCTTTATGGTACTTATGAGTATGGAATGAGATTCCTTTCTAAGTACTGCATGGAAAACTAATTGCGTGCTTGTTCTTGCTGAATATTTAAACAGGGAGGTTGAGAATTGAGTTCAGTTTAGTAGAGCTGACATTGACATCATGCACCATGTAGGAAGACCTGCTTTACAGATTACTCTTTAAGACTCCATTTGGGTGAAAGATGTCTATGCATGGAAGGCTCCTGGCTGGGCTAGGAACAGCACCAGGCTTCATGCATTAGGAATTACTTTTTTTTAGGCTTCAGGAATTACTTTTCGAATAGAAAATGGGAGACTAGAGTCTCAGGAGCAGAGCTAGACATTATTTCTGGGTTGAGGCCTCTCTTCTGTACAGCACATGAGTGTCTACTTGGCTGTGGTTATTCCTTGCTGTGTCACAACTCATTTCATGGCCTTTCAAGTCAGGTTGGGTGAAGATTCTCCCCTTTGTCTCTTGAAAGGCTGTTCATTTGGTTTGGAATTTCAACATAGTCAATTTAAGATTATTTCTCTTATTTCCAAACCAAACAACAGCAGGGATAATTCACTGTGTGATCAAGGTAGTTGAAGGGTTGAGTTTGAGATAGTGCTAAGTATGAACTTTGGGATGAGATCATGAGATTCAAAGGACCAAGGCCTTACCCAGTATTCCCACTTGCAGCTTTTCCTGTTGTCTATCTGTAGAGGACTTTGTGTATTTATGAGTTTTTCCTGCCAAAAGTTTTTGCTTTTGTATCTTAGTCATTCTCTTGTCTCTGAAATCTCAGTCATATGAGTGTAGCTCATGAGAACAGCCATAGTGTGTGAATTTGAAGACACTTTTCTTAATGGCTTGCTCAGCAAGTAGCATCTTTTGCAGTACAGCTCCAACCAGAAGTAATGGAACACAGAGGGAGTCTAAGATCCAGATTGTTACAGAGAGGTTATTTCTCTAGATGGAGACAAATGCATCTCTTGTTTGGGACTGAGACAATGTTCATTTTACAAGCTTTTCATATGATTTTGACTCGGGTGACCCATGAGACACTGTTTTGGAAAACAGTATCATTCCCCAAAGATCACATGTAACAAGAGGATATCAAAGGATCTCAAAGGAATTAGGGGCTCTAGTATTTATTTAGTACCAGTTTTCTTCTTGCTTTTTTATTTTTATCAGTGGTGGGGCTTGAACTCTGGGCCTCAGTGCTGACCCAAACTCTTCAGCTCAAGGGTAGGGCTCTGCAACTTGAGCCACAGTGTCACTTCCCACTTTCTGGTGTTTTTGGGGAGATAAGAGTCTCATGGACTTTCCTGCTCAGGCTGACTTTGAACGGTGATCCTCAGATCTCAGCCTCCTGAGTAGCTAGGATTACAGGTGTGAGCCACTGGCAGCAGGGTACTTAGTGCCTGTTATAACTCTGGCACTGAATTTTACTTTAACTTGTGCAGATTCCATCCAGTGTCCTTTGGCTGAATTGATTTTTTAGGAAAACATATTTTAAATTTTTTATCTTTATTGAAAAGATAATGATCTGGGGTTTAAGCTTACATAAGTAAGGTAATGTACACATTTGTTTTTAAATACTGTTACCCCATCCCTATTTTCTCCCTCTTACCCATCCCTACTCCCCTTCCCCACAAGTTGTAAGGTTCATTTCCAACTTAGTGCCAAGTGAGTATTAATGTTGCATTACTTCATCCTTTGTCCTGCTTTTTCTGTGATTCCCTTTTTTGTCCCCAAAGAATGAATAAATTTATATAAAAGACACAAGGTACAGAAAACTAAAAGAGAAAAAAACGAATAACTACATACAAGATATAAAAAGAGCCTCTTGTTTCTGATTCTTGGAGTTCATGTTGTTATGTTTCGTTATATATGGTCCTATGCACTTAGCAATTTGGGGTATTGAGAACTTGTTATAGAATATCATAGACATACTGTGGTTCTTACAAATGAGGCAAACCATGGGTCATTTTTTAAATTATTGTGAAAATACTGTACAGAGGGGTTACAATTACATGGGCAAGGTAATGAGTACATTTCTTATCAAGAATTGTTGCCTACTACTTTTTTCCCCTTCCCATCCCTACACACCCCCATCCCCACCCCCCCTCCCTCCACACCAGCCAAAGTTGTAAAGTTCATTTTTCAACATAACAACTTGTACATCTCATTGTTGCAGTGGGTCAACCTGTATCCAGAGTTAAATGATTTGTTTTTTCCCTTCTTCTTCACAAATTATACCGACAAGAAATACAGTGAAAGCAGGGTTATACTGTGGGGGAGGGACGTACAAAGCAATAAAGAACTCATCAATATTTTAGTAACAATCCCAAGAAAGAAAAAAACATTTGAATCCTTATCTTGGAGTCATTTTGCATAACATCAACTTATCTGACCTTTTCTGCTTGTCTACCTCAACCCAGTTAGGATGGCTATAATCAGGAACTCTAATAACAACAGATGCTGGAGGGATGTGGACAGAAGGAAACCTTACTTCATTGTTGGTGGGAGTGTAAATTTTTTCAACCACTTTGGAAAGTAGTATGGAGGTTCCTCAAAAGACTCCACATAGAGCTCCCCTATGACCCAGCAGTCCCACTTTTGGGCATTTACCCAAATGTTTACAAACAAGACCACACTAAAGCTACTAGCACAACTATGTTTATTGCAACATTATTTACCATAGCTAAGATATGGAACCAATCCAGATGCCCCTCCGTAGATGAATGGATCAAGAAAATGTGGTATATATACACAATGGAATTCTATGCCTCCATCAGAAAGAATGACATTACCCCATTTGGTAGGAAATGGAAAGACTTGGAAAAAATTATATTAATTGAAGTAAGCCAAGCCCAAAAAACATAGGTCCCATGATTTCCCTTATTTGCAATATCTAGTATATGTCTGAGTCAAGCGGAAAAGGTCAGATAAGGTGATGTTAGGAAAATGAACCCTAAGATATGTATTCAAATGTTTTTTTTTCTTTCATGCATTTGTTTCTAATGCAATTATAAAATTATTTCTTTGTTGCTTTGTATGTCCCTCCCCCACAGTATAACCCCTGCTTTCACTGTATTTGATGTCGGTATAATTTGTGGAGGGGAAGGGGAAAAACAAGTTGTTTAAATAAGGATACAGGTGGACCTGTTGCAACAATGAGAAGTACAAGTTGTCATGTCGAAAACGACCTTTACAACTTGGGGTGGGGGGGATTGGGCGGGGGTGGGGGGGAGAGGATGGGAAGGGATGAGAAGGGTAAACAAAGGAGGAGGCTACAATGCTTGATAAGAAATGTACTCACTATCTTGCCCATATAATTGTAAGTCCTCTGTACAGTATTTATAAGAGTTCTTGATTTTTGCCATTCTAACTGGGGTGAGGTGGTATCTCAATGTTGTTTTGGTTCGCATTTCTTTTATGGCCAGGGAGGTTGACCATTTCTTCATGTGTCTATTGGCCATCCTTATTTCTTCTTCAGAGAAGTTTCTCTTTAAGTCATTAGCACACTTATTTATTGGGCAATTGTTTCTTTGAGGATTTGTTGTTGGGGGATTTAATTTTTTGAGTTCCAAGTATATTTTAGATATGAGACCCTTGTCTGTTGTATGGCTAGTGAAGATCTTCTCCCAATCTGTGGGCTTTCTATTGATCTTGCTAGCTATGTCCTTTGCCTTGCAGAAGCTCTGCACCTTCATGCAATCCCATTTGTCCAACCTTTCTTTGATTTGTTGTGTTTACGGGTCTCTATTAAGAAAATTTCGGCCTGCGCCAAGGAGACCTAGGGTTTCTCCTATTCCATCCTGTAATGTTTTCAGAGTGTCTGCTTTGACTCCGAGGTCTTTGATCCATTTGGAGTTTATTCTGATGCAGGGTGATATATAAGGATCTAGCTTTAGTTTTCTACAAGTAGTTAATCAATTTTGCAAGCACCATTTACTGAAGACGCTGTCATTCTTCCATTCTATTTTTTTAGCTCCCTTATCAAAGATTAGATGGCTATAGGTCTGTAGGTTCATTTCTGGGTTTTCAATTCTATTCCATTGGTCCTGAGGTCTGTTCTTGTGCCAGTACCAAGCTGTTTTGATTACTATGGCTTTATAGTAGAGTTTGAAATTTGGTATTGATATTCCTCCAGCAGTGTTCTTTCCATTGAGGAGCGTTTTTGCTATTCGGGGTCTTTTATTGTTCCATATGAATTTTTTGATTGCCTCTTCTATTTCCTTGAAGAATGAGGTTGGAATTTTGATAGGTATCGCATTGAATTTGTAGATAGCCTTGGGAAGTATTGCCATTTTCACGATGTTAATCTTTCCAATCCAGGAGCATGGGAGGTTTTCCCATTTTCTAGGTTCTGTTTTGACTTCCTTTTTCAAGTTTTAAAAGTTTTCATCATAGAGGTCTTTCACTTCTTTGGTTAATTCCTACGTATTTTATTTTTTGTGGGGCTATTACAAATAGAGTTACTTTCCTAATTTCAGCCACACTTTTCTCATTGTTGGCATACAGAAAAGCCATTGATTTGGGGGGGTTAATTTTATACCCTGCTACTTTGCCAAAGTTTTGAATCCGCTTTAGTAATTTGGGAGTGGAGTCTATGGGATTCTTTAAATACAATATCATGTCATCTGCAAAGAGGGAGAGTTTTTTTATTTTTTCTTCTTTCCCTATTTGGATCCCCTTTTTGTCTGGATCTTGTCTTATTGCTGTAGCTAGGCATTCTAATACTAGGTTGAAAACAAGTGGAGAGAGTTGACATCCTTGTCTTGTTCCTGCGTTAGGAGGAAATGGCTTTAGTTTTTCACCATTGAGTAAAATGCTCTTTGTAGGTTTGTCATATACAGCCTTTATTGTATTGAGGAATGTTCCATGGATTCCTAATTTTTCCAAAACCTTCATCATAAAGGGGTGTTGGATCTTGTCGAATGCTTTTTCTGCATCTATTGAAATAACCATGTGGTTTCTATTCTTGCTCCTGTTGATGTGATGAATAATCTTAATTGATTTGCATATATTGAACCAGCTTTTCACCCCTGAAATGAATCCTGTTTGATTATGGTGCATGACTTTTTGGATGAAGTGTTAAAGTCGATTGGCCAAAATTTTATTGAGAATTTTTTCATCAATGTTCATCAAAGAAATGGGTCTATAGTTCTCTTTCTTTGATGAGTCCCTGCCTGGTTTTGGGATGAGGGTTATGATGGCTTCATAGAATGTGTTCGGTAGTGAACTCTCTCTTTCGATTTCATTGAAGAGTTGGAGGAGTATTGGTGTGAGCTCTGCTTTGAAGGCCTTGGAAAATTCTGCTGTAAATCCATCTGGTCCTGGACTTTTCTTAGTTGGGAGGTCTCTTATTGCTGTTTCTATTTCAGTGCTTGATATTAGCCTGTTAAGATGGTTTAACTCATCTTGGTTTAGTTTTGGCATGTCAATATTTGCTAGGAAAAGGTCCATTTCTGCCAAGTTCTCAAACTTATTAGCATAAAGTTTTGAGAAGTATTCCCTTAAAATGCTCTGAATCTTGGTTGTTTCCGTGGTGATGTTTCCATTCTCATCTCTGAGTTTATTTATTTTGGTGTGTTCTCTTCTTTTTCTGATAAGATTTGCCAATGGTCTGTCAATTTTGTTAATTTTTCCGAAGAACCTACTCTTTGTTTTGTTGATCCTTTCTATAGTTATTTTTTATTCTAATTCATTTAATTCTGATTTAATTTAAATTATTTCTTTCCATCTACTGGATTGGGGTTTATCTTGCTGCTCTCTTTCAAGGAGGTTCAGATGTCTCATTAAATTGTTGGTCGCAGATCTATCCAATTTGTTGATGTAGGAACTCAGAGCTATAAACTTGCCTCTGAGTACTGCCTTTGCTTTGTCCCAGAGGAGCTGGTAATTTGTGTGTTCATTTTTGTTGAATAGCATGAACATTTGAATTTCCTTTCTAATCTCTTCCCTGACCCACTGGTGATTCAGCATTGTGTTGTTCAGCCTCCATGTGTTACCGACATTCTTTGGTGGCTTTTGGTGTTGAGTTCTAATTTTATTCCCTTGTGGTCTGAGAGAATGCAAGGTATCATTTCAATGTTTCTGAATTTGGACAAGTTTGGTTTGTGGCCTAAAATGTGGTCTATTTTAGAAAATGTTCCATGTGCTGCTGAGAAGAACGTGTATTCTGATGCTGTTGGTTGAAATATTCTGTAGATGTCTGTTAAATCTAGTTGATCTATGAAGTTGTTTAGCTCTGCAGTTTCTCTGTTGAGTTTTTGCAGAGTTGATTTATCTAGTGGGGAGAGTGGTGTGTTCAAATACCCAACAATTAATGTCTTTGTATCTATGTGGGATTTGAGGGAAAGTGATGTTTCTTGGATAAATTTGGGTGCTCCATTTTTTGGCGAATAGATATTTAGAATTGTAATATCCTCCTGAAGGAGAGATCCCTTAATTAGTACGTAGCAACGTTCTTTATCTCTTCTCACAAATTTTAATTTGAAGTCTATTTTATCTGATATTAGGATTGCAACTCCTGACTATTTATGGGGGCCGTTTGCTTGGTAAATTTTGCTCCAGCCTTTAACATTGAAAATGTGTTTTTTTTTTTCTGGCAAGATGTGACTCCTGAAGGCAGCAGATAGAAGGATCTTGTTTTTTAATCCAACTAGACAGTCTATGTCGCTTAATTGGAGAGTTCAGTCCATTAAGGTTAAGAGATAGGACTGAAAGTATTTGGGAGTTCCTGCCATGTTATGGGGCTGTGAAAACTGGGTTCTTCCTATGGTTCTTGGATTCTCAGTTTGGGTGCAGTTTCTTGGCCTTTATTGTGGTCTTTTTGGTTTTCTATGTGTAGGACATCTTTAAGAATCTTTTGTAGGGCTGGTTTGGTGGAGATGTATTGTTTCAATTTTTCTTTGCTATGGAAGGTTTTTATTTGGCCTTCAGTTATGAAGGAGAGTTTAGCTGGATACAGTATTCTTGGTTGATAGTTGTTTGTTTTTTAGTGCATGGCATGCATCATTCCAGGCTCTTGCTTTGATTGTCTCTGCTGAGAAATCTGAGGTGATTCTAATTGGTTTCCCTTTGTAGTTGATTAATCTTTTCTCCTTCACAGTTTTAAGGATCCTTTCCTTGGTCTGAATTGATCCTGTGTGGATTATAATGTGACAGTGGGATGTCCTATTCTGGTCTGGTCTATTTGGAGTTCTAAAAGCTTCTTGTATTTGAATAGGCCTATCTTTTTGCATGTTTGGGAAGTTCTCTGCTAAGATCCTGTTAAGCAAATTTCCTAGACCATTAACTTCTGTTTCTAGTTGCCCCTCTACACCCATTATCCTTAGATTAGGCCTTCTGATGGTGTCTTCCAAGTGTTGGATAGATCTCTCATATTTCTTGGATTTGTCTTGGATGGTTGTATGTTCTTTCTCTATAATGTCTAGGCTGTCTTCAATCCCCGAGATTCAATCGTCTGCATGGTCTAACCTGCTGTCGAGACCTTCTACTTTGTTTTTTATTTCTTTTCGTTCTAGTTGGTCAGCTTTGATGGCTTCAAATTCTTTGTTGAAGCTTTGTTTTAGATCTTGTATGAACTTCTTTACTTCCTTAATTTGGTGTTCAGTGTTTATTCTTAAATCACTTAGTTGATTGGTTATGGTTTCCTTGGACTCCCATTCCTTCTGTTGGGTTCCAAGCAGCATTCCCTTTGTGGTCTCCCTGACTTCCTTCAGCTCTTTGTTAATGGATTCCATGAATGCCTTTAGTGATCTTTGTGCATTCTCATCCTGCTCTCTCAATTCCTGTATTACTCTTTGATTAACTTCCTCCCGTTTATGCAATTCCTGTAGTTCTCTTTGAGTATTCTCAGCCTGCTCGTGCCATTCCTGCCTTTCTCTTTGAGTATTCTCAAGTTGCTCATGCAAATTCTGTATCCGTTTTTGAGTAGCTTCCTCACGCTTATGATATTCCTGTATAAACTTTTGGATTGCCTTCTCTCTCTCCCTATCATGCTCATATAGAGTCCTTTGTATGTTTTCAGGCTTTTCATTTATCATGTTTGCCAGCAGTGTTTGTAGAGCTATTTGGGAACTCTCCTCTGGATTATTCATTATCTGTTCTGTCCCCTGATTATCATGAGTGGGATTTAAGATAACTGGACTTGCCATTTTTCTTGTGTTTTTCCAGCTTACTCTGCCCATTTGGGATGAAATTAACACCAGTTTTGTGCTAGAACACTATCTTAAGGCAAGCATCAACTAAAGTCTGTATTTGCACAGTCAATAGTCTGTAGATACAATCTAGATCAACAGATACATCTATTCAACATCAAACAGCTATATATTAATGCGCTACGAACTGCAAAGAAGAATTTGGTAAACCAGAAATTATTAGGTTTAGGAAGAGATGTGGGTAAAAAATAGGAATAGAGTGATGTGGGAAGGCACAGGGAGTGTTAACTAAGTCCTAATCTCAAAGCAGGAAATAGGTTGGATAGGATGAAAGTAGAGAGAGAGAAAAAAAAGAAGAAAGAGAAAGGGAACAAAAAGACACCAGAAAAAATAGAAAGGTAAAAATTAATAATATTATACAAACTTGAAAACATCTATTCAGAGAAGAACATGAATATAATGAGAGAAGGGGAGGGATATAAAAGAGATGTGAAAAACTTAAAAATAAAAATACTTAAAATATTATATAGGTATAAAGAGGTAGTACTGCTAATAAGGAGTTTAAGTCTAAGAGGTTTTGAATTGAGTAATAAGTTTGTGGATTAAGTGTGTGCACAATGGGGGATAAGGTCTAATAATCGACTACGGGTTTATCTGGGGATGTGCAGAACAGCAATTAAGTCACATAAAGAACGAAAGAGAAGAACAGGTGAAAAGGATAAGAAAGAAAGAAAAAAGATCATAAGTTCAGTAGAGCTAAACAAAAAACAAAACAAAACAAAACAAAAAACAAAAACAAAAAACAAAAAAAGGAAAGAAAAACGCACACACACTTATATCCCTAAAATAAAATTCTAAGAGAAAAGAAATTACTAGAAAACAATTTTTTTTCAAAAAAGGTAAAAATTAAAGATGAAAAAAATTGTTTTAGAAAAAAAATTTTTTTAAAAGGTACAACAACAAAAAAAAAGTTCTTTGATTTTTTTTTTTGGGGGGGAAGGGTGTGAAAAATACTGTGTCTCCCTTGTGTCCGTAACCAGCCTCTTGTTGGAGTCTCTGGTCTGCTTGTGTTCCTGTGGCTTGGTTGGTTACTTAAGTCAGTTTCTTTGAACAGGCAGAAAAATGCTCTGAGATCCTCCTCCTAGGTTAGTTCAATAGGAGGAGATGGCTTTTTCCGCGAGTTTGGAGATGCTCTGATGAGGCTAGGTTCTGGGTAGAGTTGAGGCCTTTCAGCAAACAGTCTGGGGGCTGATGTGTGAGAAATCACAGAGCCCAGCCTGGAGCCACTCTCAGGGTTTCTGTTTAGTGAATTTCAGTTGACTGTCGAGGCTGCTAATGGGAGGGGCAGCCTCTGGCTCTGATTACCCGGTGAAGAAAGCCACTCCTGGGGCTGGTGCCTGAGCTGGATGACTTTTCCCTGGGTGGAGCTGAGTCTGGCAGGTCAGGTTAGGCTCTTGTGACCTGCTAGATGACTAGATTTATTCCAAGGCCTGAGTTGGAGCTAGCAGCTTTGCCGAGCTTTGTTGGTATCCAATATGGAGATCTCCAGTACTGGAGGGGCGGGAGGGGTGGCCTTCCCTCCTCTGCTCCCTGAGAAGGAGTGAGGAAGTGGGGCTTCTACTCACACCGAGTCTTGGTTCCTGGGTCATCTCTGGTCTGCGAACTGCAGGATGAAGATGTCTGCTCCTTGTCGGTTCTTGCTGGTGTTGAGTAGAATCCACTCGCCGGCCCCGTCTGGCTCCTTTGTCCCGGACTCTCTGTGATTCCGGTATGGTTGCTGCAGTCACCGCCACCACCACCGCTGCCGCTGCAGTGGCAGCTGCTGGCAAGTTGTCAGGGCTGTCTCCTTGCCTGTATTTTCTCTCTCTGGCCTAACTCTCTGTCCTGTGAAGGCACACTTGGTATGATTCTCTGGCTTAGGACTGTTCACTCGAACTCTAAAACTGCTTTCTATGCGAGAGTTTGTTTAGCCTCCAGCTTCTCCTCCGCCATCTTCCTGGAACCTCCCAAGCTATGCATTTTCTAATTAGGAATCTGAGGTTAATATCATACTTAGTACTTAGGTTGGGTTTTTAAATTTTATTAACCGCTTAATTCATCCCTATTCTCTGGCTAATGTATAGTTGCCTTTCAAAGGGTTTAGAAACAGGGAAGATGTGACTGTTTTCTATGGAGGGACAGTAGTCTCTCACCTACTTAGAACTTCGAATAGAAATGGGTTCTATTGTGTTTGGAACAGTGTTGTCCTTTGATGCTGACATTACTATGAGATCATGTTAAGAGAGGTAAGGCAAGCACAAAAAAGCAAATGCTGCATAATCTCACTCGTGCTAGGACTTAAATTCTCAGAAATTGAGAATAGAACAGTGATTTTTATAAGAGATAGAAGTTAGGAATGGGAATGGAGAGATGGAAAAAGATTGGTCAATATGTACAGAGTTATAATTCAGTAGAAGTAACTTGTAGTGTTCATGGCAGAGTAACTATGAAAATATATACTGCATGTTTCCAAAAGAGCAATGAGAGGAGTTTGAATGCTTTAACAGAAAGAAAGTATAACTATTTGAGGAGATAGTGTTACTCTCATTGTTGGCATACAGAAAAGCCACTGACTTTTGAGGGTTAATTTTATATACCTTGCTACTTTGCCAAAGTTTCAGATCAGCTCGAATATATTGGGGGTGGAGTCAAGGAGATTCTTTAAATACAAGATCATGTCATCTACTAAGAGGGAGAGTTTTACTTCATCTTTCCCCATTTGGATCCCCTTAAAGTTTGCATCTTTTTTTATTGCTGTAGCTAAGCATTCTAATACTATACTGAAGAGGAATGGAGAGATGGACAGTCTGTCTTGTTCCTGAAATTAGAGGAAATGGCTTTAGCTTTTTGCCATTAAGTATAATGCTAGTTATAATATAAGTTGTAATGTAAGTTTGTCATACACAGCTTTTCTTATATTGAGGCATGTTCATTCTATGGATTCCTAGTTTCTGCAGAGCTTTCATCATAAAGTGGTGTTAGATCTTGTCAAATATTTTTTCTGCATCTATTGAGATTACTATGTGATTCTTGTCCTTGCTCCTGTTGATGTGATGTATTACATTTATTGATTTGCGTATATTGAACCAGCTTTGCATCCATGGAATGAATCCTGTTTGATCGTAGTGTATGATTTTTTTGATGAATTGTTGAAGTTGATTGGCCAGGATTTTGTAGTTTTGTATTGATGGCCATCTGAGAAATGGGTCTAGAGTACTGTTTCTTTGATGATTCCCTGTCTGTTTTGAGGATGAGGGTTTTGCAGGTTTCCTAGAATGAGATTGGTAGTGAACTTTCATTTTCATTGAAGAGTTGGGGGAGTATCAATTGAGTTCTGCTTCAAAGGCCTTGTAGAATTCAGCTGTGAATGCATCTGGTCCTGGGCTTTTTTCTTACTCTCCAGTTTTGAATTTATTTATTTTTAACCTCCTGCAGCATGGAGAGATGCTGCTGCCATGCTGCAGAGGGGTGGGGCCTCCTCTGGCTGTTTACTCTGTGAAGAAATTTGCCCTGCCTTGGGTGGTCCTTCCCCCATCTGGAAAGGTCAGCTTTCCTCAGGATGGAGCTGAGTCCCACTGGTCGGGTTGCTTTGCCCTTTTGAAGAATGGCTCAGCAGTGTCTAATTCTAAGGTCTGAGGTATCTACTGGCTGCCCTGGCCCGGTCTTTGCCAGTATGAAAGATGACATTCTTCTGGGGTGATAGAGGAAGAGCTACCTTCCAAATGCTGTTCTGTGAGAAGGTGTGGGAATGTCTTTTTGGGTACTCACAACTTCCCTTGGTTTCCCAGGCCATCTGTGATCTGCGTCTATTTGTGGTCAGCAGGATGAAAATTTTTGCTCCTTGTCAGTTCACACTGGTGGTGAGTAGAACCTGCTTGCACTGTTTCTAGCACCTTTTACTCAGGCTCAGTCTACTGTTATGTTGGCAGCCACAGCCACTGCCACCTCGGTCACTGGTGTATGCTCAAATCTGTCTCCTTAAACAGGCTGCCTGAATTTTTCCTCTCTGGCCAAACTCTCTGCACTATGATGGCTCACTTGGGTGACTCTTCAGCCTTGGATTTTTCACTGGAACACTAAAACTGGTTTCTTCGTGAGATCTCGGTTAGCTCCCAGCTGCTCCTCTGCAATCTTTGAAGTCTAAAAATGTTTGTTTTGAATAAAAAACTTCGGGAGAAGAGGATATAGATGTATGTATATATATATATATATATATGTATTTATACATATGTATATATGTATGTGTATATACATACGTGTATATACATACACATACATGTGCATGTATACATGTATGCATGTATTTACACATGTATATACATGTATATACATTATATATATATATATAATGTATATACATGTATATACATTATATATATATATATATATATATATATATATATATATATATATATATATATATCAATCCCCTTCTGAGAATATAGTGAAAGAATCAAGATATGGGAATTTAGTTTTCTTTTTCTTCCTTCTGTTATATAATATAATAGCTTTCAGGTCTCTTACAGTTCAGAAGACTCTGAATAAGTGTGAGAGAACATCTAAAGATAAACATTACTAGAATGAAAACAACTGGTTGTTCAATGTGTGTATGTGTATGTGTGTGTACTTGTGCACATAGTGGCGTGTATCATGCATTAAGCATGTTAGAAAGTACAGGCATAGCTGGTGCTATGAGTCATGTGACCTCTGAAATAACTGTCCTTCTGTGTTCATTCACCTGTCAAACTTCCTTCTCTTTGGTTTAAGAATAAGCACCTTGCTAGATTAGTTTAGGTCTTTCCATGTCACCTAGCTATTTCATTTGCATGACTGGCTAAATGTCACCCTGAGCTGTTGAAACCTGCCTGTGTTGCATTATATTCTGTATCCTTTTGTTCCACATACCTAGTTTTTAAGAGGTTAGTAAATTTCAGGTACTACTGATTCATTCTGTGCAGCCAGAGATGAAAGTTTTAAACTCTGGAATCCTTGTGAAATAGATGGTCATTCAAAAGGCAGTTTTAAATCTTTTATACAAAGCTAAAAGATTAATCCATTACTAGAATAACGTAAAAGAGATACAGGTACCTCCCCAAACTCTAGTAAATAGTTTTTTCACTGTCTTATGATATAGGCTACTCTGAGTTCCTGTGTGTATTCTGTGCTGACCTGGTAGATAGATAAATATATAATTGGTCTTCTTATTACTGTGATTTTTTTTCAGTTCCAATTAGCATGAAGAGATATTGATCCATGAAGTTTATCTTAACCTGTCAAATCTCCAGCTAACAAAGATATCTTGATGGAAACTCTTTCCTCTGTTCTTGTCAAGTTCTCACTTTGCATTTTCTATAAACCAATACGGTCAACCCTATATCACTTAGTTCCTGTTTATTCTCTTAATCTTCCTTCCCATCGTCATTTAGTTACCTCCTTTTTAATTCCTAGTTTACAGGTTAATATTTTGCTGAATATTACTTCTTTCTGGGAATCTTTGGATCCTTGAAAGTGAAGGAATCTCTGTTACACATTTCTCAAGTAATCTTGAATTTTTTAGAGCATATAGCACAATGGAAAATTGTCTATCATTTTTCTTTTTATAATTAAAATGTTTTATTTTTAGTATCTTTATACATTTATGAATAATATAAATGTAAGGAAATGAAAATGTAATCCAAAGTGGTCTAAAGCTTTCACCTAGTTTGAACAAGTTTCAACCAGTTATGAAATACACACACACACAAACACACACACACACACACACACACACACACACACACACACACATACTGTGGTACTGCAGAGTCTTGTGTGTTAGGCAATGACTACCACTGTGCTATGGCTCCACCTTAACATCAACTCATTATTATTATCATTTTTTTATTGTTATCTAACTTTATTCTTCAAGATCAACTATCCCAGGTCCACAAGTACATTTGAATCCTAGTTAGCCCAGATTCCTCATAAAATTCCCCCTTTTTTTATTGTGAAAGTACTGTACAGAGGGGTTACAATCACATGGGCAAGATAATGAGTACATTTCTTATCAAGCATTGTAGCCTCCTTCTTTGTTTCCCCTTCCCATCCCTTCCCATTCTCCCCGCCAACCCCCCTGGCCCTCACCCAATCCTATTCCCCACCAAAGTTGTAAAGTTTGTTTTTGACATAACAACTTGTATATCTCATTGTTGCAATGGATCCACTTGTATCCCTATTTAAATGATTTGTTTTTTCCCTTCCCCTCCACAAATTATACCAACATCAAGTACGGTGAAAGCAGGGGTTATACCATGGGGGAGGGACGTACAACACAACAAAGAAATAATCTTATAAATGTGTTAGAAACGATCACCTGAAAGAAAAAGCAAACATTTGAATTCATATCTTAGGGTTCATTTTCCTAACATCGACTTATCTGACCTTTTCTGCTTGACTCAGACGTATACTAGTTATTGCAAATAAGGGAAACCATGGGATCTATGTTTCTTTGGGCCTGGCTTACTTCACTTCATATAATTGTTTCCAAGTCTTTCCATTTCCTAACAAATGGGGAAATGTCATTCTTTCTGATGGAGGCATAGAATTCCATTTGTGTATATACCACATTTTCTTGATCCATTCATCTACTGAGGGGCATCTGGGTTGGTTCCATATCTTAGGTATGGTAAATAATGCTGCAATAAACATAGTCGTGCTGGTAGCTTTAGTGCGGTCTTGTTTGTGAACATTTGGGTAAATGCCCAAAAGTGTGATTGCTGGGTCATAGGGGTGCTCTATGTGAAGTCTTTTGAGGAACCTCCATACTGCTTTCCAAAGTGGTTGAACAAGTTTACACTCCACCAACAATGCAGTAGGGTTCCCTTCTGTCCACATCCCCTCCAGCATCTGTTGTTATTAGAGTTCTTGATTATAGCTATTCTAACTGGCGTGAGATGGTATCTCAATGTTGTTTTGATTTGCATTTCTTTTATGGCCAGGGAGGTAGAGCATTTCTTCATGTGTGTATTGGCCATCCTTCTTTCCTCTTTAGAGAAGTTTCTCTTTAAGTCTTATCCTGCTTATTTATCTCATTTCTCATTGTCTACTCCTTAGGAGGCTGCCAGGCCCCAGGGGATCCATCCCCACCATCCCACCTCACAGAAGTTCCCCAGAGCCTAGCCACCAGAACTAGCAGCAGGGCGCTGCTGCCTGTGCAACTGGCCTGCCGCCTACTTCCTCTCCTCACCAGCCTCTGCCAGGGCCTCCCCTCCCTCCCCACTGCCCGATCCCCATCCCCAGGGTGGCCACCCCAGTGGCCTTCTCTCCCCTCCCCACCACCCCCAGCTCCAACGCCAGCATGGCCTCTGCTCTGGTGAAGACAACTCCATGGCCCAGGCGGCATCAAAATTGCCACAGTGTGCCGCTGGCTGAGAGATGGAGGCAGCATAGGTCTCTCTGAACAGTGGCTTTCAGTTCACTTACTCATGTATACATTTCATTGTATTAATTTAGTATTTAATTTTTGGATCTTATAAGTATCATCTCATTAAGCCTTTGTAGAATAGCTGGTAGAAATACAGCCCCCAAATTCAGATTGTCTCTAATTCTTTTGAGATTCAGAGATATTTTAAGTAGTTATAATAATAATGATCTCTCATTTCCATAGCACAGTGCTGTTCAGAAAATAATTGCTTATGTATTTGTTATCAATTATTTACAACACTTGAAAATTTTAAAAGTTCAAATATTACAGGAAGATCCTTGATTCATGTTGAGTGGATGTTTGTGTGTAGGTTGAGCTGTTGCATACATTTGTGTGTGTGTGTGTGTGTGTGTGTGTGTGTGTGTGTGTGTGTGTGTGTGTAGGGGAGTGTACATGTATTATTGAAATCATGAATATGGTCAGTTGTTTCTTGAAGATTTGTTTTTGGGGGACAATCCCCCCTTTTTAAATTTTTACTTGTTGAAGAAATCTGTGAAATGTAGGTAGAATTTGCAACATCCTAAAATAGGCTGATTATATTTTTGATTATAATCAAAATAGGGTGATTATAATTTTTTACTATATTGTAATATGTTGTATATAATATGGTTATGTCAGTGGGTTTTACAAAGCCAAAATTGAGGTATTCATAGAAGTAGTGAAGTAATATAATGAACCTCATCTCTCAGCTAACATGAGGGCTTAACTCTTTTTTTTTTTTTTTTAGGGCTTAACTCTTGGCTAACCTGGTTTCTGCTATGAACAAATCACCCAAATCCTAGCAGCTTAAAACAACTATTTGCTCATAACTTTATGAATCAGAAATTTAAGACAGGTATAATTTGATACTTTAGTGAGTTTCTAGACAATGGCTATCAGATATTTTCTAGGCCACATCATCTGAAAGATTCCTCAGCGTAGATGTACATAATGGTGCGTTTGAGGTTCTGGGTCACTAATGCTGGCTAATACACTCTGCAATGGCTGAAGGCCCTGTGTGTAATCATCTAAAGACTTATTTACTCACAGTGTAGTATCTGAGCTGAACTAGATAGAGATCATGCTTTTATCTAAACTATTGCCATAGGGGCCCTCCAGCCTGAGGTAGGAAACAACTAATGCTTTTTGTTTGCTGTTCTTTTTAGTATAAGGTCTCAATTGATTTCTACCTTCTCAGCTTTTTGTGCACCTGGGGCTATAGGCAAACCACCACCATGTTAGGCTCCACCCACTTTTGTGGTGTGTGTGTGTGTGTGTGTGTGTGTGTGTGTGTGTGTGTGTGTGTGTGTGTGTGTTGGTATTAGAGATTAATCTCAGGTCTTGGGCACTGTCCCTCAACTATTTTGCTCAAGACTAGTGCTTTACCACTTGAATCACAGCTCTACATCCAGCTATTTGGTGGTTAATTGGAGATAAGGTTCTTACAGACTGGTCTGGTTTAGAATCTTGATCCTTAGATTTCAGTCTCCTAAGTAGCTAAGATTACAAGTTTGAGCTATTGGTGCCTGGTTCCCTTTGGCGTGTGTATGGGGGGATTGGTGGGAGGGGGGCAGGGTGGGGTTGGGGAAACAAAGGAGGAGGCAACAATGCTTGATAAGAAATGTACTCATTACCTTTACCTTGCTCGTGTAATTGTAACCCCTCTGTACAGTATTTCCCAAAAAACCTTATTAATAAATTTCTTTTTAATAATTCTATAATGTGATCTTATGTTCAGTGTAGCCAATCCTCATTTGCACATAGGCAAATAGACAGCTGTCTATTGGTTCCTCCATAGTACAGCATTTATACAGTCTTGTCCTTCATGGCTGTAAGCACATTCTACTGATGAGGAACTACAGTCTTCACCTTATTTCTTAACACACTTTTCCCCTGATCTATTTTGTCCTCTCTCCTTAAAGGAAACTGGCAGTTCTTTTTCTGGCAAAAGTCATGCCCATGCTCCTGAATCATGGCTTCTCTGTCCTCTGGGGAATAGGCAAAACTGAGTTCACCTTAGAGAAGCCTGGATAGTGAAGCACACCGAGGAAAGGATTTCTTACTTACTATAACTGAGAAGAAATGTTTTGTGTTGGACTTTGTGTAGCTGTCCTCCAGCTATGCAAGGATCATGAGAAAAGGTATTTCTTTTTTTGTTACTGAAGTTTTATTGTTTTGAATATGATTGCTGTAAAAGATGCAGGAGGGATAGTCCTTCCTCCTTCAAATACTGCCTGCTCAGCCTCTACACATTCCCTGGGTGTAGAGTTGTTCAGTGTTGGGGATAACTGAAAAAAAGGTATTTCTGATCTTAAGCTATTACATTGGACTACTCAAGTTTCTTTTTTGTTGTTGTTGGTTGTGGAGCCTGAACTCTGGGCCTGGGTGCTGTCCCTCAGCAATTCAGCTTATGGCTGGTGACTTGAGCCACAGCACCACTTCCAGCTTTTTTTCTGCTTATGTGGTGCTGATGAAAGAACCCAGGAACTCATACATGCAAGGCAAGCACTCTACCACTGAGTCAACTTCCCAGACCTATTCAACATACTTGATAACTGTACTGGAAAACTATAGAAGGTATCTGTGAACATTCCATTCCTTTGTGAGTCACCTAATCCATTAGGTTTTCTGTAATTGGTCATAGCATTCTTCAGAGCAAGAAGGAAGATGTAATACTTAACTGTGCTTACCCATAAGAGGTTGCTATTGGGAGTTTCTTTAATCCCCTATGCTCCTGTTTAGTCTTCTGGGAACACTTTTTCACCAACTTGTTCTTAGACTGTGGATCTGAATAGGTGAGTACTTCTTTTCCTTCCTTGCAGTATAACACTCTCAGTCATGTGGTTTGTGTGATAATTGTACCTCTTAATTCTTTCTTTGTTTATTACCATTATGGGGGCTTGAACTAAGGATTGGAAAGGTGTCTCTGAGGTTGTTTGTGTGTGCGTGTGTGTGTGTGTGTGTGTGTGTGTGTGTGTGTGTGATGGCTAGTTCTCTATCACATGAGGCTCTTGAGTAGCTAGGACCATAGGCATGAGCTACCAGCATAGTGTCTCTTTTCCATACAAAACTTTACAGTTCACAAGACCAGAAATAACCTTTGTCTTGCTCATCATTGTATCTTTAGCTCTTAGCAGAGGCTATGCACGTAAAACTGCCTAAAATAATTTGTTAATTGAATTGTGAATGAATAGCCCTCAATTAGTGATAGCTTATTTGTTTTATTTTGACACGAATATTGTGCACTCTATCAATACACAAGTATAGAATAGTTAAAGAGTGTGTCAGGATATAAGTATAGCAAAGGAACTTCCAAGTTGAGTAATTCTAAAGAAGTCTGGATTTGAGGTGATTACACAAAGAGTAATACAGTATCCCTAATGGTATCAGAACGGGCAGATAACAGCAAAACAACAATTTAATGCCTTCTAATATATGCACCAGTCATATTTTAAGAATTTCTGATGAAGAATAACGATCCAATCTTTGATTTAAATGCAATTGATGGATTTTTTATTAATAAGTTTTTTTTTACTGTGAAAATACCATACAGAGGGGTTACAATTACATGAACAAGGTGATGAGTACATTTCTCATCAAGCATTTACCTCAAGATAAGGACTCAAATTGTTTTTCTTTCTTGCTTGTTTCTAACATATTTATAAGATGATTGATTTCTAAGTTTAGTCTGCTAGTTATAATTTTTACAAAGCTCCAGAAGCCATTTCAGTTATATATTAATTTTCCTTGAAGAATTTTCTACTTTACCTCATTGTTTTTCATATCCAGCTTGGCTTTATAATTAAACTTCATTTTGGGGCCTATTGGCTTTATGCCTAATAAACTTGAAGCACTTTTTATATATCTATGTGAACTTCAACAGAGATTTCATTCCCGCCCCCCCCCCCCCCCCCCGACAGAACTCTGGTGCCTAGACAAATCATGCTAAACAACTTGAAATACATTTTTATCATCTAATCTTTTCAACATCATAACAACCCTGGTGATTTTTCCAAGTTCTTAGTAACCTACAATTTGACTCTTATTGGATTCCAATCTATTAGTTTGATTTGTGGATTATAGAGTCATACTAGATATATGTTAAAAATGTCAGTTTGTAGAGCTTTCTGTCCAACTAAAATGACTAGAGATTTAAAAATCATTCTAGAAAACCAAGTACAAGGATTATGTAATGTAAAACATTTTTAACAAAGGAAATATGATTTATCTGCATCAAAAATTATTTAGCAGTATAGAAAAAAACAGAAGTAAGCAAAAAAGTTACTCCTAAATCAGTTATTCTTATTTTACAGGGGATTTAATTGGGGTTGGAAGCTTGGCTCAGTTGGTAGAGCCAATGAGCGAAAGCAGGAGGATACTGAGTTAGAGTTCCGGTCTTGGACATAAAATTAAAAAAAAATCAAAGGGATTTGACAGCTAAAACAAACTCACCATATAAACAATCACTATATGGTTTTTTAGGGTATCGATTTAGAACCAATATAACAAGACTGGGTATTGTGTGACAAAGTTGTTGATTTGCTTAACATAGAACAACAACAGATTTTTAATTTTCATTAGATATGTTTTTCTATGCCTTCAACGTGATGTCTATATTTAGAAGGGCTGTTTACCAGGTCTTTTTACAAGACGTTCAGGATGAAGTGAGTTTAGTCGGTCAAGAAACAAAAGCAAAAGTGGCCCATTTTCCAGTGGTTTTGGGAAAAAAAAACAAAACTCGTAACAAAATCATGTACAACTCCTCCATTGGAGGAGAATCAAGATAATTCATAAATATTTATGCTCTATTTAATTCAGACTGAAAAATTTAATACTACCCAGAAAGATTTGTAGTTTAAATTAAAAGTCTGATTTTCCTTTTTCTTTTTCTTTGCCCTAAGAATGAGCTGAGGAATAAATGCATGGAAGTTTTTGTAAAAAAAAAAATAGAAATAAGTTTGTATTTTTATGGGTCTGACTTTTCCATATGCAGTGCAAGAGTCATCAGTAGACTTCTAAGACTCACCAGCTTAGGAATAATGTGATCTGTAATGATCCCATCCAGACAAGTCAGTTGATCTTCTTTCTCCTCTATAGAAAATTCTGTATACGAACTTCTGAAAGAGAGTACATAGCCTGGTCAGATCTTTCATGACTAAATATAAGGCAATGTAGTCAGAAAAAACAACTTTTTCCTTCTATTTCATTCCTTTATCATTTCTACCACAGATGGCTCCCACATCTATTTATGAACTTGCTACTGGGATAATAAATAAGAATACAAAAGTGAAACACTTGTTTATTTGAATTTCTTTTATGTATTTTTAAAAATCTTTTTTGCTTTCTGAAAGCTTATCTGGATTAGATGTATATAATGGTGCAGTTTTAGTACTCGTCATAGATGCTAGGTGCTACATGCTGTGATAACTCAGGCCAAATCTTCAAAGATCTAAAGGTTTGACTACTCTCATGTGTGGTCCCTGGGCTGGAATAATTAAAGACAAGGACTGCTACCTGTACTGTCTCCATGAAGCTTCTTTACCCTGCCAGTTGGGGAGCTACTAATGCTTTTTTGCTTGCTGTTTGTCTAGCTTATGTTATGTTTGGCTAGGCTTATGTTCCTGGGCTCAAGTAATTCTTTCTGCCTCTAATTTTTTAATAGCCTAGACTACAGACACACCCTACCATGCCATGCCCCATGCAATTATGACACATCCATCACTTTTTTAAGTATCTTGGGCTCAGTGTGGCAAACCCCATTCTGATACTTGGCCCCAAGAGAGACTACTTACCAGTTCTATGTATGCATATAACTTTTCTGTACACATTACAAAAAGGATATGGTGTATGTTAGCATTTGTAACATTTCTTGTCATGTTTTGGAGTTCCTGCAGTGCAGCATGTATCAGTGGCTTGTCCCATGATGCTGCTGAGCTTGGGCCACTGATGAGAAGCCACACTCTTCTAAGTCTGTACTAAAACATTTTCACCCTGAAGTGAATGGGCAATTTCTTTTCGGCAAAATTCCTGCTGATTTTCTTGCCTCATGGCTCCTCCACCCACTTGTCCAAAACTGAACCTACTCTAGAGAGGCTAGACCTTTGAAAACACTGGGGAGAAACTTCCTTGCTAACAGCAAGTGCAGATAAATGTCTTCTAGCCTACTGAATACAGTCTTATGTCATTATGTCTATAGACCTCCAGCTGCTCAAGGACAGTATAAAAAAGCCATCCCTCACCTGAGGTCGTAACATTGTATACTCAAGGGTTCTTGATCACTACTAGGAAACAAGGCTCTCTGTGACCAATCCATTCCTTTGTGACTCACCTAACTCCTCAGGGATAAGGGTTTAGACCAAAAGCATCTTCAGAGGAAACAAGAAAGTGCTGATATTTAACTGTGCCTATCTACAGGAAGTTGCTATTCATAGGCTTCCTGGGTTCCTGTCAGCCTTCCTTGTCTGTTGAGAAAACTTTTTCGTCAACTTGCCCTTCAATTGTGGACTTGAATAGGTGAGTACAATTGCTTTGTTCCTTGTGGAATTAATGTTATTCTTCACATGTTTTGTGTGGAATTGTCTAATGACCCTTTTCCATAGAAGACTTACAGTTTATAAGACTAGATATAATCTGTGTTTTGCTTATCACTATATCTCTAGCTCTCAGCTGGGCACAATAGTTCACTCCTGCAATCCTAGCCACTCAGGAGTCAGATCTGAGAATTGCAATTTAAAGCCAGACTGAGCAGGAAAGCCTGTGAGACCCTTATATCCAATTAAGTTATGTAAAAAGTCAGAAGTGGCTCAAATAGTAGAGCTTTAGCTTTAAGCAAAATAGCTCAGGGACAGCACCCAGGCCTGGAATTCAAGCTCCAGGACTACAGATATACCCATGTCCCCCAACCCACAAAACTGTTCAAAATATATTTGTTAAATGATTAATGAAGGAATAGCATTGTATGAGTGATCATTGTTTTATGTTTTTTTATTTTGAAAGTGGCATATCATAAGTTATATTGATATTCAGTAAAATAATTGATGAGTCATTCAGAATAAGAGTAGCAAAATAACTTCCATGATTAGTGATTTCTGAATGTAGCCCTGGGTTGAGGTGACAACACACCTCAAAATGTCTAAAATGGAATCAGGTGAGCCAGATGAAGGGAAAGCAAGACAGTAATTTGTCTGTCCTGTATACCAGTCATTTAAAAAACTTCATGAAAAATAATAACCATGTATCATATACCTTTGATTTAAAAAAATCAACTCCTTTTTGTGTTTAATAATAATTTTATAAAGTTCCAGAGGCAATTTTAGTTATTAGTATTTTCCCCTCAATATTTTCCTACTACTAATTGTTTTACAGGGCAAGATTTTTAGTTAAAAATTTTTTTAGGCCTCTTGTCTTTATCTAATAATCTTGAAACATATTATACATACACATTGAACTCCCAAGAGAGATTACATTTCTCCCTCATGGAGATCTGTTGCCTAGTTAAAGTCAGGTAAAATAACTTCAAATACATTCTTATCAGGTATGTTCAACAGTATAACAACCCTGGAATTTTTGCAGAGTTTTAGTCAATAATGTGTAATTTGACCCAAATTTACCCGTTTATTAGTTTGATTTGTAAATTAAAGTTTCATTAGCTAAATAAGAATGTCTTATTTTAGAGCTTCTGTCAAACTGAAATGAGTAGTACAGAAACATTATAAATTCATTTTAGAAGATTGAACCCCTTATCTTCTTGTGAATAGGCAAAGTTGGGACCAGCCTAGAGAGGTCAACAAGTGAAGCATATCAGGGAAATGTTTTCTTGCTAACAGCAAGTGAGGAGAAATGTTTTGGATTTGGTGTAGACCTGTGAGAATAGTATCTACTGCCTTCCAGCTTCCCAAGATCACTGAAGAACACATTCCTTACCAAATAATGTCATGTTGGAATACTCAACATATTTGATGTCACTGCTGGAACACAGTGGAAACTATGGCTATACCTTTCTTTTGTGACATACTGACATCTCAGTGATAAAGTTCAGTGTAGTTAGCCAACAGCATCCTTCATAGGAAGCAGGAAAAGGTGCTAGTCTTAACTGTTACTACCCACAGGACGTTGCTGTTAATAAGCTTCTTGGGGTCCCTGTTGGCCTTTTTAGTCTCCTGGAGGCACTTTTCCATCAACTTTTCTTTAGATTATGGACCTGAATAGGTGAGTATCTTTTTTTCCTCTTTGTGGTATTAATGATGTTCATCACTTGGTTTGTGTGATTATTGTCTATTATCTACTGTATCTTTTCCCTACAATAGAAAAATCCTCTGTTATTTTATTATATCTCTAGCCTTTGACACAGAGGATATATACTAGGAAACTCATCAATGTCTATTTGATCAATGAAGAATAAATGACTAGCACTCTAAGCATGATAGGCTTGTTTTGATTATCATTTTAGCAGTAAAATATGACTACGCTGGGAAAATTGAAGAGAACCTATCAGGATAAGTGGGTAGCCAAAGATCTTCTGGGATCATTGATTTCTGAATGCAGTTTGCTCTTGAGGTGATCACACCAAGAAGAATGACATGACCAAAGGAAGATCTAATGAAGGGTAAGCAAAACAGCAATTTTATTCCTTTTGGCCTACTACCTTCAAGTCACTTTTTTAAAAAGTTATGAAAATAAAGCCATTTGGCCTATACTTTTTATTTAAAGGAAATAATAGATCCATTTCTAAGCTTAGTGTGCTAATAATAATAAAAGAGCAGCTCCAGAAACAATTTCAGTTAAATAGTATTTTAATTTCATTATCTTTCAGAACCACTAAGCCTTTCTAATCAAATTAATTTTTTGATCAATTGTCTTTTTCTAATAAACTTGAAGCATTTTTATGTATGTGTTTGAACTTCAAGGGAGATTTTATTTTTTTTCCTTAAAAAATTTGGGTGCCTACTTATTAAAGTCAGGTGAGACCAATGTTATATGCATTCTTTTCAGATATGTTCAGAGTATTCAATGTTGTAACTTCACAGTAAAATATTTTTAAGTAAGTATCAGTGTCAAAACATGAACAATTGTGCAGTGTTTGTGGCAGTATACCATGAGGCACAAACTAATATTTTATTTGTGTCAATAGACAATAAGCAAATACATAAAATCATATTAGAGATACCAGACATAAGTTAATCAAAGATACCACTCCAAACTTGACAAAACACCCTCACCTGAATTGTATAAAAGGAGGGGCTCCTAACACAGTGGCACATGTTGACCTATCACCAGAACAAGGACCTACAAAGTATGAAGTCTTAACAGTATTTTCACAATAAAAAAAAGAGTCAGCCTTCTTTTGATGATCATCAAAATTAGAGATGTAAGATAAACATTGCTATCTTTTAATAAGTTTTTATTATTGTGAAAATACCACACAGAGGGGTTACAATTACATGAGCAAGTAATGAGTACATTTCTTACTAAGCATTGTTGCCTCCTCCTTACCATCCCTGCCCTCCCATCCCATGCCCCCCACCCCTGCTAAAGTTGTAAAATTCATTTTTCGACATAATGCCTTGTACATCTCATTGTAAGAAATTCTAAATACATAACCACCTTAATCTTTTCCCCCAAACTGAATCAACTGTTATTGGCTCTACCAGGTAATTATTTATCTGTATTTTCCCATGATGTATTTTAAATTTGAAGGATATGAAAATGTTACAAATAAAAAATATGTGCTACTTTCCTATTTTTTGATATTGTATCAATTTACTTCTTAATTCTAAACATTGTAGATCTGAGTCTTCAGAGACTGAGTAGCCTTAATAACTAGGACAGAATTAAAGCTAGAAGGATTGACCAAGTCAGTAGGATACTGTGATGTGTTTTGATTGGCTTCAGGTTTTTAATGTGTTGATTGTTTTACTTATAACCTTTTATTAGCCCTTCCTTTATTCTTTCTTGCTTACTTCCTTTGTTTCTTATTCCCCCTTTAACTCTGCCCAGTTATATTGCTCCATTTTTGATTCTTGATTCCAAAGATCTGGTTTTACTCCCTGCCTCAAAATTTTAAGTTGTACAGAATCAATTACACAATATTTACTAAAAATGAGTTCCATGTATTAGGAGAAGACAGTGGCTGAAAAACACAATTATCTCCTAATGAAACAATATTCTTGTTACAGTCTTTAGACCACTGAGGCTTCTCTTGTATTTCTGAAGATTCGCAGTAAAACACAAGGGAAACTTCTATTTCACTGGTTTTCTGTGCCCTTGCCATGCTATTTTCATGCACTGAAAAACTGCAGAAAGCCCATGTCCAGAATTCCTTCCCAGCCAAGTCTTGGAATCTTTCACCTTAAAACCAGTGTTCTGATGCCTCAAATATCTATCTTAAAATCCCCTTTATCAAAGAAAAGTCAATTGAAAGTGGCTATATTTTCATCATTTAAAATATTTTTCTCTTCTCTTTTTTTCTGGAAATACTAAGATTTGAACTCAAGTCTTTGACTTGGTAGTCAGTTACTCTCTCATGAGCACAGAAGTGCTTGTGAGTTTTGAGATAATAATCTCTGCTTTTGGTATGAGCCAGTATAGACTGTTCTTTGTGTGTGTGTGTGTGTGTGTGTGTGTGTGTTTGTGTGTGTGTCTGTGTGCCCTAGCTGAGATGATTGGTGTGCACCTTTACACACTTTTTGGTTGAGAATAGGGTCTTGTCAAGTTCTGTCTCACATTGACCTTGAACGATGATCTTTCTTAGTCTAATGAGTAGGGATTGCAGATGTGAATCACCATGCCTACCTTTTTTTTTTTCTTTTTAAAAATGCCTTGATGGATTGTACTGTTTTATTATTCCCATTGGAAACGATATGTGACAAATTCTATTCAGTTACTGATTCATCTTACTCATTTAGGTTTTGAAATTTCCATCTCATTTCCTCTAACAATAGATGACAACATTTTGCATTAAGATTACAGACATTTTTTTTCTTGTTTTGCAACATGAACTGCCCTGACTCAACCCATATGCTAACAAATTAGGCAGCAGAACTCAAAATGCAAGCAAGCAAAAGAATACTGTGAGTGAAATCCACTGTAAGTGAAATGCATCAATGTAGCGTTTATGAATGAGAAAATGGCAAGCAAGTTTAAATCAACTCATTTATAGAGATTACCTTTGTCTCACTGCATTTGCATTCTTTTCATATTGTCATTCTGCACCATAGTTTGAGGAACTGTAACAATTTAGAAAATGAATCAAGTTAGATTAAAAATGCACTAAATAATACCAGGAGAAAATCAACTGTTGTGTTGGGAATGTTTTGCTATCTTACTCTTACTTTTCTCTTTCCCTAAGAAAGGAAGACAAATTACCCTTTCATGAGACAAACTTCAGATCTATCATTGGATTCTTTCCAAATTATAACAATAACTTTTGCTTGTATAACTTGAGAATTGTATACTTGGAAGATGTATGGTGAATCTGAATCTGACAGTGGTAAATCTCCACCTTCTCAAGATATAGGCTTCAGAATAGTAGTACTTGTATATTGTTTGTGTCTAGGTTAATCAAAGCCTTTTTTCTCTATGTTACCTCTCTTATTCCCAAATATCTATTGATACTTTATATATTTATATAGACATATTGTCATCAAATATTTAAAACATGCATAAGACATTGTTCAGTGTGCTATTTTGGGGAAATTGAGCTAATATACATATTATTGTGAGGATAATAATATATCAATAACCTATTGATACTTCTACTTCATTTCCCAATTTTCCCAAGCACTAGTCATATTTATACATGAACATATTTCATGATCTTTGAGATCCAAACTCAGCATCATATTGTCCTGCTGTCATGCAGTAGGTACATAGAAAATGTTAATGGAATAAATTTATTTGGTACATGCTTTGTATAATGCTCTGCTTTGAGAGCTAGAAGCTTTCTTTTGGAAATAAAGTGAAGCTGAGAACTGGTGGCTCACACCTGTAATCCTAGTTACTCAGGAGGCTGAGATCTGAGGATCATGGTTCAAAGCCAACCCAGGCAGGAAAGGCCATGAGACTCTTATCTCCAATAACCCACTCAGAAAACTGGAAGTGGCACTGTGGCTCAAGTGGTAGAGTGCTAACCTTGAGCTGAAGAGCTGAGGGATAGCGTCCAGGCCCAGAGTTCAAGCCCTACGACCAACAACAACAACAAAAAGAATGGAAATAAAGTAAGACCAAGAAGGTGATTGGGTCCTGGCTTCAATGAGAGTATTTAAAAAAGATGATGACCATTTAGACTTTTAGTTGTCAGGAGAGAGAGAGAGAGAAAGAGGGAGAGAGAGGGAGGGAGGGAGGGGGGAGAGAGAAAGGTAAGAATTCTAGGCTCAAATCTAAAAAGGAGATATGTAAATTTAAAAAGTAGAGGGCTTGACTGTGTGGTGAAAGATGGAGTGAGCATTTGAGGACCTTGTGCTCAGTTCCTGTAAAAGTAAAATGCTAGTTATGGATGTTTATTTTCCTTTTATGTTGAGGCAGGAGACAAGAGCTTAGAATAGGAATACATAAATGCTTGTGAAGGCTTTTAATATTGAATAATTAGCAGCAAATATATTTCTACTTATATATCTACCTATCTAGCTATTTATCATCTATCTACATCAATATATACATACACTATCATTGTGATGTCTGAATGTCAGAATAAAAAGTATTGTGTTATTCAATCACTTGCTAGCTAGTTTATATGTTTCTTCACTGTTAAAGTTATGAATTAGCATGGTAAACATCAGCTTAGCTTATCAAGTTGCCTCCCTTTTATTGTTTTGTTACAGCCAGTGGGTTAAAGGGTACTTGTACTTTTAGTGCTTTTTGTATATATTTTCAAAAGGTCTTTTTGACAATTTATATTACTCTCAGTATAATATATGTTGTTATTTGACTGAAACAAGTTTTGTTTTGCCTTTTGTGCCTGTATTGTGTATTGCCACAGCTCTTCTTCTGGCTTTTTATTATTTATTTTCATATAAGGCTTAAGGATCTTCTTGCTTGGATTGTCTTTGAACAAAGTGCCTCAGATATCAAGCTGAGTAGCTCGGATTAGAGGTGTGAGTCACTACTACCAGCCTAGGAAGATTTCTTTTTAGTGAGTTTTGAAAGATGTCTTTATGTGTGTGTGTGTGTGTGTGTGTGTGTGTGTGTGTGTGTGTTGGTCCCAGGGCTTGAACTAAGGGTCTGAGCACTATTCTTGAGCTCTTTTTGCTTGGGGCTAGTGCTCTACCACTTGAGCCAGAACTCTTATTTCTGACATTTTGGTGATTAATTAGAGATGAAAATCTCATGGACTTTCCAGCCCAAGCTGGCTTCAACACTCAAATCCTCCTAAGTAGCCAGGGTTACAGTTGTAGCCACTGGCACCCAGCTAATTTTTTTTGTTTTTTATTATATTTTTATTATCTTCAAGTAGTTGTACAAGGGTTTATCTGTCAATGTACCAATTTATAAGTAGAAAGTATCTTGCTCAATATCAATCCTATCCTTCTACCATCTCCCTCCCACCAACCCGAGCCATTTCTTCAACTTTCCTCATTTCATAGGATATGCATTAAATATTATGACTTCATACTGCCATTACCATCCACTCTTCATTCATTTACACTCCCTCCCTTTACTTTCCCCTCTTATATTTCAGTTGCCAGCTTCATTTTGTTGGGCTACAACTCTGCATCTGAAAGCTTAAAAATATCTTTACAACTTATATTACCTATCAAATGTGTTGCAGATTATTTTTTAAAAATATGTTATCTTAGTTTTTGTTAGTGATATATCCCAACATACTATTTTATGCCAAAATTAGTCATCCTTTTTTCTTTTTTCTGATATTTACATTTTGCTTTAAAGTTCCTCCCTGACTCCACAGTTAGAAAACATAATCTCTGTTTCCTCCATATACATTCTTAATTTTATGTAAATAACATATCAATTTATTTATATTTAAGCTCTGAAATACTGATGTAATGGCACTACCTTTCTTATTATTTTCATTGAGATAATAATTGTTTTATTTTTTTTTTTGTGCTGTACTGGGGTTTGAACATAGGACCTTGCTTTTCTTACTTGGCTTTTTGTTAAAGGCTTGAGGTCTACCTCTTGTGTCACACCTTCACTTGTGGCTATTTTCTGCCTAATTGGCCATGAGGCTCTCATGAACTTTTCTGCCATGAGATCCTCTTTTCTTTTCTGAGATCCTGTGACCACAGCTTCCTGGGTACTTGGGACTAAAGTTGGGAGACACCAGTTTCTGCCTAGCAGCTACATATTATAAACATTATTTTTCCTTTACTTGAAAAGCCCATGTTTGTCAAACAGTAGATGTGATTCTGGGTTTTGTACTATTTCATTTGTTTTATCTGATTTTGGCAGTAGTACTAGGTTGACTAATTTCTGTCCCCTTATGTGGTAAGGCGGTTTTTTTTTTTTAAATCTTCAAAACTCAATATAAATTTACTATCTCAGTAAAGGTTAAAAACTTTTGTCAATTTTCTTCTACTTTTACAAGTTTGATAGAAATTTCATTATACAGAAAAAATTACTTTCACATCTTTTCATTAGGAATGTGGTTTTCTAGTTAGTAATATATTTTATAGCATTTGGGTATGTTTTATAGCTTTGTTCCTAAAGTGTGTGTGTGTGTGTGTGTGTGTGTGTGTGTGTGTGTGTGTGTATATATATATACACACACACATATATATGTTTTTCATTTTGCTATATAAAAAGAGAATTTTACCTTATTTTATAGCTACCTACATACTCTCAATATAAATAAAACAATAGATTTTTTTAACATTTACTAAGTATTACTCATTTTCTCAACTTGCTTGTTAATGTGTTTTATGATTAGAAGGATCTTGGTTTATATTTGAAAGTATAAAGCACATGCCATGGGAACTAGAGAGGGGACAGTGGAGAGAATAAGTGGCTTCACAGTGAAGCTTGAATCTTTAAACTTCAGAATCTGGACTTTCACCAATTCCTCCACAAACGTAGACAAAATCACAGTAGTAGGAAACTAATGAGTGAACCAAAATGGTAACTTATTAGTATACCATGAAGGTCACTTATTTTTGTAAATTGGAATGATTTTATGACTCCATTAAGGGCGCATACATTCTTCAGTTTGATATATTTGGGAAACAATATCAATTATGAAAAATTTTCTTGATAAGAAGGCAGATTAATTGTTTGAGAATTTGTCAGTTGGAGTCATATTGCAATTGATAATTTTCTCATATATTACCTAAAGAACAAAAAATGATAATTTTACTATCTTCCTCTCAAGTACTGTAATGGTTATGTTATGCTTTAGCAATTTTCCTGTTCTGAGCTAGTACTGGATTTATATGCCCCAAATTGGTATTCTGGGCCAGTGGTTTCCTGCTAGATTCTGATGTTTACCTTTTCTGGTCATTTTTCTTTTTGTTTGAGGGAGAGAACAAGTTCTGAGGTGTGAACTCAGTGCCTGTACACTATCCTTGAGGTTTTTGAACTTTTATTTGCTTGACTAGTGCACTAACATTTGAACCACAGCTACAATTCCAGGTTTTTGGTAGTGAAATGGAAATAAGACTTTCATAGACTTTCTCACATAGGTTGAGTTTGAACCATGGTCCTCACATCTCAGTTTCCTGAAAAGCTAAATTTGTAGGCTTGAACCAACATTGCCTTATTTCATGATGTCTTTCTTTAGAAATATTCTTGTTACTGAGAAAGTCTTATTTTTTTTGAACTTTAGAATGTGTAAGAAAGTAAGAAAAACAGAATTGGTAACAAAGTTGAGATCAGTGATTTTTTGGGAAAATTATGTTACTAAATACAGAAAGTGAAGGATAATAGGTAAACTTAGCAGTGGAGACAGGGATAACTTATAGAAGGGAAGGAATTTGTTTTTTGCACGTCTATACTACTTCACTTTATTTTCCTTTTTCTGGCCAATACTAATACTGTGTCTTTGAGAAATCATTAATGACAGCCAGAGATTTCTCTAGGTAATAAAAAAGTCCTGGACATTTTTTCATGATAAGTTGATTAAAGACAAAGAATTTTTCCCTATCTATGTCACAGTAGAATATGTTGCTGTGTTCCAAAACCAAATTGGAGTTTAAGCCTTTCAATTAAAAATTTAAAGCATAACTGCTCACCAATTTAATAACCAAACATCATCTCATTACAGCTTTGCTTTATACATCATGTATTGTAAACATTTCCCAGAAATAGTCTTTAACTTGGTAGAACCTGCACAAGTGTACCATATTTAAGTTCTATACAAATCAAGAAAACAAGCAGATAGACAAGGTTGGCCCATATAATGCTGCATTATAAGTAAGCTTATAGGAGATACATAGTGTAAAGGGGATCATTTTTCTTGGTCTTATTTGAATATTTTCAGTTTTTATGTAATACTTCATGACTTACATCTTTGCTGTTTTTGTGTCATATTGCAGACTATTTATGTGTTGCTTCTATCTTTTGATGGCATCACTTGTACTTTATGAATAGGAAGGAAATTTTAGAATGAAAATGTAAATGTAAGCCATCTTTCTAGAGATGGTGTTTTGCGTCCTTTTCTTAAATATCTTTAAATCTTCTCCAATGCATTTGGTGTACAAATTTCACCAGGGAATAGCTGGCCAATTTTAGCCAAGTGCAGAAGATGAGAGCCTCAGAAAATGATTACTGAGTTACTAAAAAGTCCAAAATATATGGCTAATTTTTATCTTACTGTGTAAGAATCAAAAATAAGAAAATCAAGAACTGGTATGATCAAGAAGGGGATTAAGAAGAGGTGAAAGTCATGAAGAAATGCTCAACATCCCTAGCCATAAAAGAAATGCAAATCAAAACAACACTGAGATACCACCTCAATCCAGTTAGAATGGCAAAAATCAAGAACTCTAACAACAACAGATGCTGGAGGGGATGTGGAAAGAAGGGAACCTTACTTTATTGTTGGTGGGAATGTAAACTTGTTCAACCACTTTGGAAAGCAGTATGGAGGTTCCTCAAAAGACTTCACATAGAGCTCCCCTATGACCCAGCAATCCCACTTTTGGGCATTTACCCAAATGTTTACAAACAAGACCACACTACAGCTACCAGCACAACTATGTTTATTGCAGCATTATTTACCATAGCCAAGATATGGAACCAACCTAGATGCCACTCAGTAGATGAATAGATCAAGAAAATGTGGTATATATATACAATGGAATTCTATGCCTCCATCAGAAAGAATGACATTGCCCCATTTGTTAGGAAATGGAAAGACTTGGAAAAACTTATATTAAGTGAAGTAAGCCAGGTCCAAAGAAACATAGGTTCCATGGTTTCCCCTATTTGCAATATCTAGTATATGTATGAGTCAAGTGGGAAAAGTCAGATAATGTGATGTTAGGAAAATGAACCCTTAGATATGTATTTTAATGTTTTTATCTTTCATGCATTTGTTTCTAACGCATTTGTAAGATTATTTCTTTGTTGCTTTGCATGTCCCTCCCCCCACATTATAACCCCTGTTTCCACTATATTTGATGTCGGTATAACTTGTGGAGGAGATGGGGAAAAACAAGTCGTTTAAGGATACAGGTGAACCTGTTGCAACAATGAGAAGTACAAGTTGTCATGTCGAAAATGAGCTTTACAATGTAGGGGAGGAGGATTGGGTGGGGGGTGGGGGGAAGGCTGGAAAGGAATGTGAAGGGTAAACAAAGGAGGAGGCTTCAATGCTTGATAAGAAATGTACGCATTATCCTGCCCATGTAATTGTAACCGCTCTGTACAGTATGTTCACAAAAATAAAATAAAATAAAATGAAAAAAAGAAGACACAGGAGAGGAGAGGCAATTACTGCTAACAAACAGGAGCATAGAAAAACACAAATAAAGAGCCATTAACACGAAAAAAAAAAGAAGAGGTGAAAGTGAGATAAATCAGAGAAGGGAAAAATTGTGGAGGACTTCATTTCTGAATTCAGAAGTAACGACCTGGAAAAAAATCACTGAATTTTGGAATCAAGCATTTACAAATGGCCTGAATTCAAGGAACAGTTTCAGCAGAGAGAGTAAAACAGCAGACTGATGTGAGTCCATAGGAGTTTGAGGAGGGGAGGGACACTCTGGGAGGGACAGGTCCACCTTATCTATTTTATAGTATTTTTAGTTAGATAACCTGTGCCTAAATCCACATTTTAATATTTATTAACTTTGGTTCTGAAAAATAGATCTGCAACACTTTCCTTATATATACAGAAGAACTAATAACATTTACCATTTCAGGAGGATGTAAATGTTATAAAGCATATAGACAACACAAACTGGGCCCTGGTAGCTCATGTCTGTAATCCTAGGAACGCATGCATTCGGAGGCTCACAGCTCAAAGCCAGCCTGTTCTGAACAGTTTGTTGAGAATCTATCTCCAATTAACTAGAAATAACTAGGAAAAAAAGAAATAAGCAAAGTAAGTAGATAAAAGCTTGCTTGGAGGGGTAGCTCATGTGTTTGAGTGCTATTTTTAGGAAAAAAACAAAAGCCAAGTGAGAACTTGAAACTTCCCTTAAAGCTTTGGTAGTGACAACAAGAGTAAGGGAGAGAGAAATAGAAGATAAGAGAGAAAGGTAAAAGAAAGGAGAGGAAAAAAGA
Organism: Dipodomys spectabilis; assembly: GCF_019054845.1. Lineage (NCBI taxonomy): Eukaryota > Metazoa > Chordata > Mammalia > Rodentia > Heteromyidae > Dipodomys > Dipodomys spectabilis. The sequence continues at coordinate 1,773,495 of NW_024871140.1, forward strand.
AGGAAAGAAGGAAAGAAACCCACAAAGCAGTGTTTTGACACAATGTTTATTACTGTTTAAAAAGAAGTTGGAGGTGGTTAATATACATGTATACACACACACACATACACATATATATGAAAATATTCGATATAAGATAATTAATATTGTAAGTAGAAAGGGCCATATGTTTGCAAGAAGAGAAAGAGTGGTGAATGATGAAAGAAAGAGGGTGTTTACCAGTTTGCTTTTTCAAGAAGAATATTCCAGCACTTTCTTGTTCACAGTAAATATTCACAGGTACTTATTTGCTGAAGGAATTGGGATGGAATGAGTCTTAAGAAATTGGAATTTCCATTAGGCAGGAAGCCAATTATAAACAGCCACGTTCCATGGGGCAGACTGATAACAGTTCGGTACAGGGTAGGTGTGTGTTCAGATGCTCATTGATACAGCTCTATGGTCAGAGAAAAGTTACAGATATCCCTGCATGGAGGCTTTGTGAATTGAGACCAATAACGATGATTCAGGAATGAGGGTCTAGAGAAGAGGGGTCCAGGAGAGCAGAGCTTAATGAGTGACATTGTAGCCCAGGTTAGAACTGATCCAAATAATGTCCCAAAAGAAATATGTTCAAAGAGACTAAGGAATAGATACAGCAGAAGTAATGGTTATTTAGGTTATTTAATGCATCTTCACAGAGTTCACACATGAACTTGCATCACTTGAGATACATCTGCTTCCTGACTGTTTGGCAAAACTTTTCTAGAAAAATAAATTTTGTATCTTATCTCCTAATAAAAAACTGAAGTGGCCAGGTGCTGGTGGCTCACACCTATAATCCTAGCTACTCAGGAGGCTAAAATCTGAGGATCATGGTTCAAAGCCAGCCCAAGCAGGAAAGTCCCTGAGACTCTTACCTCTGGAAGACCGGAAGTGGCGCTGTGGCTCAAGTGGTAGAGTGTTGAGGAGACAATGCCCAAGCCCAGACTTCAAGCCCCATGACCGACCAAAAAAAATAAAATCTGAAGTGTAGCTGGGCGCTAGTGGTGCACTCATGAAAAGTCCTCAAAACCTGGAAGTAGAGATGTGGCTCAAAGTGGTAGACCACTATCCTTGAACTAAAGAGCTCAGTGACAGCGGCAAGGCTGAGTCCAAGCTTCATGACATCGGCGACAAAGACCAACAACAATCCAAAGACAAAACTAAAACCACAAACAAAAAAACCCACTAAGTGTACACAGAAGTCATTTTCAAAGCGACACAAATACATGAAGTTTCATGTGCTTTCATTTAAATGTTGTAGTTTGTGAGTTATGTTTAGATCTATGAAATTTTTTTAAACTTGGCATATTTAATAAATATTTTTATAATTATAAAGTTGATTTACAGAATGGTTACCGTTTCATAAGGCAATTAATGAGTCCATTTCTTTTGGACAATGTCACCCCTTCCTTTGCTCCCTCCCAATTTTCCCAAGCCACTTTTTAAAACTATATGTGCGAACTCCTAGGACATCATTTATTGTAAAATTATTCACTGTGTCAAAATCACCTAACAGAAATCTTCAGTGAAAAAAAAACTGGGTCTAGAAGTTTTTAGGAGGACTTAAAAACTTTAAAAAAATTAATTATATATTAATATATAATATTAATCAATAATATTAATATATTATTAATATATAATATATATTATTAATTATATATGCATACAAATTTTTGTTTTGGTCCAGTCGTGGGCCTAGGCACTGTCCCTCAACTCTTCAGCTCAAGGCTAGCGCTCTACCACTTGAGCCACAGTGCCACTTCCGGTTTTTTTCTTTTTTGCTTATGTGGTGCTGAGGAATTGAACCCATGTCTCTGGATAGGAATTCCAGTCATGTACTGAAAAGGAGTTGAGAGAATGAACATTCTTGTTTTGTTCTCAATTTTAGAGAAAATGGTTTTAGTTTTGTACCATTTAGCATAATGTTCATGGTAGTTTTGTCATAGATAGCTTGCTCTGTGTTCAGGTTTATTACTCATATTCATAGCTTTTGCAGTGCTTTGATCATATAAAGTGGACATCCTTTTTTTCTTATTTTTAGAAAAAATGGTTTTACATTTTCACTATTTAGTATAATGTTGGCTGTAGGTTGTCACAGACAGACAGTTTTATGTTCAGGTATGTACCTTCTTTTTCTAGCTTCAACAGAGCTTTTATCATAAAGAGATGTATTGGATTTTGTTAAAGACTTTTTTGGCAAATATTGCGATAATCATGTAATTCTTGTCTTTAGTTCAGTGTGTATGCCTTGTGAAATTTATGCATTTCTTATAAGTTTTTAAAATTTATCTGAGCATAGGTTTTTGAAAATTCTAATACTTATAGTCTTTAGTATTTCTTTGATATTTGTTGTCATTTCTTTTTTAATATCTCATTTTGTTTATTTGGGTCTCTAATTTTTTATAGTTATGCTAGATTAAAGTTGCTAATCTTATTTTTTTCAAAGAGCCAGCATTTTTTAGCTTGCTAAATGTCCTAGGATATGATATCTTTTGGAAAAAGTCCAATATGTATTGGAGAGTTACTAAAAGAAATGTTTGATATATTAAATATTATACTAACATTTAATTCTGAGATTTCCTTGCTTAAGTTGTATTTGGTTAATGCATCTTTTATAAAAAGTGCAGCATAAAATTCTCTTTATTATGTGCTATCTATCAGCACTTGTAAATCCATGAGTGAGTGTTTAATGAATTTGGGTGTGCCACTGTTACATGCATATATGTAGACCACCAAAATTACTTCTTTCATGGATCATTCCTTTTCCAATATGAGGCAACTTACTGATGTGCTGCAACAGGTTTTTTTTTTATCAAAAGTAAATATAAGGAGCTGGGAAGTTGGCTCAGTGGTAGAGTGCTTGCCTCGAATACATGAGGCCCTGAGTTCGATTCTTTAGCACCACATAAGCAGAAAAAAGCCAGAAGTGGTGCTGCAGTTCAAGTGGTAGAGCACTAGCCTTGAGCTAAAGAGCTGAGGGACGGTGCCCAGGCCCAGAGTTCAGCCCCCAGGACTGACAAAATAAAAACTATGATTACTCCTGACTTTTCACAGGATGAGTTTGCTTCCAAGGTCTTTGTCTGTCCTTTCACTCTGAATTTGTGTTTATCTTGGATGGTGAGATGTTAATTATAATCACCAAACAGTGGAAAGAAAGTAATGTTTGTGCACACAGATAAATTCGGGCCATGTTATACTAGTGTTCAAGGCAATAGAAGGTATGAAAAGCAAAAAAAATAGGAACATAGAAAAGAAACAGTTAAGTGCTCTAATAGGGCAAACAGCACAAAGAACAGAAAGTATATCACCTATAAACAGCATAAAACAATATTGTGCTCATATTCTAGTTACTAGTATGTATTTGAGTATTCTTTATCTGTGGAAAGATTATTTTTTTGATTTGGTCTTCAGGGTGTTTTAAAATTTTCTTGGAGTTCATGAGGTTCTATTTCTCATTGTTTGAGAAGAAACTTAAATATATTTACTATGCCTTTATTTACCTGTTCTTCTCCTTGCTTAAGTTTGAATAGTAATTTTGGTCTTTGAATTGAGTCCTAAAGTTTTTGCAATCATTTTTTCACAATTCTTGGATTTGTGTGTGTGTGTGTGTGTGTGTGTGTGTGTGTGTGTGTGTGTGTGTGAGTGTGTGTGTATGTGTGTGTGTTTACTATCTCTCTCTTTTATATCTACTCTATAGTCAAGCTCAGGAAGTTTGATCTTTAATATCATCTGTTCTGCTGGTGAAATATTCTACATGTTTTCCTCTGTCTGTCTTCTGTTTGATTGTTTTTCAGGATTATGTTTAATGTCCCATAATGACTTCTTAACTTAGTTTAGCTGTGGCTTTTTTTTAATTTATTTTAGCTGCATGGCCCCATTCCCTTTGAACTTACTCCTTTGTAATCACTTGGATTTCCTTCAGCAGTTTATCTGCTTTCTCACTGGAATTCTTTATTTCTCTCTTTGTATTTCCAGCTTTCTCATATTTCTTGTATTTCTTTGTTAGGTCGTTTAAAATTTTTTTTATTTTTATTTTATTTGTGAACTTATTGTACAGAGGGGTTAAAATTACATGGGCAGGATAATGTACACATTTCTTACCAAGCATTGCAGCCTCCTCCTTTGTTTACCCTTCACATCCCTTCCCAGCCTCCTCCCTCCCCCCAATCCAACCCCCCCGCCCCCCTCACTGACGTTGTAAAGCTTATTTTCGTCATGACAACTTGTACTTCTCATTGTTGCAACAGGTCCACCTGTATCCTTAAATGACTTATTTTTCCCCATCTCCTTCACAAGTTATACTGACATCAAATATAGTGAAAGCAGGGGTTATACTGTGGGGGAGGGACATACAAAGCAACAAAGAAATAATCTTATAAATACGTTAGAAACACATGCATGAAAGAAAAAAAACGTTAAAATACATATCTAAGGGTTCATTTTCCTAACATCACATTATCTGACCTTTTCTGCTTGACTCATACATATACTAGATATTGCAAATAGGGGAAACCATGGGACCTATGTTTCTTTGGGCCTGGCTTACTTCACTTAATATAATTTTTTCCAAGTCTTTCCATTTCCTAACAAATGGGGCAATGCCATTTTTCTGATGGAGGCAGAGAATTCCATTGTGTATATATACCACATTTTCTTGATCCATTCATCTACTGAGTGGCATCTGGGTTGGTTCCATATCTTGGCTATGGTAAATAATGCTGCAATAAACATAGTTGTGCTGGTAGCTTTAGTGTGGTCTTGTTTGTAAACATTTGGGTAAATGCCCAAAAAGTGCGATTGCTGGGTCATAGGGGAGCTCTGTGTGAAGTCTTTTGAGGAACCTCCATACTGCTTTCCAAAGTGGTTGAACAAGTTTACATTCCCACCAACAATGAAGTAAGGTTCCCTTCTTTCCACATCCCCTCCAGCATCTGTTGTTGTTAGAGTTCTTGATTTTTGCCATTCTAACTGGAGTGAGGTGGTATCTCAATGTTGTTTTGATTTGCAGTTCTTTTATGGCTAGGGAGGTTGAGCATTTCTTCATGTGTCTATTGGCCATCCTTCTTTCTTCTTCAGAGAAGTTTCTCTTTAAGTCTTTTTTTTTTTTAATTTAATTTAATTTTATTTGTGAACATACTGTACAGAGGAGTTACAGTTACATGGGCAGGATAATGTGTACATTTCTTACCAAGCATTGCAGCCTCCTCCTTTGTTTACCCTTCACATCCCTTCCCAGCCTCCCCCCTCCCCCCCTAATCCCAATCCTTCTCCTTCCTCCCCCCCCAGGCCCCCCCCCACCAACGTTGTAAAGTTCGTTTTGGACATGACAACTTGTACTTCTCATTGTTGCAACAGGTCCACCTGTATCCTTAAACAACTGGTTTTTCCCCATCTCCTCCACAAGTTATACTGACATCAAATATAGTGAAAGCAAGGGTTATACTGTGGGGGAGGGACATACAAAGCAACAAAGAGATAATCTTATAAATGTGTTAGAAACACATGCATGAAAGAAAAAAACATTAAAATACACATCTAAGGGTTCATTTTCCTGACATCACATTATCTGACCTTTTCCGCTTGACTCATACATATACTAGATATTACAAATAAGGGAAACCATGGGACCTACGTTTCTTTGGGCCTGGCTTACTTCACTTAATATAATTTTTTCCAAGTTTTTCCATTTCCTAACAAATGGGGCAATGTCATTCTTTCTGATGGAGGCATAGAATTCCATTGTGTATATATACCACATTTTCTTGATCCATTCATCTACTGAGGGGCATCTGGGTTGGTTCCATATCTTAGCTATGGTAAATAATGCTGCAATAAACATAGTTGTGCTGGTAGCTTTAGTGTGGTCTTGTTTGTAAACTCTCTTTAAGTCTTTAGCCCACATATTTATTGGGCAGTTGTTTCTTTGAGGATTTGTTGTTGGGGGATTTAATTTTTTGAGTTCCGAGTATCTTTTAGATATGAGACCCTTGTCCGTTGTATGGCTAGTGAAGATCTTCTCCTAATCCGTGGGCTTTCTATTGATCTTGCTAGCTATGTCCTTTGCCATGCAGAAGCTCTGCAACTTCATGCAATCCCATTTCTCCAACCTTTCTTTGATTTGTTGTGTTTCTGGGTCTCTATTCAGAAAATTTCGGCCTGAGCCAAGGAGACCTAGGGGTCTCCTATTCCATGCTGTAATGTTTTCAGAGTGTCTGCTTTGACTTTGAGGTGTTTGATCCATTTGGAGTTGATTCTGGTGCAGGGTGATATCTCTGGTAGTAAAATTATTATTGTAGCATGGAGATTCTCCTTGGGTATAATATAGAGTTCTTTTGTGTACTGCTCTTCTGTTCTCAGTGAATGGCTGTTACTGTCTGTGCCGTGGATTTCCTTATACCTCCAAATGCTGTTTTGCTGTTTTTGTTTGCTTTTTCAAATGTGGAAAATGTGTGGGACATACTAGGATATTTAAAAGAAAAATAAAAACACCTGGGCTGGGAAGGTAGCTCAGTGTTAGAGCACTTGCTTTGCATGCATGAGGCCCTGGTTTTGGTTCCTCAGCACCATGTAAGCAGGGGGAAAAAGTGGGAAATGGCGCTGTGGCTCAAGTGCTAGAGTGCTAGCCTTGAGCTGAAGAGCTGAGGGACAGTGCCCAGGCCCAGAGTTCAGGCCCCAAGACCTGACCCCCCAAAAAAACAACAAAAAATCATATCTGGATTTGTGCAGGTGCAGCAGAATTCTAAGCTGGTCAGTATCTGTTTGTGTAAAGATTTTTACTTGGAAGATGTTATTCTCCACTTTTTGGAAGCATAAAATTCAATATTTGATGTCTACTAGACTCTGTTTATCCTATGTATGGAATCTTAGCTAAACTCCATGCTGGGTCACATGGTATCTGTAACTATGTTATGGCCCTTACTTTCTATCCTTACCTTCCTTTCTCAGTCCTTCTTTGATGGGTACCCATAAGTGTCATTAGGAAACAGGGTCAATGACTTTCTGCTGAGAGGTGTCAGAGGGGTTAAAGTAGTCTAGTATCTTCCAGGAAGTGTCTTTTAGGCAGACAGCATGTGGTTTGTGTGCTGTTCAAATGGACCACAGTAAAACTGCTAGACCAGTTTATATTAAACTATTTTTAATGGCCACTTGTAGGTTGATGGACTCCAATCTAGATGAAACAAACCCAAGAAGTAGGTAAAGAATATAGGGAACAAATCCTAACAGAATTTTTATACTAAATAGGGATCCTAGGGAAAACAGCAATGGAGAAATCAGAATCAGGTGTGTTCTCAAATATGCCATCCTTAATAGTTTACTCTCTAATTTGGGATGCCTCTTGAATTAATGTGTATATTAGATTAGACCTGTAACAATCTGTTACTCTTTAAAAAAAGTGTTCCTTTAGCATGCAATAAGCCTTTTCCCCATTGAATGTATTAAAGGTATTCTATTTTGTGAAATCACAGTTATTAAGGAGTCAATCTGTCCTTATAGGTTTACAAACGTTTGGGCTATGATTCTGGAACTAGGTCCGATGTATTTCAAATTAGATATCCTTCTTCTAAAATGGTGTACATGCCCATACATGGGAAGAGATTTCTAGGTTTGTACTGAAACCCAGCTTTAGAAATAGGAGGTGAGGGGTTGGGAGGGTGGATCTGTGGTAGAGTGCTTGCCTTGCATGCATGAGGTCCTGGGTTCGATTCCTCAGGACCACATAAGCAGAAGAAGCCAGAAGTGGCACCTGTGGCTCAAGTGGTAGAGCACTAGCCTTGAGCTGAAATGCTGAGGGACAGTGCCCAGGCCTAGAGTTCAGGCCCCACAATCGACAAAAAAAAAAGGAAATAGGAGGTGACATAAATGTAAAAGTGTGTATTTCCATTCAGTTTGGGGGTTGACAGGCTGTGCATCAGGTAATAATGTTTAGTGACTTTTTTTTTTTGGTCATGGAGCTTGAAACTCTGGAGCTCTTCAGCTCAAGGCAAGCATTCTACCATGTGAGCCACAGTGCCACTTCCAGGTTTCTGGTGGTTTATTGGAGAAAGAGTCTCACGAATATTCCTGCCCAGGCTGGCTTTGAACTGCAATCCTTAGATCTCAGCCTCCTAAGTAGCTAGAATTACAGGTGTGAGCCACAAGCACTCAGCTAGCATGTATTTTATTAAAAAGCAAGGACAAGCCAGTGCCTGGAACTTTTTTTTAACCTCTTGAGTTTAGTAGTTTTCAAAGAGGCAAGTAAGCTTGACTCCATTTGGAAACTAACAGCCTCCATTCTTATTTGAGCATTTTTTTCCCATTCCATCTTTGTATGGTCCCTTCTAAAATAAGATAAACTTTGTCTTAGTAGATCTGTCCTTCTTACTGGTGTAATGTTCCAGTTAGTGGTTTTTATATTGCTGAGATAAAATATCCCAGCTGATGTGATCCCATGGTGGATGTGAGAGACTGACAGGTCAAATGAGAGAGAGTTTGCCAAAAATTTATTTTCATCAAATTTAAGCAAAGGAGATATCAATAGAAATAGCATCCACGCAGATCTTACCTAATACACTTTAAGTTAAAAAAGTTAAGTTTTGACAAGTACTTTTGATGTTGTGGGAAACCCAAACAGAGAAATAGGACACCAGGGCTTTTCTAGAAGCAAGTTTTATTGGTGTGCCAGATGCCCAAGCTGACTTGTGTCCAAATGCTGAGGCTTGGAACAAAGGATATTTGGCTTAATTAAATGCCTTTGTAAGCCAGTTACTGAAAAAGACAGCATTATTTATTGTGATTATCAAAGAACAGAATATCTAGCAATGGAAAATTTCTAACTCACGAATGCAGCAAATAAGTCCTGAAAGAGTGAGGTGGTGGTGTTTAGTGGTGAGTAGCTCTAGCAGGACAAAAGATAATTTATAATAGTGGGTAGTCTTGACAAGGTAAAACTTGTTACCTGTCCCTTAGACTTTCTCTACCCTATTACATTTCTTTCTTTGTGCCTCAATCTAACCAGTATCAAAGATCATCATCCTGATTTAGAGGCTTGTATTTTCATAGCTTCATTACATGGGTTATTGTCTTTTTATAATGACCTTCATAATGGCTTTTGATAGGTCACACTATCAAGAGAACTGAGCAGGGCAGGGTAATAACATATCTGCTCCCAAGACAAGGATCATTGTCTGTATCAGGTTATTTAATCTAACTAAGGCAGAGAACTACCCTCCATGCAGATAATTTGGATTTCATACTTTCTGAATTGGGATGTATTCATGGGCAGTCTTCATCATCCTGTCTGTGATTTTTAAAATAACCTTTACCTTATTATTAATTTGTAAATAACAGTTACTTCAGTTGAATTTCTTACCTACACCTCCTCAGAGGCAAGTAAATAGTATAATGCTAAGGGGTTTTGGTATACCACCTTGCCTGCTTTGTTTTGCTATTTTTTTGCCTATGTGTTATGGGCTTGTAATTATAATCACAGTTTCCATGTGGAGCCAAATAATGTGATCCAGCATACAAATCAAGGCATAATAGTCCCACGACTGTTCTGCCCAAGGGGAAGAACCATAATACTGAATGACTTGCTCATTATATTTTATTTTTAATTTTATGGGAACCCCACTTTTGTTCTTTTACTCTTTGTTTATATATGAGAACTTCCAACTTTTTACACTGTCTGAGAGAATCAAGTAGAAGGACAGCCTGATTGTGAATAGTATGCAAGAAATCAGCTGTTGAGTAACAGTATGTAAGAGTGCATCCGTTGGGTGCTCACCTGGGTGCTACCTGGAGGTTGGGGAAATGGACTAGAGGGTGAGATTGGGGTTTCCTGTGTAATTTAGAATTCTCCATAATTGAGTCTTTGGGCAGTGTTATAAAACTTTTGTCTTACACAAGTTAAACTTCCCACTGAATTAGTGAACTGGCCTTTTGTGGAAGAGGTACAATAATTTCTGATAATAGAAGTTTTAAAATCAGACACTTTTTCCTGATTGGGGCAAGTGATTATTAAAGGAGTACTATGCTCCAACTCTCTCTGTCTATGGCCAATAGTTTCCAAGGTTGGTATCCCCACAAAAATAGCATATAGTGACCTTCAGTGTCTGGTTATAGACTTAGCTAGTTAGAAGAACAGGTCTTTAGCTTTGATACAGATAAGAAACTCACACCACAATTTTTCATATAATGACAGAAAGATTTTGTATTAGGAATTCACATGGGTGATTGTGAGAAGTTTGAAATATGGTAAGATCATTGTATCTTTACTTATATGTGTGTGTGTGCTGGTCCTGAGGCTGGAACTCAGGGCCTGGGCACTGTCGCTGAGCTCTCAAGGCTAGCACTCTACCTCTTGAGCCACAGTTCTATTGCCAGCATTTTTTGGGGCTGTTAATTGGAGATGAGTCTCAAGGACTCTCAAAGCCCACATTGGCTTTGACTTGAGATCTGAGGATCTCAGCCTTCTGAGTAGCTGTGGTTACAGAGCTGAGCTGCAGGCTCCTCACGTTAGGTTTGTACCCCCCACCCTTAAAAAATCAGTTTGAATGCCAAGTGAGTTTCCTGTCACCTGCTTGGGTGAAATTTTCAGGAGCTTAGTGTGCAGTCAGAAGTTCCTTCTTTTTTCTGTTGAAGGGCAGTAGTTTTGTTTGCCCTGCTAATTTGTCTATTTCCTATAATTTTAGTATGGGCAGAAGATACCTTCATAGTATGCACAGCCAAGCTAAGAACTAGTATGTTCTTCATACATATATTTTCATTTAGCTTATAGGTCATTTTTCAGGTTAGGCATGTGAGAAGTCCCAAACAGCAATGTTTTTAGATATTATACCCAGGCTTGTTTGGGTCACTAAAAAAGCTATGAACATTTAACCATTGTTCTTGAGGTTGGTAGTTAGGGTTGAAACAGGTATGATGATTATTGTGGGAGCATAGTGAATAGTTAGTATGGTTGTAGGTGAAGCCCTCTATGGACTGTGCTTGCACAAAAGTAGCAAAAAGGGAGACTTGCTCCCTGTCATGTAGCCCTTCTTTTGTTACTACAAGAAGAGCCATCCATTTGTGGTACTGACTGAAAATGCATCAGAGGTTAAAATCTTCTATGGGAAATAACTTGAGTAACCATGGTTAAAATTTGAAAGCAGCAACAGACTAAACTATCAAGTTATCTCTATTGCACACAGCATTTTAGTATATTAAGACTGACATCACTGTAGGTGCTGCTAAGCTTATGTCATTACAATTAGGAATGCATGGGCACATGTTTGCTTGGTGTAGTATCATTAAATTAGGGAGTACCGGCTTGGTATACTGTCTTCTTCAGCATTGTATCTTAGAAGGCTTTTGTGGAACAGAAATATATGGACAGCCACAGTTAGCATTATAGTTTTACGTACTTAGTTATATAATGACCATTTAAAAGACTTTGAAATAGAAACTTGGGCTGGGAAGGTGGCTCAGTGGTAGAGTGCTTGCCTTGCATGCATGAGGCCCTGGGTTCGATTCCCCAGCACCACATAAGCAAAAAGGAAAACATCCGGAAGTGGTGCTGTGGCTCAAGTGGTAGAGCGCTTGCCATGAGCTGAAGAGCTGAGGGACAGGGCCCAGGCCCAGAGTTCAGGCCCACAACCAGACCCAAAAAAAAAAAAAAAAAAAAAACAGAAACTTAAATGAATCTTGATTTAATTTATCCTCAAATTTTTAAGTGGTCAAATGATTGACACTAGTCAACAAAAATATAGGATTACTTACAAGACAGATCACAATCTTTATTTTAATATATCAACATCTACATATAAAATTACAAATAAATAACTTCATATGGGGAGAAAAATAGGAATAAATGCTAGGCAACACAAAAGATAGCAAACCAAAAAGATACATACACATACATAGTCTATGACTTGAGATTCAACATTCTTCCATAGATACCTATAAAAATCAGAATATGAGGGTAAATGAGAGGCCATTGTGATTTAGAAAAAGGTAGAATGCATTGTTGGAAAGGTTAGAAGATTTAGAATGAAGAAACAAGATTTAATTATGCAATAGAAGATAAATTACTATATTGGAGTAAGCATTCAAGAGAAGACAATAAAAATAACAAATTGGGAGCTGTGGATTCAGTTCACTAGCTTTAAACATAGTGTTATAGTTTTACTACAAAATGTCTACCAGAGATAGGTTCCTATCTGGTAGCATTATTTTGAGATGTTGTCTAAGGGAACAGATTATTCCCCTCCACATAATATTGAATTGAGATAAACTGAGTAAATTTATTTGAAAATGAAAGGAAAGGTATGAATGGAAAATAGTGAGCCTTTTCATCCAAAATGGGAACTCAGAGGAGTCCAGTGGAGCCCTCTCAGAGAGCGGCATTTATATTATGGGGTTCCTCTTTTATTTCCTCTTCTTAGCTTTGTACAGATTTGTTAAAGGCTTGTAGATAGCCTGTCCCTACTTTGTCACTGGTTGAGTATTCACCCAAGGCATTATGAGAAGCATTTAAGCAGGAGCTCACAGTACTATGGAAAGAAGAAATACTAGGTCAAAAACCTAAGATTCTATGGGAATAAGAAGTACCATAACGGGATGTGTTACCTGCCACTATGTTACACTCTTCACCTTATCCTTAAATTCCTGTTTCCCTTTGTTGCTAATCCTCCCTCTCTGATGGAAAACTTAACTTGCTCTTAAGGAGTAGGGGCAATGACTGTTCCAGGCTACTTTCTGCTGTGAGGGCAGAGTGGAGTAAGGCAATCTGGGACCTTCCAGGAAGAAGGGTCTTTTAGGCATATAGCATGCAGTATATGTGCTGGTCCTACGGACTACAGTAAAATTGTGAAGGGCAGTTTCTATGAAGCTACTTTTTAATGACAATTTGCCACTTGATGGACTTCTGATCTAGAAGAATCAAATTTAACAATCAGATAAGTAATAGAGGTGCCAAATATTGTCAGAATTACTGAATAAAGCGAGGATGTAAGAAAAGGTAGTATTCAAGACAACCTGTACCAGGAATCTCCACTGAGAGCCATCCTTATGTAGCTTATTTAAGTTGATAGGCCTTGTGAATTATTGTGTTTATTGGTTTGAACTCCATCAGTTCTGACATCCCAAGCCTTTCCCCTGTGTTCCCCTTTCTATATTTAAAAACTTCTTTGTTTTGTGAAGTCACAGCTTCTAGGGAGTCAATCTGTTCCTGTAGATTTATAATGGTTTGGAATAAGTCACTGGCTATGCTAGCAACACATTGTAGGCTAGAGCCAAAGGAAAAAAAATCTTTTTTTTTTACTTGAGGCTTGATGTTATTTCAAGTTGAAAGCCTATATAGGGCAAGGAGAATCTGGGTTTTTCCTGGAGCTGTAGAAATAGTAAATAACAGAAAGGCAAGGGCACAAGTTCCCTCTCCTGGGAACATAGATAAGCATAAAGATCAGGTGGCAGTGCTTATGAATTCTTGTTCTTGAGCAATCAACATTAGTTAACTCTGAAAGGGCTATTACAAGTGACTCCATGTAAAATCTTAGAGCATCCCTTCTTACCTGAACAGTTATGTTTTCAGCTGACTCTGTGTGGTCGGTATATACCAGGACAACTTTTATTATAACTGGTCCCTTTTCTTTCTGAGGTACTGTCCCAGTTAGTGTTCTTATTTACTGTTTTGATGAAATATTCCAGTTAGTATAATCCATTGTTAGAGCAAGGATTCACACAGGTCAATTGTGAAGGAGTCTGTGTCAAGAAAATTGGCCAAATATCAGTAACAGTGAGTTAATAGAATTAACTTCCAAGCCAAGATTACCTTGAACCCATTAACTTTGAAAAGCTAATTTTGACAAATAATTCCTTGTAAGAAACATCCCTATGTAGTCCTGACTGCAAATATGAATAAGGCTTAATCTGCAATAGCAAAAGATACAAGAGTAGCCATGCTAAAATTTAAAAGAGCAACAGAATACACAGTTTAATTATTTTCATTGTATGTAGTATTTTAGAATATTCATTCTGATTGACATCATTTTAGTTGCCAGTAATTTTTTTGAGTACAATTAGGGATACATGGACAAAAGTTTGATTGTGTGGTATAATTTAAAGGGTATCTGCTTGGTATCCTATCTTTGTCAGTTTTGTATTCTACAAGTTTCCTACTTGGAGAACTGAAATATACAGACAGCAACAATTAACATTATAGTTTTATATACTTAATTGTAAGCTGACCACTAAAAGACCTCGAGATAGACAGACACTTGATTGAATTTTATCTAAGACAGTTTTTCAGGTCATCAATAGCTTGACACACTAGTTAATAGTACACAGGGAATTACTTTGATAAGTAATATCTGTCAGTTTTACAATATTCTTAAGACAGTACCACCATTATAGACAAGAATTGGTGGCTAAGTTAGCTTCATTATATTAACCTTGACTTATACATAATCATTTAAATTACAACCAATCTAATCACATGCAAAAATTTTGTAAGTTCTATCTAATCTCTATTTGGAAACATACTCAGACCTTCTTATTATCTATTATTATCAGACCTTCTATTATTAACATTTGGATGTATGTTTTAATTTTGTTAGATAAACAGTTAAAATAAATTTGTCTCTTTTAAAGTGTTTTTTTCTTATACAATATTATCAATCCTTTTAGAACCATATCCTCTATATGTATTCCTCACTGTCATTGTCATGTAGTAGTTTTAAATATCTTTGAAACAACCTTTGAATTAAATACTATATTGTTTTTAAAGAAAATAAAATGTTCTGTATCTAGAAAGAAAAGTAATCTTATACTGGTATTTTTAATGCAAAAGTTATTGTTAAAATCTATACGCTTTCAAAAACCATATCTCAAAACCTTGTTTGACACTTGAATTTAAAATTGTACACTTTATCCCCTATCTCCCCATAATTAGTTTCTGAAAGACTGTATTTTGATTAAACCTGAGTGAGATATGATGTCCAACTCTTCTAATAGCATTATGTATTAAAAAATAAGCCATTTAAAAATGCTTACAAAGTTCCCGGAAGATAGGGAAGGGGAAGCTAGAATCTGAACAAGCTCTTGCATAGAAAACAGTTTCAGAGTTCCAGTGAACAGTCCCAAGCCAGAGAATCACACCAAGTGTGCCATCACAGGACAGAGAGTTAGTCAAGAGAGGGGAAGCCAAGCAGACACATCTGAGCACTTGCCAGCAGCTGCCGAGCGGATTCTACTCAACACCAGCAAGAACCGACAAGGAGCGGACAACTTCATCCTGCACTTTGCAGACCAGAGACGACCCAGGATCCAAGACTCAGCGTGAGTAGAAGCCCGACTTCCTCACTCCTTCTCAGGGAGCAGAGGAGGGAAGGCCACCCCTCCCCCCCCCCCCCAGCACCGGTGATCTCCATCTTGGATGCCGACAAAGCTCGGAGGAGCAGCTAGCTCCAGCTCAGGCCTTGGAATAAAACGAGTCATTTAGCAGGTCACAAGAACTTAACGGCGAAGTGACCTCACAGACTCAGTTCCATCCAGGGAAAAGTCACCCAGCTCAGGCGCCAGCCATTGGAGTGGCTCTCCTCACCGGGTAACCAGAGCCAGAGGCTGCCCCTCCCTCTAGCAGCCACCACAATCAATTGAAAAACAGAAACCCTGAGAATGGCTCCAGGCTGGGTGCTGTGAGTTTTTTTCACAAAATAGCCCCAGGGAAAAGCTACTGTTTGTTGAAAGGCCTCAACTCTACCCAGAACCTAGCCTCATCACTGCATCCCCCTCTTTTGTGATTCTCAAAGCAGATCACCCTCCCAGTAAACTAACCTGGGAGGGGGATCTCAAAATCTTGGGTAAAGCAGAGCATTTTTCTGCCTGTTCCAACAAACTGACTTAAGAAACCAATCAAGCCACAGGACCTCAAGCTGACCAGAGACTCCAACCAGACTCTGGTTACAGACAAAAGGGAGATACAGGACTCTTCCCACCCCTCCCAAAAAAAAAAAAAATCAAAGAACTTTTTTTTCTTCTTCTTCTTTTCATTTTTTTTGTTTGTTTTGTTTTTTTTTCGTTTTTTGTTACCTTATATATATATAAATTTTTTTTTGCTTTTCTAAAACTTTTATTAATCTTTAATTTTTACCTCTTCTGAAAAAATAATTGTTTTCCAGTAACTTTTTTTTTCTCCTCTTATAATTTTTATTTTAGGAATACGTGAATGTGTGTTTTCCTTTCTTTTCTTGTCTTCTTTCTCTTTTTCTTTCATTCTTAATTATCTTTTTGTTTTTTTGTATAGCTCTACTGAACTTCTGATCTTTTCTTCTCACTTTCCTATCCTTTCCACCTTTTCCTCTTTTGTTCTTCTTTATGTGACTTAACTCTTGTCCTGCACATCCTCAGATAAACCCGTAGTTAACTAGTAGACCCTATCTCCCATTGTGTACACACTTAAGCCACAAACTTATTACTCAATTCAAAACCTATGAGACTTAAATTCATTAATAGCAGTACTACCTCTTTATACCTATATAATATTTTAAGCATTTTTTTAAAGTTATTCACATCTCCTCTATGTCCCTCCCTTTCTCTCAACATATTCACATTCCTCTCTAAATAGATGGTCTTTTAATCTCTATAATAACATTAATTTTATGATTCTATTTTTTTCTGGTCTCTTTTCATTCCCCTTTCCCCTTCTTCTTTTTCTCTCTCTCTCTACTTGCATCCTACTCATCCTATTTCCTGCATTGTGATTAGGACATAGTTAACTCTCCCTGTGCCTCCCCACACCAATCTATTCCTATTTTTTACCCACATCTCTCCCTAACCCTAATAATTTCTGGTTTTCCAAATTCTTCTCTGCGGTTCGAAGTCCTTTAACATATAGTTGTTTGATGTTGAATAGATGTATCTGTTGAACTAGATTGTATCTGTAGACTATTGACTGTACAAATGCAATTATGGTTGATGGTTGCCTTAAGATAGTGTTCTAGCACAAAACTGGTGCTATCTTCATCTCAAATGGGCAGAGTAAGCCCGAAAAACACAAGAAAAATGGCAAATTCGGGTATCTCAATTCCCAATCTTGATAATCAGGGGTTAGAACAGATAATGAATAATCCAGAGGAGAGTTCCCAAATAGCTCTACAAACACTGCTGGCAAACATGATAAATGAGAAGTTTGACAACGTACAAAGGACTCTGTATGAGCGAGATAGGGAGAGAGATGAGGCATCCCAGAAGTTTATACAGGAATATCATAAGTGTGAGAAAGCTACTCAAGAACTAATACAGGATTTGCATGAACAACTTGAGAATACTCAAAGAGAAAGGGAGGAATGGCGTGAGCAAGCTGAGAACAAAGAGAAGTGCAGGAATCCCACGAACGGGAGGAAGCTAATCAAAGAGTAATACAGGAATTGAGAGACCAGGTAGAGAACACACAAAGATCACTAAAGACATTCATGGAATGAGCTGAAGGAAGTCAGGGAGACCACAAAGGGAATGCTGAATGGAACCCAACAGAAGGAATGGGAGCCCAAAGAAACCATAACCAATCAACTAAGTGATTTGAGGACAAACACTGATCACCAAATTAAGGAAGTAAAGAAATTCATACAAGACATAAAACAGAGCTTCAATAAAGAACTTGAAGCCATCAAAGCTGACCAATTAGAAGGAAAAGAGATAAAAAAACAAAGTAGAGAGTCTTGACAGCAGGTTAGACCATGCAGAAGATCAAATCTCAGGGATTGAAGACAGCCTAGATATTATAGAGAAAGAACATACAACCATCCAAGACAAGTCCAAGAAATATGATAGATCTATCCAACACCTGGAAGACACCATGAGAAGGCCTAATCTAAGGATAATGGGTGTAGAGGAGCACCTAGAAACAGAAGTTAATGGTCTAGGAAATTTGTTTAACAGGATCCTAGCAGAGAACTTCCCAAATATGCAAAAAGATAGGCCTGTGCAGATACAAGAAGCCTTTAGAACCCCAATAGACCAGACCAGAATAGGACATCCCACCATCACATTATAATCCACACAGGATCAACTCAGAACAAGGAAAAGATCCTTAAAGCTGTCAAGGAGAAAAAGGTAATCACCTATAAAGGGAAACCAATTAGAATCACCTCAGATTTCTCAGCAGAGACAATCAAAGCAAGAAGAGCCTGGAATGATGTATGTCATGCCCTAAAAACAAACAACTATCAACCAAGAATACTGTACCCAGCTAAACTCTCCTTCATCACTGAAGGCCAAATAAAAACCTTCCATAGCAAAGAAAAATTGAAACAATACATCTCCACCAAACCAGCCCTACAAAAGATTCTTAAAGATGTCCTACACATAGAAAACCAACAAGACCGCAATAAAGGCCAAGAAACTGCACCCAAACTGAGAATCCAAGAACCATAGGAAAACCTAGTTTTTGCAGCCCACAAGAAGGTGGATAACATGGCAGGAACTCCCAAATAACTCTCAGTCCTATCTCTTAACGTTAACGGACTGAACTCTCCAATTAAGCAACATAGACTGTCTAGTTGGATTCAAAAACAAGACCCTTCTATCTGCTGCCTGCAGGAGTCACATCTTGCCCGTAAAAACAAACACCTTTTCAATGTTAAAGGCTGGAACAAAATCTACCAAGCAAACGGCCCCCATAAACAGGAGGGAGTTGCAATCCTAATATCAGACAAAATAGACTTCAAATTAAAATTCGTGAGAAGAGATAAAGAAGGTTGCTACATACTTATCAAAGGATCTCTCCTTCAGGAGGATATTACAATTCTAAATATCTATTCGCCAAACAATGGAGCACCCAAATTTATCAAAGAAACACTACTTTCCCTCAAATCCCATATAGATCCAAAGACATTAATTGTTGGGGATTTTAACACACGACTCTCCCCACTAGATAGATCAACTCGGCAAAAACTCAACAGAGAAACCGCAGATTTAAACAGCTGCATAGATCAACTAGACTTAACAGACATCTACCGAACATTTCACCCAGCAGCATCAGAATACACGTTTTTCTCTGCAGCACATGGAACGTTTTCTAAAATAGACCACATTTTAGGCCACAAACCAAACTTGTCTAAATTCAGAAACATTGAAATTATACCTTGCATTCTCTCTGACCACATGGGAATAAAATTAGAACTCATCACCAAAAGCCACCAAAGAAAGTCCGGTATCACATGGAGTCTGAACAACACACTGCTGAATCATGAGTGGGTCATGGAAGAGATTAGAAAGGAAATTCAAATGTTCATGCTATTCAACAAAAATGAACACACAAAAGACCAGCTCCTCTGGGACACAGCAAAGGCAGTACTCAGAGGCAAGTTTATAGCTCTGAGCTCCTACATCAACAAATTGGAGAGATCTGAAACTAACAATTTAATGACACATCTAAACCTCCTTGAAAAAGAGCAGCAAGATAAACCCCAATCCAGTAGACGGAAAGAAATAATCAAAATTAAATCAGAATTAAATGAATTAGAATCCAAAAAAACTATAGAAAGAATCAACAAAACAAAGATTTGGTTCTTCGAAAAACTTAACAAAATTGACAATCCCCTAGCAAATCTTATCAGAAAAAGAAGAGAACACACCAAAATTAATAAACTCAGAGATGAGAATGGAAACATCACCACGGAAACAACCAAGATTTAGAACATTATAAGGGAATACTTCTCAAAACTTTATGCTAATAAGTTTGAGAACTTGACAGAAATGGACCTCTTCCTAGCAAATATTGACATGCCAAAACTAAACCAAGATGAGTTAAACTATATTAACAGGCCCATACCAAGCACTGAAACAGAAACAGCAATAAGAGACCTCCCAGCTAAGAAAAGTCCAGGACCAGATGGTTTTACAGCGGAATTTTACAAGGCCTTCAAAGCAGACCTCACACCAATTCTCCTCCAACTCTTCAATGAAATTGAAAGAGAAAGTTCACTACCGAACACATTCTATGAAGCCATCAAAACCCTCATCCCAAAACCAGGCAGGGACTCATCAAAGAAAGAGAATTATAGACCCATTTCTTTGATGAACATTGATGCAAAACTTCTCAACAAAATTTTGGCCAACCGACTTCAACAATTCATCCAAAAAATCATACACCACGATCAAACAGGATTCATTTCAGGGATGCAAAGCTGGTTCAATATACGCAAATCAATTATTATTCATCACATCAACAGGAGCAAGAATAAGAACCACATGGTTATCTCAATAGACGCAGAAAAAGCATTCGACAAATCCAACACCCCTTTATGATGAAGGTTTTGGAAAAATTAGGAATCCATGGGACATTCCTCAATACAATAAAGGCTGTATATGACAAACCTACAGCCAGCATTATACTCAATGGTGAAAAACTAAAGCCATTTCCTCTTAACTCAGGAACAAGACAAGGATGCCCACTCTCTCCACTTCTCTTCAATCTAGTATTAGAATGCCTAACTACAGCAATAAGACAAGATGCAGACATAAAGGGGATCCAAAGAGGGAAAGAAGAAATAAAACTCTCCCTCTTTGCAGATGACATGATCTTGTATTTAAAGAATCCCATAGACTCCACTCCCAAATTACTCAAGCTGATTCAAAACTTTGGCAAAGTAGCAGGTTATAAAATTAACCCCCAAAAATCAATGGCTTTTCTGTATGCCAACATTGAGAAAAGTGTGGCTGAAATTAGGAAAGCAACTCCATTTGTAATAGCCCCACAAAAAATAAAATACCTAGGAATTAACTGAACTAAAGAAGTGAAGGACCTCTATGATGAAAACTTTAAAATCTTGAAAAAAGAAATCAACACAGAACTTAAAAAATGGCAAAACCTCCCATGCTCCTGGATTGGAAAGATTAACATCGTGAAAATGGCAATACTTCCCAAGGCTATCTACAAATTCAACGCAATACCTATCAAAATTCCTCCCTCATTCTTCAAGGAAATAGAAGAGGCAATCCAAAAATTCATATGGAACAATAAAAGACCCCGAATAGCAAAAACGCTCCTCAACGGAAAGAACACTGCTGGAGGAATATCAATTCCAAATTTCAAACTCTACTATAAAGCCATAGTAATCAAAACAGCTTGGTATTGGCATAAGGACCTCAGGACCAATGGAATAGAATTGAAAACCCAGAAATGAACCTACAGACCTATAGCCATCTAATCTTCGATAAGGGAGCTAAAACAATAGAATGGAAAAAAGACAGCCTCTTCAGTAAATGGTGCTGCCAAAATTGGTTAACTACATGTAGAAAGCTAAAGCTAGATCCTTATATATCACCCTGCACCACAATCAACTCCAAATGGATCAAAGACCTTGAACTCAAAGCAGACACTCTGAAAACATTAAAGGATGGAATAGGAGAAACCCTGGGTCTCGTTGGCTCAGGCCGAAATTTTATGAATAGAGACCCAGAAACACAACAAATCAAAGAAAGGTTGGACAAATGGGATTGCGTAAGGTTGCAGAGCTTCTGCAGGGCAAATGACATAGCTAGCAAGATCAATAGAAAGCCCACGGATTGGGAGAAGGTCTTTACTAGCCATACAATGGACAAGGGTCTCATATCTAAAATATTCTTGGAACTCAAAAAATTAAACTACCCAACAACAAATCCTCAAAGAAACAACTGCCCAATAAGTAAATGGGCGAAAGACTTAAAGAGAAGCTTCACTGAAGAAGAAAGAAGGATGGCACATGAAGAAATGTTCAACATCCCTAGCCATAAAAGAAATGCAAATCAAAACAACATTGAGATATCACCTCACTCCAGTTAGAACAGCAAAAATCAAGAACTCTAACAACAACAGATGCTGGAGGGGATGTGGACAGAAAGGAACCTTACTTCATTGTTGGTGGGAATGTAAACTTGTTCAACCACTTTGGAAAGCAGTATGGAGGTTCCTCAAAAGACTTCACATAGAACTCCCCTATGACCCAGTAATCCCACTTTTGGGCATTTACCCTAATGTTTACAAACAAGACCACACTAAAGCTACCAGCACAACTATGTTTATTGCAGCATTATTTACTATAGCTAAGATATGGAACCAACCCAGATGCCCCTCAGTAGATGAATGGATCAAGAAAATGTGGTATATATACACAATGGAATTCTATGCCTCCATCAGAAAGAATGACATTTCCCCATTTGTTAGGAAATGGAAAGGCTTGGAAAAAATTATATTAAGTGAAGTAAGCCAGGCCCAAAGAAACATAGGTCCCATGGTTTCCCTTATTTGCAATATCTAGTATAGGTATGAGTCAAGCGGAAAAAGTCAGATAATGTGATGTTAGGAAAACGAAACCTCAAATATGTATTTTAATGTTTTTGTTTCTTTCATGCATGTGTTTCTAACGCATTTATAAGATTATTTCTTTGTTGCTTTGTATGTCCCTCCCCCATAGTGTAACCCCCGCTTTCACTATATTTGATGTCAGTATAACATGTGGAGGAGACGGGGACAAACAAGTCGTTTAAGGATTCAGGTGGTCCTGTTGCAACAATGAGAAGTACAAAATGTCATGTCAAAACCAGCTTTACAATGTCGGTGGGGGGGAGGGGGGGCATGATTGGGTGGGGGGAGGGGGGAGGCTGGGAAGGGAGGTGAAGGGTAAACAAAGGAGGAGGCTGCAATGCTTGGTAAGAAATGTATTCATTATCCTTCCCATGTAATTGTAACCCCTCTGTACAGTATGTTCTCAAATAAAATAAAATAAAAATAAAAAAATAAAAAAAAGAAATGCAAATCAAGACAACAATTAGAATGGCGATAATCAAGAAATATAATAACAACAGATGCTAGAATGTATGTGGCCAAAAGGGAATCCTACGACATTGTTAGTGGGAGTGTAAATTTGTTCAACCACTTTAGAAAGCAGTATGGAGGTTCCTCAAAAAACTCCACATAAAGCTCCCCTATGACCCAGCAATCCCACTTTTGGGCATTTACACAAATATTCACAAACAAGGCTACACTAAAGCTACCAGAATAACTATGTTTATTGCAGCATTATTTACCGTAGTTAAGATATGGAACCAACCCAGATGCCTCTCAGTAGATGAATGGATCAAGAAAATATGGTATAGATATAGATCTATACATATATATATATATGAATATATATCTATATATACATACAATGGAATTCTATGCCCCCATCAAAAAGATTGACGTCACCCCCTTTGTTAGAAAATGGAAATACTTAGAAAAAATTATATTAAGTGAAGTAAGCTAGGCCCAAAGAAACATAAGTCCCATGGTTTCCCTTATTTGCAATAACTAGTATATGTCTAGGACAAGCAGAAAAGGTCAAAAGCTATGTACATATGATCATATAAGATGATTCTAAGTGAAATGAACCCCAAGATAGGAAAACAAGAGGTTTTCTCTTTCTCATTGTTTGTTTTAATGTACGTATAATGTACTATGTGATTTTTTTTGTTTCTTGTATGTTCTTCCCCCATGGTATAACTTCTGTTGTCACTGTATTTAATTGTGGTGTCCTGTATCTTTTATATACATTTTTCTAATTTGGGGAGGGGAAGGGAAATAAAATGCTGAAATAAGGATACAGGATGATCCATTGTAACAATGAGGTGTACAAGACACTATTTTGAAAATGTAGTTTACAACTTTGTGGGGGGTAAGAGGAGGGAGTAGTTGGGGAGGTGGGGAAGAAAGAGATAGTAGGGGAAAAACAAAGTAGAGGGTAACAATGCTTGATTGGAAATGGACTGATTATGTTACTCATGTAACTGTAACCCCTCTGTACAATATCTTTGAATAAAAATATATTTTAAAAAATGAAGATGTACTCATTTCCTTAATGCGTAACTATAACTCCTCTATACATCACCTTGACAATAAAATTTTAAAAATGAAGAGGTAGGTATACGTTTTCAACTTCGTTGACTATTAACAATTTATGGTGATAATCACTGATGTTAAGTATCCTCTTGGTTGAAGCCTAGCAAAACGATTGCTTTTATCCAGCCAGAGAATCTTCCTAATCCCTATTTTGTGCCTTCTCCTCCTCAGACATCATATTATTGTCCTTACTTCTCAATCAAGATGAAGAAGAGGAGGAGGAGGAGGGGGAGGAGGAGGAGGGGGAGGAGGAGGGGGGGAGGAGGAGGAGGAGGAGGAGGAAGAGGAGGAGGAGGAGGAGGAGGAGAAGAAGAAGAAGGATTTTTATTATTATTGTCCATACTGGTGCTATAGCTCATCACCTTACACCCTTGCTTTGCTTTTTCCTCACAACTTGCACTCTCCCACTTGAGCCACACCTGCTCTTCCAGCTTTTTGCTGTTTATTCCGAGATAAGAGTCCCATCCATGGATTTGTCTGCCTGGGCTTGCTCTGAACCAGAGTTCTCAAATCTCAGCCTCCCAATTAGCTAGAGTTGTAGGTGTAAACTACTGGTGCCCAGCAGAACACTCAGCATTCTCACCAGGAAAACTATCAACTGCCCCATATCTGGATTACCATATTGATCAAAAAAGTAAGGGTTGAAGGAAGTGCCAGCACATCTGTGTGTAGCTCCTGGACACTGATTATCCTTTCCTATCATCTGCTCATTAACTCTACCTGCAGTTGTCTGTCTTGCTTCTCAGGATATTAATTAATCCCTTGCTGTCATCAGCGTGCACCTAAGGAGGTTCTTATCTCATATTTCACATTATCTTCAGAATCTCACAAATGTCTTTCAGAGAGCTCTCATACTAAAATAGTTTGCTATTCCTTTTATTAAGTAGTTTAATCTAAACAAATTAATCTATCTTCATATCCCAAATTTATAGCACCTTATAGAATGATAACTGCAATTTTGCCTAGTGTCCATACCCCCAATTCTGACCTATCTCTGCAAGATTTCACATCCAAACTACCAGCAAATACCACTGACAGTTGTTCACCGGTCTCTCTCCTACCTACCAACTTCCATCCAAAAATTCATTTCAATCAGATAATTGTGTTAATCTATCTTCAAAAATTCTCTCAATGAAATATGTCTTTAAAATCTGCACTAGACACTGGGTCTTAAACTTGGGACTTGGTTCTTGTCCTTGAGTTTCATCTACTACTTGAGCCACAGACCCACACCTGACTTTTACCTAGTTAACTCAAGTATCTTGTGGACTTGTATTTTTAACTTTTTGCAGAGCTAATTTTTAACCTCAGTTCTCAGACCTGACTCAGCCTCTTGAGTGGCTATGTTTACAGATATGAGCCACCATGTATAAGTCCGCTTTAGATTTTGACATTCTTCTCTTTAAGACATTCTAATGGTTTCTCTTTCAGGTAAACTACAATAAAAAAAACTATGGGAAACTACCTAATGCTTCTTTATCACTTCACAGTTGTGTTTTTTTTCTCCTCTAATTGGATTGCTCTTCTTTCCAATAGAACTTTAACTCACTTTATTTACTAACACATGTAAAATAGTATCCTATTCTCCACATACAATCTTACTCTGATTATTTTTACTCATCCCTCATTATCACTGCATGAGCTAATAAATGTGAATGAATGTGTGTGAGTACTGATCACCTGTTGTTCTTTATCTGAAAATAATAGTTTGATTTTCCTATTATGAAACTAGTTCTGGTTCATACTAAGGTTTCAGTATGCATCTCATTGTATGAATCAAAGCACTCATTTATCAACCTATTGAAAAACATCCTAATGTTACATTAAAATTTAGCAGAAAAGTTAATGGGAATTGGTTAGAAATATTTGCCAACTATAACTTACGTTAGAGAGAGGAAGGTTGACACTTTGAAGATACTAAATACTTAAAAAATAAGTAGTTAATCCAAGTATACTGCAAGATCATTTCAGCTGTGTTGTTTACTGCAGCCTGTGTTAGAGATTTCATGCTGATTTGTCTACATTAGTGGAGAATAAAGAGAAAGGTGAGAGGTAACTGAGTTAAAGGTGTAAAACAGCTCCAGGTCACACGAAGCTGTGTAAATTGGACCATGTTTTATGTCAATGGCTGTAAGCCATCTGAGGCCATCTAATTCTGACTTGTGCAGGAATCAATTCATAATGTCAAATTCTTTGACTAATTAGACGGAATGGAATTATTTTTTAATATGTTTAATGCTTCTATAGGTGTTTCCCCAGTGAACTCTCGGAATTTGCTTTCTAATATTGTTATGAAAAACTACCAAGCTACCAATTTTTCTGATGAGAGTAATTAAGCTTTCTATTCTCATAATTAACAACCCATAACATTCTTAGCAATGTGCTTTCATGATTGTAGATAATTGTATCCATCTGCTAATTTTTAACGAATTTGACGGCATGTATGTAGAAATTAATTGGCAATAAAACACATAAATGTATTAGTTGAATTCAATTCAACTCTATTAACTAAATGAGTTTACTGTGCAAATATATTTAAAACATAGTGATGATTACTATTTTACCTACAGGTAGGTTCATTCACCTTTATATTTCAAAGTAATATAGCCAAGGATATATTTAATTAATGGTTATTAATTGTAGTCTACATAGCATGTAACAACAAGAGCAATAAGTAAATTAAATAGTCCATTTAAAAATGGACTATTTTATAGAAATGTGAAGTTGTTCATTTCACCAAATATGCTATAGAGAGGAGAGAATTGGAGGTCACCTGAGGATCTACCTAGGGAGATAATGCTTTTGTTGTTCTTGTTTTATTTTGTTTTTGTTTTCCTCTGGGACAATGGTTTGGATTTAGGAATCCCCCTTCTTTTTTTATTGTGGAAATACCGTACTGAGGGGTTACAATTACATGGGCAAGGCAATTAGTGCATTTCTTATCAAGCATTGTTGCCTCCTCCTTTGTTTCCCCTTACTATCCCTTCCCATCTCACACCTCACCCCAAAGTTGTAAAGTTCATTTTCGACATAACATCCTGTACATCTCATTGTTGCTATGGGTCCAACTGTATCTTCATTTAAACAATTTGGTCATACTCTACCATCTTGACAGGTCCACTTCTATCCTTCCGGTGTTTAATTGGAAATAATAGTCTCTCAGACTGCCATGCCCAGACTGGCTTTAAACTATGATCCTCAGATCTCAGCCTTTTGAATAGCAAGGATTATATGCACAATCCATCAGCAACCAGCAAGGATAATAACTTATACAAATTGGCTATTTGGAATGATGGATGCCCTAACAATATAAAAGCACATATCAATATTTAAAACTGTTTTTCATTTTAGCACTTGCATGCATAGGTTGTTATGCAATGATGTGTGTATGAAAGATTGTTTGTCAAGTATATATTGTAATGGAAAACATGTTATAATTTATTCATTAAAAGAATAATTATACAAGCTTTAGGATTCCCCCGAAGTGGGCTGGGAAGATTGCTCAGTGGTAGAATGCTTGCCTTGCATGCCTGAGGCCCTGGGTTCGATTCCTCAGCACCACATAAGCAAAAAGAAAAAAGCCAGAGTGGCGCTGTGGCTCAAGTGGTAGAGTGCTAGCCTTGAGCTGAAGAGCTGAGGGACAGCACCCAGGCCCAGAGTTCAGGCCCCACGTCCGGACCCCCCCCCCCCAAAAAAAAAGAATTCCCCCGAAGTACAGAATATTATGTATGTAGTTTATATGGATAGTAAGAAAAATCTGAAAGTCCTGTCATCACAAGATATTACTAGTGTTAAGAGGATAGTTATGAACAAGTTTTTTTATTGTAAAACTACCATACAGACGGGTTACAATTAGATGAGTAAGGTAATGAGTACATTTCTTATCAAGCATTGTTGCCTCCTCCTTTGTTTCCCCTTCTCATCCCTTCACATCAAGCACTAGTGGTTTGAAGACTCCATCTTCAATTAACCAGCAAAATGCTGCTGCATTGGAGATGTGGTTCAAGTGATACAGTAACAACATTGAGCAAGCTATCCAAATGAGTGTAAATCAGTGAGGTCAAGCCTAGGAACTGGCAGTATTTTAAAATAACATTTTAGCATATAGCTAGCAATTAACTTATTAAAATAATAAATGCTTTCTCAAACATTGTGAAAATTATGCTACACTGTTCTGAAACAAAACAGATATAATGAGAGACGAAGAAGAAAATTTCATTTGTTTATTTTTCTTGTGAAAATACTGTACAGAGGGATTGCAATTACATCAGCAAGGTAATGAGTACATTTCTTATCAAGCATTGTTGCCTCCTCCTTTGTTTCTCCTTCCCATCCCTTCTCATATAGAGAAACATTGGAAGAAATAAAAGATACAACTATCACAAATGTGAGTTTAAGCACCATTTATAAGTCAATGTGTAAAATTGAATAATTTGAGTAAAATGAATGATAGAGACATAAATGTAGTTGAATAGATCCATTAAGCTTGGAGATATAAAGGAATTGATACTTGAAATTTTGAAAATGATGCTAGTTATCCATAGACTAGTGTGAATATCCCATACAAGTCTTTATAAAAAATAATGAATCAATTAAAATTATTTACTGTTCACTTCTGATTAATACAAAAATTTTTAAAACTACTGAGACTCCATAAATACTTTAATTTTTTGTGAACCATAGAGAACATTTTCATAGAGGTGGAATGTCAAGGAGTACATTAAAAGCTGAGCAGAAGCTGGGTGTGGTGACACAACTCTGCAATCCCAGCCACTATCAAAGCAGAGGCAGGAAGAATGAGAGCTTATTGTAACAATGAGATGTACAAGACCATATGTTGAAAACGAACTTTACAACTTTACAGAATTGGGGGTGTAAGAGGGGAGGGAGGAGTTGGGGAGATGGGGAGGAAAGAGATGGTAGGGGAAATATAACGGAGGTATAGCAATGCTCAATAGAAAATAGACTCATTACCTTGCTCATGTAACTGTAACCCCTCTGTACAGTATCTTTATAATAAAAACATATATTAAATAAAAAAAAGTTTAGGAAACTTAATACAATCCTATTTCAAAAAAAATCACAAACCTCAAGCATAACACCAGGTCTTGAAACAAAATCAATGATTACCTCAAAGGAGAAGCAGCTAGAGTAGTTCATATTTTCTGCTACCTGAAGCACATTTTGCTATAGGAGAAACCAAAAGACTTTTTTTGTTTGATTCTCCCCAAGTAAGATAGAAAGAATAAGCCAGTACTGGATTTATAGAATTTCTTATTGTAGCTACTCAGGAGGCTGAGACCTAAGGATAAGGTTCCACACCAGCCTGGGCAGGAGAGTCCTGAGGACTCTTACCTTCAATTAATAAGCAAAATGCACAAGTACAGCTATGACTCCAGTGACAACCTTGAGTGAAGAGTCCAAGCAAGATCCTGAGGTCTTTCTAGCCCCAGGACCAGCACAAACACACACACATACACACACACACACACACACACACACACACACACACACACTCAAACTACTAACGATCTCTAAGGGTAGTGCAATTGTGGGAAGCCCTAGAAAATAAATTGTCTGAATGAATTCAAAACCAACTATTCAAAACTATCACATGACTTTCTGTAAGTTACAACTAAACGAATTTATTTTTATTTTTATTTTTTTTAATTGGTCATGGGGCTTGGGCGCTGTACCTGCACTCTTCAGCTCAAGGTAAGCGCTCTACCGCTTGAGCCACAGCGCCACTTCTGGTTTTCTAGTGATTTATTGGAGTTAAGAGTCTCATGGACATTCCTGCCCATGCTGGCTTTGAACCGTGATCCTCAGATCTCAGCCTCGTAAGTAGCTAGTGTTACAGGCATGAGCCAACTAAGTGAATTTTGCAGGAAAATGTCTTATCTGCATTGTTACCTAAAGATGGATTATATGCATATATATCAATATGGAATTTACATACAAACAAAAGTGAATGTGTGTGAGTGTGTGAAATGAAATTGTCATAATTTGCACGGAAATTCACAGTTATCTTAGAAAATACCTAGTAGGAAAAGTTTTTGAAAAACTGAAATCTTTACCAAGGACAAACTTTGAAAAACTACAGGAGAAAAATGAAGAGATAGGATTAAGAAACGGGAGGCCAAGAATCTGTGGTTACCACAGTGAGAGGAAAAAAGGAAAAGGAAAACTGACCAAGAAGGATGTTATAGATACATTTCTAAGAAAATTCCAGGTAAGCAAATGAGTATATACTGAATTATCACTGAGCTCAGAAGAACTCAGAAGCAGATAACAATGGATGCACACTGATGCCCTTATTATGCTTAGATACAGGCTACAAACAAGCCTGATTAAGCTTAGCCATAAAACAAAATTAGTGATTGTGTCAGAGGCAAAGCAGCTGGAGTTGTCAATATATTCTGCAGCAGGTTTCCTTGGAGGATAACCTAAAAGTTTAATTTTTATGGCTTTCCACAAGTGACTTATCCTATAAGAAATATTAAGCTGCATGCTGATGGCTCACATTTGTAATTATAGTGACTGAGGAAGCTGGGATTTAAGGATCAGGGATAGAAGCTTGCTTGGACAGATATATCCCTGAGACACTTACTTTCCAATTAATCAACCAAAAGCCTGTTGGAGCTATGATTCAGGTGGTAGAGTTCCAGCCCTGAGCAAAAGAAGCTGAATGAGAGTGCTCTCTGGCCTTGAGTTCATACCTGAGAACCAGCACACACATAGACATACATATACATACAAATACACATAAAAATACACTCTATGCATATGTATGTGTGTATCTATGTGTTTTTTCAATAGGTAATGAAACAATAATCATTTAATTGAAGAAGAAATATTCAACAGGTAACTATCTGATGGATGCAAACAAAAACGTTATTTGAAATTTCAGTTTTCAGTATTAACTATGATATGAACACCTGTAAAGTACTTGTGAATTTGCCTGAACTATGTTAAAATATGCAGAATTCTTTTTTTGTTTGTTTTGATTTAACTTTGACTCTAACTCAATGAAAATTTTTGGCAGACTTGGATAGTGAATATATATAATTATACATATATGATACATGTCATATATCTTATATATATACTTCATATATGCTATATTATATATTTCATACATATATGATATATGATATATATGAAATTTGATAAAAATAAAAAGAAGTTTTTATAAATATAACGTTGTAAACAACTTCATT
Source organism: Dipodomys spectabilis (assembly GCF_019054845.1). NCBI lineage: Eukaryota > Metazoa > Chordata > Mammalia > Rodentia > Heteromyidae > Dipodomys > Dipodomys spectabilis. The sequence continues at coordinate 1,804,614 of NW_024871140.1, forward strand.
TAGACATTATTGAGGGAATTGTTAGTATCATATATGATATATATACATATATATAATGTTTGATCAGATAAAAAGGAATTTTCTTGAATATAACATTGTAAAAACCCTCATTTAGACACTCTTAGGGGTATTGTTAATATCTCTGGCACTGGAACTCAAGTGGGAACTCTTAAAACCCTCAGCTTAAAGGTTAAACACATGCAACCACAGAAAATTTGTAAATAAAATGAAATCAAATGTATATATATATATATATATATATATATATATATATGTTCAACATAAATAAGTATTTGTTAAAATAATTCTATTTGGTTTTTGCCTAAATACTAAAGTGAACCAATTGCTTGATAATTGGCTAGAGTACTTAAGTGTTTGGACTGGCTTTTATTTGCATTCTGAGCAGAAGTGGTAATTTCATTTCAAGCAACAGATTTTGAAGACATGTAAGTCTATAGTAACAGATGTAGACAGTGTCCATCTCATATGAAATGCAAGAAACTGTAATGTGAACAAAGTCCAGGTATTGCAGCTAATAGTTATAATCTAGGCTGCTTTGGAGGCAGAAGTATAGGGGGAAGATTGTGGTTTGAGACTGGCCTTAGCCCAAAGTGTGAAAAATAATTAAATTATTTTTTTAAAGTATTTTTGAATACAATGCAAGCAAATTAAATAAAATAGCTGAAGACATAGCTTAAGTGGTAAATTATTTGCTTAGCAAATATGAAGCCCTGAGTTTAAGTCCTAGTAACACCAAAAAATAAACAACAAAAATAGAATGAATACTCAGAGAGCTGGTGTCATTTAGCCCCTCTAAAGTATACCAGAGGTATAGAGATTATAAATATTGAATTCTTGGTCTACGTAAAGTGATTTCCAATAGACCTTCTTTATGTTAATTATTGGGATTATTACTAATTTTGATAAAAATTACTCAATATTAGTTCAGTCTACAAAAGAGGTTTTTATTTTTCTGTAAATACTTCTTCAACTTGTGAATATTTAAAAATGAATCTCAGGTAGGACTTTGGTGGCTTACTCCAGTAATCGTAGCCTCTCAGAAGGCTGAGAAGGAAAATCTATGAAAGGACATAGCAATCAAGATCAATAGTAAGCCCACAAATTGGGTGAAGATCTTCAGTAGCCATACAACAGCAAGGGCCTCAGATCTATTCCAATGCAGACTACAGCTCTCACATTGTGCAATTCCACCCTGCAGGAAGTGAGCTTGTTCCAAGTGTTCGACCAATGCCAAACCCTAGGTCCCAGGAGTGTGTGGATGTATGGGGACCCTGCTTTCCCAGCTGCAGAAGCCGAGGTGAGTTCCTGTAATAAACCCCACCAAAAATTCAAGTATTTAAGTTAGTATTCACTGGCAGAAAATTCCTTCTAATGTCTGGCCTCCTCAGAAGTTAGCCTCCTGAATAGTTAGGATTACAGGAATGAGCCACCAGCACCTGGCTAGCTAAACATTTTTTAGTCTATAGTTTTCTAATAATGTTGTTTCCCCTCATATTTAGTTAGTTAGAATGTATTAATTCAACAAAGAAGTTCATATATAATTATATGTGTGTGTATCTATAAAGTTAAAGTTTTTGGAACATATTCAACTTACTTTCCCCTATCTAGTCCCCCTCAGTTCTCCAACTGGTACCTACATCCTCAACAGAACATATATTTTTTTTTTAATTTAATTTAATTTTATTTGTGAACATACTGTACAGAGGAGTTACAGTTACATGGGCAGGATAATGCGTACATTTCTTACCAAGCATTGCAGCCTCCTCCTTTGTTTATCCTTCACATCCCTTCCCAGCCTCCCCCCTCCCCCCCTAATCCCAATCCTTCTCCTTCCCCCCCCCCCCCCCCCCCGCACCAACGTTGTAAAGCTCGTTTTGGACATGACAACTTGTACTTCTCATTGCTGCATCAGGTCCACCTGTATCCTTAAACAACTGGTTTTTCCCCATCTCCTCCACAAGTTATACTGACATCAAATATAGTGAAAGCAGGGGTTATACTGTGGGGGAGGGACATACAAAGCAACAAAGAGATAATCTTTTTTTTTTTTTTTTAAATTTTATTTTATTTTATTTGAGAACATACTGTACAGAGGGGTTACAATTACATGGGCAGGATAATGCATACATTTCTTACCAAGCATTGCATCCTCCTCCTTTGTTTACCCTTCACCTCCCTTCCCAGCCTCCCCCCTCCCTCCCACCCAATCATACCCCCACTCCCCCCCCAACCGACATTGTAAAGCTGGTTTTGACATGACATTTTGTACTTCTCATTGTTGCAACAGGTCCACCTGAATCCTTAAACGACTTGTTTGTCCCCATCTCCTCCACATGTTATACTGACATCAAATATAGTGAAAGCAGGGGTTACACTGTGGGGGAGGGACATACAAAGCAACAAAGAAATAATCTTATGAATGCATTAGAAACACATGCATGAAAGAAACAAAAACATTAAAATACATATTTGAGGTTTTGTTTTCCTAACATCACATTATCTGACTTTTTCCGCTTGACTCATACCTATACTAGGTATTGCAAATAAGGGAAACCATGGGACCTATGTTTCTTTGGGCCTGGCTTACTTCACTTAATATAATTTTTTCCAAGCCTTTCCATTTCCTAACAAATGGGGAAATGTCATTCTTTCTGATGGAGGCATAGAATTCCATTGTGTATATATACCACATCTTCTTGATCCATTCATCTACTGAGGGGCATCTGGGTTGGTTCCATGTCTTAGCTATGGTAAATAATGCTGCAATAAACATAGTTGTGCTGGTAGCTTTAGTGTGGCCTTGTTTGTGATCATTTGGGTAAATGCCCAAAAGTGGGATTGCTGGGTCGTTGGGGAGCTCTATGTGAAGTCTTTTGAGGAACCTCCATACTGCTTTCCAAAGTGGTTGAACAAGTTTACATTCCCACCAACAATGAAGTAAGGTTCCTTTCTGTCCACATCCCCTCCAGCATCTGTTGTTGTTAGAGTTCTTGATTTTTGCTGTTCTAACTGGAGTGAGGTGATATCTCAATGTTGTTTTGATTTGCATTTCTTTTATGGCTAGGGATGTTGAACATTTCTTCATGTGTCTATTGGCCATCCTTCTTTCTTCTTCAGAGAAGCTTCTCTTTAAGTCTTTCGCCCACTTACTTATTGGGCAGTTGTTTCTTTGAGGATTTGTTGTTGGGTGGTTTAATTTCTTGAGTTCCAATTATATTTTAGATATGAGACCCTTGTCCGTTGTATGGCTAGTAAAGATCTTCTCCCAGTCCGTGGGCTTTCTATTGATCTTGCTAGCTATGTCATTTGCCCTGCAGAAGCTCTGCAACCTTATACAATCCCATTTGTCCAGCCTTTCTTTGATTTGTTGTGTTTCCGGGTCTCTATTCAGAAAATTTCGGCCTGAGCCAAGGAGACCCAGGGTTTCTCCTATTCCATCCTGTAATGTTTTCAGAGTGTCTGCTTTGAGTTCAAGGTCTTTGATCCATTTGGAGTTGATTCTGGTGCAGGGTGATATATAAGGATCTAGCTTTAGTTTTCTACATGTAGTTAACCAGTTTTGCCAGCACCATTTACTGAAGAGGCTGTCTGTCTTCCATTCTATTGTTTTAGCTCCCTTATCGAAGATTAGATGGCTATAGGTCTGTAGGTTCATTTCTGGGTTTTCAATTCTATTCCATTGGTCCTGAGGTATGTTCTTATGCCAATACCAAGCTGTTTTGATTACTATGGCTTTATAGTAGAGTTTGAAATTTGGTATTGATATTCCTCCAGCAGTATTCTTTCCGTTGAGGAGCGTTTTTGCTATTCGGGGTCTTTTATTGTTCCATATGAATTTTTGGATTGCCTCTTCTATTTCCTTGAAGAATGAGGGTGGAATTTTGATAGGTATTGCGTTGAATTTGTAGATAGCCTTGGGCAGTATTGCCATTTTCACGATGTTAATGTTTCCAATCTAGGAGCATGGGAGGTTTTGCCATTTTTTAAGTTCTGTGTTGATTTCCTTTTTCAAGATTTTAAAGTTTTCATCATAGAGGTCCTTCACTTCTTTAGTTAAGTTAATTCCTAGGTATTTTATTTTTTGTGAGGCTATTACAAATGGAGTTGCTTTCCTAATTTCAGCCACACTTTTCTCATTGTTGGCATACAGAAAAGCCATTGATTTTTGGGGGTTAATTTTATAACCTGCTACTTTGCCAAAGTTTTGAATCATCTTGAGTAATTTGGGAGTAGAGTCTATGGGATTCTTTAAATACAAGATCATGTCATCTGCAAAGAGGGAGAGTTTTATTTCTTCTTTCCCTATTTGGATCCCCTTTATGTCTGCATCTTGTCTTATTGCTGTAGCTAGGCATTCTAATACTAGATTGAAGAGAAGTGGAGAGAGTGGGCATCCTTGTCTTGTTCCTGAGTTAAGAGGAAATGGCTTTAGTTTTTCACCATTGAGTATAATGCTGGCTGTAGGTTTGTCATATACAGCCTTTATTGTATTGAGGAATGTTCCATGGATTCCTAATTTTTCCAAAACCTTCATCATAAAGGGGTGTTGGATCTTGTCAAATGCTTTTTCTGCGTCTATTGAGATAACCATGTGGTTCTTATTCTTGCTCCTGTTGATGTGATGAATAATATTAATTGATTTGCGTATATTGAACCAGCTTTGCATCCCTGAAATGAATCCTGTTTGATCGTGGTGTATGATTTTTTGGATGAATTGTTGAAGTCGATTGGCCAAAATTTTGTTGAGAAGTTTCGCATCAATGTTCATCAAAGAAATGGGTCTATAGTTCTCTTTCTTTGATGAGTCCCTACCTGGTTTTGGGATGAGGGTTATGATGGCTTCATAGAATGTGTTCGGTAGTGAGCTTTCTCTTTCAATTTCATTGAAGAGTTGGAGGAGAATTGGTGTGAGCTCTGCTTTGAAGGCCTTGTAAAATTCCGCTGTAAAACCATCTGGTCCTGGACTTTTCTTAGCTGGGAGGTCTCTTATTGCTGTTTCTATTTCAATACTTGATATGGGCCTGTTAAGATAGTTTACCTCATCTTGGTTTAGTTTTGGCATGTCAATATTTGCTAGGAAGAGGTCAATTTCTGTCAAGTTCTCAAACTTATTAGCATAAAGTTTTGAGAAGTATTCCCTTATAATGTTCTGAATCTTGCTTGTTTCCGTGGTGATGTTTCCATTCTCATCTCTGAGTTTATTAATTTGGGTGTGTTCTCTTCTTTTTCTGATAAGATTTGCTAAGGGTCTGTCAATTTTGTTAATTTTTTCGAAGAACCAACTCTTTGTTTTGTTGATTCTTTCTATAGTTTTTTTGGATTCTAATTCATTTAATTCTGATTTAATTTTGATTATTTCTTTCCGTCTACTGGATTGGGGTTTATCTTGCTGCTCTTATTCAAGGAGGTTTAGATGTGTCATTAAATTGTTAGTTTCAGATCTCTCCAATTTGTTGATGTAGGAGCTCAGAGCTATAAACTTGCCTCTGAGTACTGCCTTTGCTGTGTCCCAGAGGAGCTGGTATTTTGTGTGTTCATTTTTGTTGAATAGCATGAACATTTGAATTTCCTTTCTAATCTCTTCCATGACCCACTCATGATTCAGCAGTGTGTTGTTCAGCCTCCATGTGATACCGGAATTTCTTTGGTGGCTTTTGGTGTTGAGTTCTAACTTTATTCCCTTGTGGTCAGAGAGAATGCAAGGTATAACTTCAATGTTTCTGAATTTAGACAAGTTTGCTTTGTGGCCTAAAATGTGGTCTATTTTAGAAAACGTTCCATGTGCTGCTGAGAAAAACGTGTATTCTGATGCTGCTGGGTAAAATGTTCGGTAAATGTCTGTTAAGTCTAGTTGATCTATGCAGCTGTTTAGATCTGCGGTTTCTCTGTTGAGTTTTTGCCGAGTTGATCTATCTAGTGGGGAGAGTGGTATGTTAAAATCCCCAACGATTAATGTCTTTGGATCTATATGGGATTTGAGGGAAAGTAGTGTTTCTTTGATAAATTTGGGTGCTCCATTGTTTGGCGAATAGATATTTAGAATTGTAATATCCTCCTGAAGGAGAGATCCTTTAATTAGTATGTAGCGACCTTCTTTATCTCTTTTCATGAATTTTAATTTGAAGTCTATTTTATCTGATATTAGGATTGCAACTCCCGCCTGTTTATGCAGTCCGTTTGCTTGGTAGATTTTGTTCCAGCCTTTAACATTGAAAATGTGTTTGTTTTTATGGGCAAGATGTGACTCCTGCAGGCAGCAGATAGAAGGGTCTTGTTTTTTAATCCAACTAGACAGTCTATGTCGCTTAATTGGAGAGTTCAGTCCGTTAACATTAAGAGATAGGACTGAGAGGTATTTGGGAGTTCCTGCCATGTTATCTACCTTCTTGGGGGCTGCGAAAACTGGGTTCTTCCTATGGTTCTTGGATTCTCAGTTTGGGTGCAGTTTCTTGGCCTTTATTGCGGTCTTGTTGGTTTTCTATGTGTAGGACATCTTTAAGAATCTTTTGTAGGGCTGGTTTGGTGGAGATGTATTGTTTCAATTTTTCTTTGCTATGGAAGGTTTTTATTTGGTCTTCAGTTATGAAGGAGAGTTTAGCTGGGTACAGTATTCTTGGTTGATAGTTGTTTGTTTTTAGGGCATGGCATACATCATTCCAGGCTCTTCTTGCTTTGATTGTCTCTGCTGAGAAATCTGAGGTGATTATAATTGGTTTCCCTTTATAAGTGATTACCCTTTTCTCCCTGACAGCTTTAAGGATCTTTTCCTTGTTCTGAGTTGATCCTGTGTGGATTATAATGTGACAGTGGGATGTCCTATTCTGGTCTGGTCTATTTGGGGTTCTAAAGGCTTCTTGTATCTGGACAGGCCTATCTTTTTGCATGTTTGGGAAGTTCTCTGCTAGGATCCTGTTAAACAGATTTCCTAGACCATTAACTTCTGTTTCTAGGTGTTCCTCTACACCCATTATCCTTAGATTAGGCCTTCTGATGGTGTCTTCCAGGTGTTGGATAGATCTATCATATTTCTTGGACTTGTCTTGGATGGTTGTATGTTCTTTCTCTATAATATCTAGGCTGTCTTCAATCCCTGAGATTCGATCTTCTGCATGGTCTAACCTGCTGTCAAGACTCTCTACTTTGTTTTTTATCTCTTTTCCTTCTAGTTGGTCAGCTTTGATGGCTTCAAGTTCTTTGTTGAAGCTCTGTTTTAGGTCTTGTATGAATTTCTTTACTTCCTTAATTTGGTGTTCAGTGTTTGTCCTCAAATCACTTAGTTGATTGGTTATGGTTTCTTTGGGCTCCCATTCCTTCTGTTGGGTTCCATTCAGCATTCCCTTTGTGGTCTCCCTGACTTCCTTCAGCTCTTTGTTAATGGATTCCATGAATGCCTTTAGTGATCTTTGTGTGTTCTCTACCTGGTCTCTCAATTCCTGTATTACTCTTTGATTAGCTTCCTCCCGTTCGTGGGATTCCTGCAGATCTCTTTGAGTGTTCTCAGCCTGCTCACGCCATTCCTCCCTTTCTCTTTGAGTATTCTCAAGTTGTTCACGCAAATCCTGTATCAGTTTTTGAGTAGCTTCCTCACGCTTATGATATTCCTGTATAAACTTCTGGGATGCCTCCTCTCTCTCCCTATCACGCTCATACAGAGTCCTTTGTACGTTGTCAAACTTTTCATTTATCATGTTTGCCACCAGTGTTTGTAGAGCTGTTTGGGAACTCTCCTCTGGATTATTCATTATCTGTTCTAACCCCTGATTATCAGGATTGGGAATTGAGATACCCGAATTTGCCATTTTTCTTGTGTTTTTCCGGCTTACTCTGCCCATTTGAGATGAAGATAGCACCAGTTTTGTGCTAGAACACTATCTTAAGGCAACCATCAACCAAAGTTTGCATTTGTACAGTCAATAGTCTACAGATACAATCTAGTTCAACAGATACATCTATTCGACATCAAACAACTATATGTTAAAGAACTTCGAACTGCAGAGAAGAATTTGGAAAGCCAGAAATTATTAGGGTCAGGAAGAGATGTGGGTAAAAAATAGGAATAGATTGGTGTGGGGAGGCACAGGGAGAGTTAACTATGTCCTAATCACAATGCAGGAAATAGGTTGTGTAGGATGTAAGTAGAGAGAGAGAGAAAAAGGAGAAAGGGAAAGGGGAATGAAAAGAGACCAGAAAATAAAATAGAAACATAAAAATTAATGTTATTTTAGAGATTAAAAGACCATCTATTTATAGAGGAATATGAACATGTTGAGAGAAAGGGAGGGACATAGAGGAGATGAGAAAAGCTTTAAAAAAATGCTTAAAATATTGTATAGGTATAAAGTACTGCTATTAGTGAATTTAAGTCTCAGAGGTTTTGAATTGAGTAATAAGTTTGTGGATTAAGTGTGTACACAATGGGGGATAGAGTCTACTGGTTAACTACGGGTTTATCTGAGGATGTGCAGGACAAGAGTTAAGTCACATAAAGATGAACAAAGAGGAAAAGATGGAAAGGATAGGAAAGTGAGAAGAAAAGATCAGAAGTTCAGTAGAGCTAGAAAAAAAAACAAAAAGATAATTAAGAATGAAAGAAAAAGAGAAAGAAGACAAGAAAAGAAAAGAAAACACACATTCACGTATTCCTAAAATAAAAATTATAAGAGGAGAAAAAAAAAAAAGTTAATGGAAAACAATTATTTTTTCAGAAGAGGCAAAAATTAAAGATTAATAAAAGTTTTAGAAAAGCAAAAAAAATTTTTTATATATATATAAGGTAACAAAAAACGAAAAAAAACAAAACAAGAAAAAGAAAAGAAGAAAAGAAGAAGAAGAAAAAAAAAAGTTCTTTGATTTTTTTTTTTTTTTGGGAGGGGTGGGAAGAGTCCTGTATCTCCCTTTTGTCTGTAACCAGAGTCTGGTTGGAGTCTCTGGTCAGCTTGAGGTCCTGTGGCTTGATTGGTTTCTTAAGTCAGTTTGTTGGAACAGGCAGGAAAATGCTCTGCTTTACCCAAGATTTTGAGATCCCCCTCCCAGGTTAGTTTACTGGGAGGGTGATCTGCTTTGAGAATCACAAAAGAGGGGGATGCAGTGATGAGGCTAGGTTCTGGGTAGAGTTGAGGCCTTTCAACGAACAGTAGCTTTTCCCTGGGGCTATTTTGTGAAAAAAAACTCACAGCACCCAGCCTGGAGCCATTCTCAGGGTTTCTGTTTTTCAATTGATTGTGGTGGCTGCTAGAGGGAGGGGCAGCCTCTGGCTCTGGCCACCCAGCGAGGAGAGCCACTCCAGTGGCTGGTGCCTGAGCTGGGCGACCCCTCCCTGGATGGAACTGAGTCTGTGAGGTCACCTCGCCGCCAAGTTCCTGTGACCTGCCAAATGACTAGCTCTATTCCAAGGCCTGAGCTGGAGCTAGCCGCTCCTCCGAGCTTTGTCGGTATCCAAGATGGAGATCACCGGTGCTGGGGGGGGAGGGGTGGCCTTCCCTCCTCTGCTCCCAGAGGAGTGAGGAAGTGGGGCTTCTACTTACGCGGAGTCTTGGATCTCGGGTCGTCTCTGGTCTGCAAAGTGCAGGATGAAGTTGTCCGCTCCTTGTCGGTTCTTGCTGGTGTTGAGTAGAATCCGCTCGTCCGCTGCGTCTGGCTCCTTCGTCCCGGACTGCGTCTCAGGTATGCCTCCGCGGCGGTGGTCGCCGCTGCGACCCTGCCGCCGCAGCGGCAGCTGCTCAGATGTGTCTGCTTGGCTTCCCCTCTCTTGACTAACTCTCTGTCCTGTGATGGCACACTTGGTGTGATTCTCTGGCTTGGGACTGTTCTCTGGAACTCTGAAACTGTTTTCTATGCAAGAGCTTGTTCAGATTCCAGCTTCTCCTCCGCCATCTTCCCGGAACTCTCCCAAAGAGATAATCTTATAAATGTGTTAGAAACACATGCATGAAAGAAAAAAAACATTAAAATACACATCTAAGGGTTCAACAGAACATATTTTATGTTCCTGTTATTTGTTTGTTTGTTTTTTTTTGTGTGAGAATACCGTACAAAGGAGTTACAATTACATGGGCAAGATAACAACTACATTTCTTATCAATCATTGTTGCCTCCTCATTGTTTCCCCTTCCCATCCCTTCCCATACTCCTCTCCTTCCCCCACCCTACCCTCCCCCCAACCACCACCAAAGTTGTTAAGTTCGTTTTTCGACATAAGGACTTGTACATCTCATTGTTGCAATATGTCCACCTGTATCCCTAGTGAAACGATATTTTTTGCACTTCCCCTCCACAAATTATACCAACATCAAATACAGTGAAAGTATAGGCTATACAGTGGGGGAGGGAGATACAGAGCAACATAGAAATCATCTTATAAATATGATAGAAACAATTACATGAAAGTAAAAAACAAATAAATCATTTGAATACTTATCTTGCGGTTCATTCCACTAACAACTTATCTGACCACTTCTGATTGACTCAGACATATACTAGTTATTGCAAATAAGGGAAACCATGTGATCTATGTTTCTTTGGATCTGGCTTACTTCACTTAATATAATTGTTTCCAAGTCTTTCCATTTCGTAATGAATGGGGCAATGTCATTCTTTCTGATAAAGGCATAAAATTCTATTGTGTATATATACCACATTTTCTTGATCCATTCATCTTCTGAGGGGCATCTGGGTTGGTTCCATATCTTAGCTATGGTAAATAATGCTGCAATAAACATAGTTGTGCTGGTAGCTTTAGTGTGGTCTTGTTTGTAAACATTTGGGTAAATGCCCAAAAGTGGGATTGCTGGGTCATAGGGGAGCTCTATGTGAAGACTTTTGAGGAACCTCCATGCTGTTTTCCAAAGTGGTTGAACAAGTTTACATTCCCACCAACAATGAAGTAAGGTTCCTTTCTGTCCACATCCCCTCCAGCATCTGTTGTTGTTAGAGTTCTTGATTTTTGCCATTCTAACTGGGGTGAGGTGATATCTCAATGTTGTTTTGATTTGCATTTCTTTTATGGCTAGGGAGGTTGAGCATTTCTTCATGTGTCTATTGGCCATCCTTCTTTCTTCTTCAGAGAAGTTTCTCTTTAAGTCTTTAGCCCACTTATTTATTCGCAGTTGTTTCTTTGAGGATTTGTTGTTGGGGATTTAATTTTTTGGGTTCCAAGTATATTTTAGATATGAGACCCTTGTCCATTTTATGGCTAGTGAAGATCTCCCAATCCGTGGGCTTTCTATTGATTTCCCTAGCTATGTTCTTTGCCATGCAGAAGCTGTGCAACTTCATGCAATCCCATTTATCCAACTTTTCTTTGATTTATTGTGTTTCCAGGACTCTATTAAGAAAATTTCGGCCTATGTCAAGGAGACCTAGGGTTTCTCCTATTCCATCCTTTAATGTTTTCAGAGTGTCTGCTTTGACTCCAAGGTCTTTGATCCATTTGGAGTTGATTCTGGTGCAGGGTGATATATAAGGATCTAGCTTTAGTTTTCTACAAGTAATTAACCAATTTTGCCAGCACCATTTACTGAAGAGGCTGTCTTTCTTCCATTCTATTTTTTTTAGCTCCTGTATCAAAGATTAGATGGCTATAGGTCTGTAGGTTCATTTCTGGGTTTTCAATTCTATTCCATTGGTCCTGAGGTCTGTTCTTCTGCCAGTCCCAAGCTGTTTTGATTACTGTGAAAGCCACTGATTTTTGAGGGTTAATTTTATATCTTGCTACTTTGCCAAAGTTTTGATCAACTTCAGTAATTTGGGAGCAGAGAATCCCATGGGGGATTCTTTAAATATAAGATCATGTCATCTGCAAATCGGGAGAGTTTTACTCCTTATTTCCCTATTTAGATCCCCTTTTTGTTTGCATCTTGTCTTATTTCTGTAGCTAGGCATTCTAATACTAGATTGAAGAGCAGTGGAGAGAGTGGACATCCTTGTCTCATTCCTGAGTTTAGAGAAAATGGCTTTAGTTTTTCACCATTGAGTATAATACTGGCTGCAGGTTTGTCATTATTATTTATGTTATTGAGGAAGGTTCCATGGATTCCTAGTATTTCCAGAACCTTCATCATAAAGGGGTGTTGGATCTTGTCAAATGCTTTTTCTGCATCTATTGAGATAACCATGTGATTCTTATCCTTGCTCTTATTGATGTGATGAATTACGTTACTTGATTTGTGTATATTGACCCAGATTTGCATCACTGAAATGAATCCTGTTTGTTCATGGTGTTGGAGGAGTATTGGTGTGAGCTCTGCTTTGAAGGCCTTGTAAAATTCTGCTGTAAAACCATCTGGTCCTGGGCTTTTCTTAGATGGGAGGTCTCTTATTGCTGTTTCTATTTCAATGCTTGATATGGGCCTGTTAAGATGGTTTAACTCATCTTGGTTTAGTTTCGGCGTGTGCGTATTTGCTAGGAAAATATCCATTTCTGCCAAGTTCTCAAACTTCTTAGCATAAAGGTTTGAGAAGTATTTCCTTATAATTTTCTGAATCTTTTTTGTTTCTGTGGTGATATTTCCATTCTCATCTCTGAATTTATTTATTTGGGTGTGTTCTCTTCTTTTTCTGATAAGATTTGCTAAGGTTCTGTCTATTTTGTTAATGTTTTTGAAGAACCAACTCTTTGCTTTGTTGATTCTTTCTATAGTTTTTTTTGATTTAATTCATTTAATTCTGATTTAATTTTAATTATTTCTTTCTGCCTACTGGATTCGGGTTTATCTTGCTGCTCTTTTTCAAAGAGGCTCAGCTGTCTCATTAAATTGTTGGTTTCAGATCTCTCCAATTTGTTGATGTAGGAACTCAGAGCTATAAACTTGCCTCTGAGTAGTGCCTTTGCTGTTTCCCAGAGGAGCTGGTAGTTTGTGTGCTCATTTTTGTTGAATATCGTGAACACTTGAATTTCATTTTTAATCTCTTCCATGACCCAATGGTGGTTCAAAAGTGTTTTGTTCAGCCTCCATGTGTTACAGGACTTTCTTTGGTGGCTTTTGGTGTTGAGTTCTAATTTTATTCCCTTGTGGTCTGAGAGAATGCAATGTATAATTTCAATGTTTCTGAATTTGGACAAGTTTGCTTTGTGACCTAAAATGTGGTCTATTTTAGAAAATGTTCTATGTGCTGATGAAAAAAAAAATATATTCTGATGCTGATGGGTTAAGTATTCAGTAGATGTCTCTTAAATCTAGTTGATCTATGCAGGTGTTTAGGTCTGCGGTTTTTCTGTTGAGTTTTTGCTGAGTTGATCTATCTAGTGGGGAAAGTGGTGTATTAAAGTCCCCGACAATTAATGTCTTTGGAGCTATATGAGATTTAAGAGAAAATAGTGTTTCTTGGATAAATTTGTGTGCTCTGTTTGGCGAATAGAGATTTAGAATTGTAATATCCTCCTGAAGGAGATATCACTTAATTAGTATATAGCGACCTTCTTTATCACTTCTCACAAATTTTAAGTTGAAGTCTATTTTATCTGATATTAGTATTGCAACGAGTCCTGTTTATGGGGCTGTTTGCTTGGTAGATTTTGTTCCAGCCTTTCACATTCAAAATGTGTTTGTTTTTATGGGCAAGTTGTCACTCTTGAAGGCAACATATAGAAGGATCCTACTTTTTAATCCAGCTAGACAGTCTATGTCCCTTAATTAGATAGTTAAGCCCGTTAATGTTAAGAGATGGGACTGAGAGGTTTTTGGGAGTTCCTGCCATTTTATCCACCTTCTTGGGGGCTGCCACAACTGGGGTCTTCCTATGGTTCTTGGATTCTCAATTTGGGTGCGTTTTCTTGGCCTTTATTGTGGTCTTGTTGGTTTTCTAAGTGTATGACATCTTGAAGTATCTTTTGTAAGGCTGGTTTGGTGGGGATATATTGTTTCAATTTTTCTTTGCTATGGAAGGTTTTCATTTGACCTTCGGTTATGAAGGAGAGTTTAGCTGGGTATAGTATTCTTGGTTGATAGTTGTTTGTCTTTAGGGAGTAGCATACATCATTCCAGGCTCTTCTTGCTTTAATTGTCTTTGCTGAGAAATCTGAGGTGATTCTAATTGGTTTCCCTTTATAGGTGATTAATCTTTTCTCCTTGACAGCTTTAAGGATGTTTTCCTTGCTCTGCATTGATCCTGTGTGGATTATAATGTGACAGTAGGATGTCCTGTTTTGGTCTGGTTTATTTGGAGTTCTAAAAGCTTCTTGTATCTGAATAAGCCTATCTTTTTGCATGTTTGAGAAGTTCCCTGCTAGGATCCTGTTAAACAAATTTCCTAGACCATTAACTTCTGTCTCTATGTGTTCCTCTATACCCATTATCCTCAGATTAGGCCTTCTGATGGTGTCTTCCAAGTGTTGAATAGATCTATCATATTTCTTGGAGTTGTCTTGGATGGTTATATGTTCTTTCTCTATAATATCCAGGCTGTCTTCAATCCCTGAGATTTGATCTTCATGGTCTAACCTACTATCAAGACTTTCTAATTTTTTTTTTATTTCTTTTCCTTCTAGTTGGTCAGCTTTCATGGCTTCAAATTCTTTGTTGGAGCTTTGTTTTAGATCTTGTATGAACTTCTTTACTTTCTTAATTTGGTGTTCAATGTTCATTCTCAAATCACTTACTTGATTGATTATGGTTTCCTTGGACTCCATTCCTTCTGTTGGGCTCCACTGAGCATTCCCTTTGTGGTCTCCCTGATTTCTTTCCGCTCTCTGTTAATGTATTCCATGGATGCCTCCATTGATCTTTGTCTATTCTCATCCCAATCTCTCAGTTCCTGTATTTCTCTTTGATTAGCATCCTCACGTTCACGCATTTCCTGTATTTTTCTTTGAGTGTTCTCAGCCTGTTCATGCCATTCCTGAATTTTTCTTTGTCTGTTCAGCCAGCTCATGCAATCCCTGTTTATCTGACTGATCTCAACCTACTCACACAATTCCTTTATTTCTCTTTGAGTGTTCTCAATCTGCTCACGAAATTCCTGCATCAATCTTTGAGTAGCTTCCTCACGCTCATGAGACTCCTGTATTGATCTTTGGTTGCCTCCTCTCTCTCCCTATCATGCTCACACTGAGACCTTTGCAGGTTTTCACTCTTTTCATTTACCTTGTTTACCTGTAGTGTTTGTACAGCTTTTTGGGAACTCTCCTGTGGATTATTCATTATCTGTTCTGTCCCCTGATTGTCATAAGTGGGAGTTGAGATCTCCAGGCTTGCCATTTTTCTTGTGTTTTTCTGGCTTATACTGCTCATTTGGGATGAGAATAACACCAGTTTCGTTGAACACTATTTTAAGGTAAGCATCAACCAAAGTCCATAGTTGCACAGTCAAAAGTCTGCAGATACAATCTGGTTCAAGAGATGCAATCTATTGAACATCAAATAACTATGTCTTAATGGCCTAAGAACAGCAAAGGAGAATTTGGCAACCAGAAATTATTAGGTTTAGGGAAAATGTGGGGAAAAATAGGATTAGATGGATGTGGGAAGGTGAGGGAGAGTGGAATTAACCATGTCCTAATCTCAAAGAGGGAAATGGATTGGACAGAATGATAGCAGAAAGAGAAAAAAAGAAAAAAGAGACAAGAAAAAATGGAAAACAAAAATTAAAATTAAAAAGTGAAACCCTTAAAAACTGCAAGTTTGAAGGTGTTGTATTCAGAGAAGAATGGGTATGGAAAGAGAGGAGGGGAGGGATAGAAAGGAGACATGAAAACAAGAAAAATAAAAATTTTTTAAAATATTATATGAATATAAAGAGGTAATACTACTATTAAGGAATTTAAGTCTAAGAGGTTTTGAATTGAGTAATAAATTTCTGGATTAGGTGTGTACACAATGGAGGATAAGATCTAGTGATCGACGATGGGTATATTTGAGGGTGAGCAGAACAGCAATTAAGTCACACAGAAAAAAATGAAAAAGAAGAAGTGAAAAGAATGAGAAAAGAAAGAAAGAAAAGAAAAAAGGATCAAAAGTTCAGTAGATATAAAAACACACACACATATACACCTAAAATAAAAATAATACGAGGAAGAAAAGAAAAAATAATAGAAAAAAATTTAAAAAATTAAAAATTAAAAAATAGAAATAAGGTACAAAAAAAAGAAAGTTCTTTGATTTTTTCGGGGCAGGGGGAGATGGGAGGATTCTATATCTCCCTTGTGTCCGAAACCAGTGTCTTGGTGGAGTCTCTGGTCTGCTTGTGGTGTTTGGTTTTCCTGTGGCTTGATTGGTTACTTAAGTCAGTTTGTTTGGGCAAGCAGAAAAATGCTCTGTTTTACCCAGGATTTTGTGATCCTCCTCCCAGGCTAGTTCAGTGAGAGAGGGATCTGTTTTGAGTATTACAAAAGAGGGAGATGGCTGTTTCCTCTAGTTTGGAGATGATGAGATGAGGCTGGGTTCTGAGTAGAGTTGAGGCCTTTCTGCAAACAGTAGATTTTCCCTGAGGGGCTAGCTTCTGAGATACTCACAGAGCTCAGCCAGGAGCCTTTCTGAGGGTTTATGTTTACTGAATTTCAATTGATTGTCTAGGCTGCTGTAGGGAGGGGCAGACTCTGGCTCTGTTTACCCAGTGAAGAAAGCCTGGGGGCAGATTTTCCTCTTCTTGGCTGGAATTGAGCCTGGCAGGTCTGGGCAGGTTCCTGTGACCTGCTAAATGACTGTCTTGTTTTCTCCCATGGCCTGAGTAGGAGCTGGCAGCTCACCTGAGCCTTTGTCAGTATCAAAGATGGAGATCTCTGGTAGTGGGGTGGGGGATGTGTGCTTCCCCTCCTCTGCTCCCTGAGAAGGAGTGAGGATGTCAGGCTTCCACTCACATTGCTGCAGTCTTGGTTCCTGGGTCGTCTCTGGTCTGCGATCTGGAGGGTGAAGATATCTGCTCCTTGTCAGTTCTTGCTGGTGATAAGTAGAATACACTCTCCCACTGCAGCTGGCACCTTTGTCCCAGACTGTGTTGCAGGTATGGCAGCTATGGTCGCCACCGCCACTGCCACTGCCGCTGCCACCACTGCTGCTGCCAACAACACCACCAGCAAGTGCTCAGATCTGACTCTTTGACTGGATTTTCCCTCTCTAGCCAAACTCTCTGTACTGTGATGGCACACTTGGTGTAACTCTCTGGCCTAGGACTGTTCAATGGAACACTAAAACTGTTTTCTATGGGAGAGATTGTATATCCTCCAGCTTCTCCTCCACCATCTTCCTCCAGATACTCCCTGTTATTTGTTTTTATCTTTTTTAAATAAGAATTCATCATTGAGGTGATGTATGGAGGGGTCACAATTACACACATCAGGTATTGAGTACATATCTTTTGAACAGTGATGCTTTCTGTTTTTTGTTCATTTTAGTTTTGCAGATTGGTTTCACTATGGTATTTCACAATGTGTATATTTACTTTAAACAGATGATCCAACTCAGATGTCCTCTCTTCCCTTATCTATACCTTCCCCCACTTCTATTTCTCAACACCTTTCCATTAGTTTTTTTTTATGCACTCTTTATACATATACACAATGGACATCAGTATTATTCAATATTTGTCTGTCTCATTCCCTGTACTACTTCCTTCTTGGTATCTCCATACAGACATACTATTAAAAAGTTGGTTTAAGAATAATATTAAACATATTGCATATGTAGGTATGCATTTGAATTTTTTTGTGAAAATACCCTACAAAGGGGTTACAATTACATGAGCATGGTAATGAGTCCATTTCTTATCAAGCATTGTTGCTTCGTCCTTTGTTTCCCATTCCTATCCTTTCCCATATCCACCCGCTCTCCCCTATCCCCTCTCCTACAGCACCAAAGTTATAAAGTTCGTTTTTCGTCATAATGGCTTATACCTCTCATTGTTTCAGTGGGTCCACCGGTATCCCTATTTAAACAAACTCCTCCAGAAACTCTTCCAAAAACTACAAAAACAAACCCCTCCACAAACTACACCAACATCAAATACAGTGAAAACAAGGGTTATACTGTGAGGGAGGGACACACAAAGCAATAAAAAATTATAAATATGTTAGAAACAATAGCAATAAAGCAAAACCCTTTGAATCCTTATTGGAGTTCATTTCGCCTAACATCAATTATCTGACTGTTTCTGCTTGTCTCAGACATGCTAGTTATTGCAAATAAGGGAAACAATGGGATCTATGTTTCTTTGGGCCTGGCTTACTTCACTTAATATAATTTTTTCCAAGTCTTTCCATTTCTTAACAAATGGGGCAATGTCATTCTTTCTGATGGAGGCATAGATTCCATTGTTTATATATATATATACCACATTTTCTTGACCCATTCATCTACTGAGGGGCATCTGGATTGGTTCCATATCTTAGTTATGGTAAATAATGTTGCAGTAAAAATAGTTGTGCTGGTACCGTTAGTATGGTATTCTTTGTGATCATTTAGGTAAATGCCCCAGAGTGGGATTGCTGGGTCATAGGGGAGTTCTATATGGAGTCTTTTGAGGAGCCTCCATACTACTTTTCAAAGTGTTTGAGCAAGTTCTCACTCTCACCAACAATGCAGTTGGGTTTCTTTCCGTCCACATCCCCTCCAGCATCTGCTCTTATTAGAGTTCTTCATTATAGCCATTGTAATTAGGGTGAGGTGACATCTCAATGTTGTTTTGGTTTGCATTTCTTTTATGGCTAGGGAAGTTGAGCATTTCTTCATGTGTCTATTGGCCATGACCAATAGGCATGTGAATATTTTTATGATTCAATTACTTAGAAGAGCAAAAACACATAACTGTTGCACATATAAACCTAATTTATTTGAATTAAGAAGTTGATAGCTATTTGTAGACTTTTGACAATAAATGAAAAGTGTTTTTCTTGTTTATAGCTGAATAAATGTACACTATGTATGTATGCCACATTTTCTTTTTTTTGTTTAATTTTCCTTAAGCAGTTGAATAAAAGAGTTGCTATTTAACAAATCAGTTAATGAATACAATGTAGTCAATATTTTCATAATCTTTCCTTTATGACCCTTCTCTTACTCTTCTTCACCTTGCACGTTATACATTGGATTCCTGACTGTATTCACAGCCCTTTACTTCTCTTCATTTCTCCACCAATTTCCCCAGAACCCTACTTAACCCCTCTCAAGTATCCACTTCTTGGTGTTTTGAAAATATAATTTCCAATCTCCTGTAAGTGTAGTCTTTAGTTTTTTCAATTCATCCTCCTGCCAACCAGGATGAGAATTACCACAAAACCATAATACCAACAAGGAAGTTGAGTTGTGATTCTTTGCATTCAAGTGACCAAGACAAGCAGAGATAGCCTAATCAGGAAATGTGCAACTCCTCAAGTTGTGTCAGAGGTAAGATCTCCAGGAGATATACCTTACATTCAGTAATAAAAATTTGCTCATTCATGGAACAAGCATAAATGGATTGCCTGGAATTTTGTGAAATATTCTAGAGTTCTCAAACATTTCCACTTTTTAAAAATCTTCACATTCATGTCTGCTAATTGTATAGATTGCAGTTTCCTGAGACAAGTTGACTGTTTTTGTAACTCACTAACACTAGGCTCAGACATATTTCAAAACCCTTGGGCTCTGGTTTCTTCTATTTGATGGGAGACACACCGCATGCCTCTGTAACCTGGATATTGATAGTTCTGAAATCATATTATTGTTAGCAGAAGGAATAAGATACAAGATATAAATTACCTGAATGTGTCAGGTCTAAGCCCCATTTTTATTATCTACTCATCTAGTGTTTCTAGATTCCTTCCAGTTTGGCTATTAGGAGTAGTGCAGCAATACAAATAGGTACCTCTATTCTATCATTATTCTTTCACATGCATGGTTAGTATTGCTGGATCCTCTGGGACTTCTATTCTTCTGATTTTTGAGGGACTTCAATACCAGGTTTTTTCCCTAGTGGTTACACTAAATTATACTCACACAAATAGGAACCTTATGGTTCCTTTTCCTGCCATCCTCACTAGCAGTTGTTCTTGTTTACTTGCTGATTGTCACTCTGACTGGAATGAGATGAAATGTCAATGTTCTTTCGATTTCCATTTTCTTATGGCCAGGCATGCTGAGCATTGCTTCATCTACAGATGCTCTCATTTGTACTTCTTTTGGAGCTAAGTTCACTCTTGTCTCTTCCATTCTTTAGCTGGTTCATTAATTGGATGATTGGTTCTCTGAGAGTTTAGCTATTTGCGCTCTCTTTTTCTTTTTTTTTTCTTTTTTTTTTTTTAATTTTATTTTATTTTATTTGAGAACATACTGTACAGAGGGGTTACAATTACATGGGCAGGATAATGCATACATTTCTTACCAAGCATTGCAGCCTCCTCCTTTGTTTACCCTTCACCTCCCTTCCCAGCCTCCCCCCTCCCTCCCACCCAATCATACCCCCCCACCCCCCCCACCGACATTGTAAAGCTGGTTTTGACATGACATTTTGTACTTCTCATTGTTGCAACAGGTCCACCTGAATCCTTAAACGACTTGTTTGTCCCCGTCTCCTCCACATGTTATACTGACATCAAATATACTGAAAGCGGGGGTTACACTGTGGAGGAGGGACATACAAAGCAACAAAGAAATAATCTTATAAATGCGTTAGAAACACATGCATGAAAGAAACAAAAACATTAAAATACATATTTGAGGTTTCGTTTTCCTAACATCACATTATCTGACTTTTTCCGCTTGACTGAGCTCTCTTTTTATCTACCTTATTAGTCTATTTTCAGATATACAACAGGCAAAGATGTTGTCCCATCCTGCAGTCTGTTAGACCATGTTTTAATCCTACATTTAGTGGAATCTGTAATAACATTCAAATAATTAAAGTCCTTATGCTGTTACTGAACACATAAATGCTGGAGAATTTTCATGATACAAAAATCTGTGCAAACTTTCTGTTGCAGATATCGTTTTTTTTTTTTTTTATTTACTTGGCTTTAATGGTATGTTCTTTCCTCTTTTTTTTTTTTTTTTTTTTTTTTTTTTTACCATTTTTGTGCTTGGTGAATTTCCTTGCTCATAACTAGCTCTTCAAGTCTTAACCCATGCCTCCTACTCATATTTTTGCTGGATAACTGGAACTAAAGTCTTGTAGGCTTTTCTATTTCAGCTTTCTCTATTCCTTAATCCTCACATGTCAGTTTCATGAGTATCTAGACTTAGAGGCAAAAGCCACTGTTAGCTATCTGTTTCTTTCTTTCATGTGTGTTGCAGTACAAAATAAGTTTAATTTTCAAATGCTACTTCTTTTTGGACCAATATGTATTGAGAGAGAAAGAAGAAGATACTAAGCACAATCCTGGTTCACCATGGCTGTGAACATTCTTTTCACAAACCTAGCAGTATATTATTTGTGTATATATGTAAGTGTGTATGCTTATATATGTGGATATATATATCTATATAAACATAAATATATACACACATCCATACACAAATTCAGAAACACACACATATAAAGAGACAGACAAAAGATTGATAGATAGTAGAAATAGATAGATAGATAGATAGATAGATAGATAGATAGATAGATGAAGAATTTGGAGGCAAGGCCTTAGAATGTAGCCTGAGTTCCTGTCAAACTAGGGAAATTCTTGTCTTCACCTCGTAAGTTATAATTTATAAGCCTTCTCAAACAAATTTGGCTTACTAAAGTTGTTTAAAATGAGTTCTCTGTTATCCTCAAATCAAATGAAGTGGAATATTTAGTAAAAGATTTAAAGTGAGAAATACCTACACAGCCCCATCACAAAAATTTCATTTTTTGCATCTAAGAGCATTTATTAAAAGTGTACCTTTTGCACAACTATGCACACTTACTACATCTGGTATACATGTGCATACATCACACTTAAATATCCAATATGAGGGATTGAACTCATTCCTTGGGTGCTATTCCTGAGCTTTTTTCCCCATGTTTACTGCTCTATGACTTGAGTCACATCACAAATTCCATTTCCCACATTTTAATGATTAATTGTTGATAAGTTCGCCTGGGATATTTTGTCCTGGCTGCCTTTAAAGCTCAATGCTCAGATATCAGGTTTACAGGCATGAACCACCTGTGATCAACAGCTTTAGATATTTTTATTTACATGTATTGTTTTTTCTTGTACTTAGTAAGCATTTTTTTGTGTGTTGATGCTGGTCCTTAGGCTTGAACTAAAGGCCTATGTGCTAGTCTGAGCTTTTTTGCTCAAGGTGAGCACTCTAGCACTTGAGCCTCATTTCCTCCTCAGGCATTTTCATGATGAGTTAAAAAATTTATCTCAATGACCTCCCTATCTCAGGCTCACTTCAAACCATCAAACTCAGAACTCAGCTTCCAGACTAGATAGGAGGACAGGTTTGAACCATAGGTGTCTGGCCAAATACTATGTCCTGAGGCCTCCTTGAATACTTCACAATGACCAGCATTTTTTTTTCCATTTTGTGGGTTACATATTTGGAGTTTATAAGGGAGGAATAAGAAGCGTAAGAGAACCAGGAGTCCTTGCTGAGGATTCTGATATGTCAGAGAAACTATTCACATCAAGTTGAACTGTGTTTTTCATTTTTGAATGACTAAATTCCTTTCCATTTACTCCCCTTCTTTGTAGAGATCTTCATTTCTTCGCTTTTCAATCCCAAATAATTTAATAATCTTACTGATATCCTGCCTTTGGAAATGGATCTCACCACTTTTGTGTTTATGTTTAAGGCCCTGATATGGGCCTTGTGATCTGTTCCCTCATGGCTTCTTCTGAGATGAGCTTAGTCAGAAGGGCCAAAACTTGTGCAAAAGATCTGATAAGTTTACAGGTGTTATGAAGGAGTCTGGGTGAATTCAATTAACTGGATGAGTTTGTATTGATTTGTACATAGCATTGATTTTTATATTTCAAATTATGTAAATGTAATCTTACAGTTTACTCCAAAGCAATATATGTGTGTGTTTATATACATATATGTGTGTGTCTATATATCTGTCTGACTTTGAAATAACTGCAAACTTTTTATTTTAAAACTGTATCAAACTCAAGAATAGTAATTGGTATGACTGATAATTCAAATAAAGAAAGCAGATTTTTTGCCTCAGATCATCACTCTTTATTGAGCATTTATAGTGTACTAGACACAATATAACATACAGAAAATATTGTCCCTGCTCTGGAAGAACTTACATTTTGTAAGAATAAAAACAGCTTTTAAAAATGGTATTTTTCTTTGGTGTTTCCTATAAAGAACCGAGGAAATATTCTGTAAGGTGAGATTTAGGTATAACAGCCTCATCATTAATGAAAGAAGAAAGATTTAAAGGCAAAAATGACAGACAGCCCATTCAGGATAGAATTTATAGGAGATACAAAATCGCATCAACTAAGGAGACATGTGCCGCAGTAGAGGATGTTAGACATAGTTTGTGGGAGGCAAGCAAAGGAAGCAAGTGTAGACTGTGAGTAGAGCCAGAAAGTTCATGTGGCCTTTTCCCAAGTACATGGCCACCAACGAGGAATGGTTGGTGACAAGACAGAAGGCTACAAAAAGGAAGGTAATCCTATGCACCTGACAAACAGAATGACCAAAATTGAAGGCAAACTGTATCAAGAAATTCTCAAAAACCAAAACTGACTTGGAAGCACAGAATTTACAGTTAATGCTACGCACTGTCATGATGGTCCAAGAACTTTGTGGGTTCTTAATTTAGAAAATGCCAGATACTAAAATTTTAACTGGAATATATTACTTTTCCAATCAGTTTTCCCCACCCCAAAGGAAAAAAAATGTTTTTGAGTTGGGGGAAGAGTTGGAATATGGGAGGTTGCCAGTAGTTAGATTTTTCTTTTAATGTTTTTCTGTTATGTTTATGTTATGTTTTGTAGTTATGATAAACTTTGCACTTTAGCTTGGTAAAAGTCCAATGTCTCCCAAAAGGGATTAAGGAACAACTTTTTAATAGTGTAAAATTTCTTTAGAGGAGATTCAAAACCAAAAGATTGTTTATATGAAAAGTTGTAGAGAAAGTAGTTGAAAAAAGTCCATTCAAAAAAATTTTTTATTCCACTTACATGAACTTAATACATGTGTTCTTAACAATTATGCTTGGATTGTTCATGAAAATTTCAAAAAACATTAAACAAAGCTAGCCATCATCTCAAGTTATTTCCCTGTTCAGTACTTTTTTTTTTTAACAGTACGTGTATTTGAGGCACGTATCAGAAAAGAAAAAAATTACAAAAGCAAAAAAAAATCGAAAAACCAATTAAATACATATAGGGTTTTTTATTTAATGCTCTGCTTGATATACATGAATAATGAATACCAAGGAGATCATTTTTACTGCACCTTTATTTCTACATTTGTTCTTAGGTTGGCTAAAACATTTATATACAAATAAAATGTGTAACAAAAATAATGAGAGCAAACAGCAGTAAACTTTACAAATAATGGAATGTGAGCCATTTTTGCCCTTACCTGGAATTAATTGGGTCACAACTTTGTCTCAAAGAGCAGATCTGGTGCTGAAGTCAAAGGTGTGAACACTGAGATAGACTCTTCCACAGAAATACATGATTCTAACATATAATATCCATGGAATATCTGTGAGGCGGGGCTAAGACAATGTCCCTGGATCTCCCAGCTCACAGGCTCCCGCGGCTCTGCAGACATGGGGTTTCCACCAATACAATTTTATGTTTTTTACATGTCACCTATATCCTTAATTTACATTGAAATTTTCATAATCAGTGAAAGTATATTTTGATTGCTACTCTTTTTTGTCATTTAAAAATGATTGTATAATTAGACATTCTAGTAACATGAGATTGTGGGATTCACTTTTTGAAAAAATACTGTCTATGGAAGTGTGCATGGTATCAGGAGCTCAATGTGAACATTCTATGATGACCTCGTACCATGATGATGAGATGATGAATGAAGTTTGCCTTCTATTCAAACTGTCACAGCGCCAAGAGGTTCATATTTGTCAACAGTTGGGACATGCTCAGCTGCATGTCCAAAGTCCTGAGAATGGGAAATCTGAGCTATTGGTATGAAAGTATGTTCATACAGATTTTTTTGAATGCTGCTTTTACACATGAGACTGCTCATTGTTACTTAATCTATATTCCTCATCTTTTAAAAAATTCTGCAATATTTTACTTATTTTTAAATGTGCAACAAAATTCCATTAAATTACTAAGATTTTATTTAAGGTTCTGCGATGAAACCATTTTTAAAACATTTTTATAGGGCTGGGAAGGTAGCTCAATGGTAGAGTGCTTGCCTCACATACATGAGGCCCTGGGTTTGATTCCTCCATACTACATAAATACAAAAATCCAGAAGTGGTGCAGTGGCTCAGGTGTTAAGGCACTAACCTTGAGATGAACAGCTGAGGGACAGAGCAGGCCCAGAGTTCATGCCCCACAATTGACAAAAATATATACATATATTTTTTTCTATTTAATATATCATAGTTATTCCAATGTAGTTTTTGTAAACATCTTGGAAGAATAAATATAACAGAGGGCACCCCTTCACTGCCTTTATTAGATGAGGGGACTCATGATACAATATAGAACAATGTCAGAATCTGATGTGTGGCATGAGTAGAGTGTCAAGCTTGAACATAAAAGCCAAGAATTAAAGCACCATGAGTTTAAAGCTAACTACCTACATAAACAAAAGGAAAGGTAAATATAGTGATAGAATTTCATGAAACCGAAATTATGCATCATCTTTTTATTTATGTTGATGTCCAAATAGAGAATATTAGCCATGGAAATCCAGAAATTATAGATGGGTTTTCAGAGTACAGTGAGAGAGAAAGAACGTACTGATAATTTTGTCCTTTTGATTTGGAGGATCCTGGGGAAGTGGTCATAAGGAGTGGTGTCATCAGGACAGTGAAGTGGACAGAGTGTGATGAAGGAAAAATATCTTGTGTGGTTCTCAGTGAGTTAGGGACTATGGCAGGGACTGGGTCTCTATAAGGTGAAATGATCCTTCACATTCATCCCAGGGGACCACACATAGGAAGGCAGGCACTGGAGAAAGATTATTATAAGGTTTATTAAAGAAGTCATATTGTCCTGGGAATTGGAGCACATGGCATGTGTCCCTATCCAGGTAGAAGGTGGGTCTGTGGCAGGAAGTGAGGTAGGTGGGTGCTTAGATGTGTCTGGGCAGAGAGAGGGAAGGGCCAGCTGTATGGTGGGAACTTCAGGGTTGGGAGGAACTCAGGTCTGGGTGGAGCTGAGGACCATAGGAAGGCATAATGCTTACATTCCCCAATTTGTTGTTTAATAAAAATAGGGGTACCAGGCCAGGGGATATGGGTGGAGGTCATTTCTTCTAGAGTGTCTTCCTGCTGTAAATGGGTAAAGTAGTAAGGGGTTCCTGCTTTATTGATTGGCCAAATGATGTATCGGTTGCCTGTAGTAACAGGATGGCCTTGACTTGTTCCCAGGTGGTGTGCTGGGTTGGGGCTGTTATCCTGTTAAAAGAAACTTTTGGAAAGATCGGGCAAAAATTGACAAGGTAACAAGTTAACAAGGTAACAAGTTAAACGTTAACACAAATGGCATAGGAGAACACATATTGGCCATGGGCTGGAAAAGTTCCATTTGGAGAATAAGCCCAGTTGTGGCCCATTACAGAGGAGGAGAAATACTCGGGGCAGAAAGGCAGAAAGAGGGTGTCTAAGGTCTTTTGGGCAACTAGGTAGCAGAGAACATAATGGACTGCTTGGGAGTACCAGTAAGAGGCTACTATAAATACAAATAGCAGGGAACAAAGTAAGACTGGAACTTTCTGTCCACTAACAAGTTAGGCAGGTATGGACATTAGGTGGGCAAGCAACTATTTCTCTTGATCTCCCTGCTCTAATTAATTTTGAAAGGGCAAGCATAAAGTAACTCCATTTAGGAAGTAATCTCCTTTTACTCCTCTCCATAGTTTTCCATTGTCTGGACTAAATTTGTCCTGGGGGGTCTCAATGTCTGTTGCTGGGATAGGTTGTCCTAGTTGGCATTGACTGGGTTTGAACTCAAGGTCTGGGCACTTTTCCTGAGCACTTCTGCTCAAGGCTAATGCTCTATCACCTAAGAGTTCCTTGGAGGTGAGAGTTTCTTGAGCCATGTCTCCAGACTGGCTCTTGGCTGATTAGCAGGGAAATAGAGCTTTAGACAGATTCTTTGTGTCCAGGATGGCTTTGAACTCTGCAAAAGGAGTCTTTGCCATAAAAGCCCTTAATATTTCTTATTTTTTTCCACCTTTTATAACAGCTTTATTGATATACCATTCACAATTCACCAGTATAAACTGTGCAATTCAGTATTTTTAAGCATATTCACAGAATTCTGGAGTCACGGAACATTTGTACCACCCTAAGAGCATTGGCTGTCATTCCCCATTTCTATCCCAAATCTCCCATTTTATATAACCTTGATGTACTTTCTGTCTCTATGGATTTGCCTTTTTTCAGATATTTCATATACATGGAATCATACATGGTCTTTTCTGAGTGGCTTCTTGCACCTGCATTAAGCATTGTATTTAAGTCTCATCTTGCAGAATTTATTAATATATCATTTATTTTTCTTGCTTCATAGTATTCTATTGTATAGATACATCATGTGCTATTCATCAATTTCAGTAGTTGATAGACATTTGGATTCTTTTAATTTTTGGCTATTATGAACAATGTTTCTATAAGTACTTACATACAGATTCTATTTTTTTTAATTTAATTTAATTTTATTTGTGAACATACTGTACAGAGGGGTTACAATTACATGGGCAGGATAATGCGTACATTTCTTACCAAGCATTGCAGCTTCCTCCTTTGGTTTACCCTTCACATCCCTTCCCAGCCTCCCCCCTTTCCACCAATCCCAATCCTTCTGCTTCCCCCCCTCCCCCCCCCCCCCCGCACCGACGTTGTAAAGCTCGTTTTGGACATGACAACTTGTACTTCTCATTGTTGCAACAGGTCCAGCTGTATCCTTAAACGACTTGTTTTTCCCCATCTCCTCCCAAGTTATACTGACATCAAATATAGTGAAAGAAGGGGTTATAGTGTGGGGGAGGGACATACAAAGCAACACAGAGATAATCTTATAAATGCGTTAGAAACAAATGCATGAAAGAAAAAAACATTAAAATACATATCTAAGGGTTCATTTTCCTGACATCACATTATCTGACCTTTTCCGCTTGACTCATACGTATACTAGATATTGCAAATAAGGGAAACCATGGGACCTATGTTTCTTTGGGCCTGGGTACTTCACTTAATATAATTTTTTCCAAGTTTTTCCATTTCCTAACAAATGGGGCAATGTCATTCTTTCTGATGGAGGCATAGAATTCCATTGTGTATATATACCACATTTTCTTGATCCATTCATCTACTGAGGGGCATCTGGGTTGGTTCCATATCTTAGCTATGGTAAATAATGCTGCAATAAACATAGTTGTGCTGGTAGCTTTAGTGTGGTCTTGTTTGTAAACATTTGGGTAAATGCCCAAAAGTGGGATTGCTGGGTCATAGGGGAGTTCTATGTGAAGTCTTTTGAGGAACCTCCATACTGTTTTCCAAAGTGGTTGAACAAGTTTACATTCCCACCAACAATGAAGTAAGGTTCCTTTCTATCCACATCCCCTCCAGCATCTGTTGTTGTTAGAGTTCTTGATTTTTGCCATTCTAACTGGGGTGAGGTGATATCTCAATGTTGTTTTGATTTGAATTTCTTTTATGGCTAGGGATGTTGAACATTTCTTCATGTGTCTATTGGCCATCCTTCTTTCTTCTTCAGAGAAGTTTCTCTTTAAGTCTTTCGCCCACTTATTTATTGGGCAGTTGTTCCTTTGAGGATTTGTTGTTGGGGGGTTTAATTTTTTGAGTTCCAAGTATATTTTAGATATGAGGCCCTTGTCCGTTGTATGGCTAGTAAAGATCTTCTCCCAATCCGTGGGCTTTCTATTGATCTTGCTAGCTATGTCATTTGCCCTGCAGAAGCTCTGCAACTTTATGCAATCCCATTTGTCCAAACTTTCTTTGATTTGTTGTGTTTCCGGGTCTCTATTCAGAAAATTTCGGCCTGAGCCAAGGAGACCTAGGGTTTCTCCTATTCCATCCTGTAATGTTTTCAGAGTGTCTGCTTTGACTTCAAGGTCTTTGATCCATTTGGAGTTGATTGTGGTGCAGGGTGATATATAAGGATCTAGCTTTAGTTTTCTACATGTAGTTAACCAATTTTGCCAGCACCATTTACTGCAGAGGCTGTCTTTCTTCCATTCTATTGTTTTAGCTCCCTTATGGAAGATTAGATGGCTATAGGTCTGTAGGTTCATTTCTGGGTTTTTAATTCTATTCCATTGGTCCTGAGGTCTGTTCTTATGCCAATACCAAGCTGTTTTGATTACTATGGCTTTATAGTAGAGTTTGAAATTTGGTATTGATATTCCTCCAGCAGTGTTCTTTCCGTTGAGGAGCGTTTTTGCTATTCGGGGTCTTTTATTGTTCCATATGAATTTTTGGATTGCCTCTTCTATTTCCTTGGAGAATGAGGGTGAAATTTTGATAGGTATTGCGTGGAACTTGTAGATAGCCTTGTGAAGTATTGCCATTTTCACGATGTTAATCTTTCCAATCCAGGAGCATGGGAGGCTTTGCCATTTTTTTAGTTCTGTGTTGATTTCCTTTTCCAAGATTTTAAAGTTTTCATCATAGAGATCCTTCACTTCTTTGGTTAAGTTAATTCCAAGGTATTTTATTTTTTGTGGGGCTTTCCTAATTTCAGCCACATTTTCTCATTGTTGGTATACAGAAAAGCCATTGATTTTTGGGGGTTAATTTTATAACCTGCTACTTTGCCAAAGTTTTGAATCAGCTTGAGTAATTTGGGAGTGGAGTCTATGAGATTCTTTAAATACAAGATCATGTCATCTGCAAAGAGGGAGAGTTTTATTTCTTCTTTCCCTATTTGGATCCCCTTTATGTCTGCATCTTATCTTATTGCTGCAGCTAGGCATTCTAATACTAGATTGAAGAGAAGTGGAGAGAGTGGGCATCCTTGTCTTGTTCCTGAGTTAAGAGGAAATGGCTTTAGTTTTTCACCATTGAGTATAATGCTGGCTGTAGGTTTGTCATATACAGCCTTTATTGTATTGAGGAATGTTCCATGGATTCCTAATTTTTCCAAAACCTTCATCATGAAGGGGTGTTGGATCTTGTCGAATGCTTTTTCTGCATCTATTGAGATAACCATGTGGTTCTTATTCTTGCTCCTGTTGATGTGATGAATATTATTAATTGATTTGCATATATTGAACCAGCTTTGCATGCCTGAAATGAATCCTGTTTGATGTATGATTTTTTGGATGAATTGTTGAAGTCGATTGGCCAAGATTTTGTTGAGAAGTTTTGCATCAATATTCATCAAAGAAATGGGTCTATAGTTCTCTTTCTTTGATGAGTCCCTGCCTGGTTTTGGGATGAGGGTTATGATGGCTTCATAGAATGTGTTCGGTAGTGAGCTTTCTCTTTCAATTTCATTGAAGAGTTGGAGGAGAATTGGTGTGAGCTCTGCTTTGAAGGCCTTGTAAAATTCCGCTGTAAAACCATCTGGTCCTGGACTTTTCTTAGCTGGGAGGTCTCTTATTGCTGTTTCTGTTTCAGTGCTTGATATGGGCCTGTTAAGATAGTTTAACTCATCTTGGTTTAGTTTTGGCATGTCAATATTTGCTAGGAAGAGGTCCATTTCTGTCAAGTTCTCAAACTTATTAGCATAAAGTTTTGAGAAATATTCCCTTATAATGTTCTGAATCTTGGTTGTTTCCGTGGTGATGTTTCCATTCTCATCTCTGAGTTTATTAATTTGGGTGTGTTCTCTTCTTTTTCTGATAAGATTTGCTAAGGGTCTGTCAATTTTGTTATGTTTTTTGAAGAACCAACTCTTTGTTTTGTTGATTCTTTCTATAGTTTTTTTGGATTCTAATTCATTTAACTCTGATTTAATTTTGATTATTTCTTTCTGTCTACTGGATTGGGGTTTATCTTGCTGCTCTTATTCAAGGAGGTTTAGATGTGTCATAAAATTGTTAGTTTCAGATCTCTCCAATTTGTTGATGTAGGAGCTCAGAGCTATAAACTTGCCTCTGAGTACTGCCTTTGCTATGTCCCAGAGGAGCTGGTAATTTCTGTGTTCATTTTTGTTGAATAGCATGAACATTTGAATTTCCTTTCTAATCTCTTCCATGACCCACTCATGATTCAGCAGTGTGTTGTTCAGCCTCCATGTGATGCCGGACTTTCTTTGGTGGCTTTTGGTGTTGAGTTCTAATTTTATTCCCTTGTGGTCATAGAGGATGCAAGGTATAACTTCAATGTTTCTGAATTTAGACAAGTTTGCTTTGTGGCCTAAAATGTGGTCTATTTTAGAAAACGTTCCCTGTGCTGCAGAGAAAAACGTGTATTCTGATGCTGCTGGGTGAAATGTTCGGTAGATATCTGTTAAGTCTAGTGGATCTATGCAGCTGTTTAGATCTGCGGTTTCTCTGTTGAGTTTTTGCCGAGTTGATCTATCTAGTGGGGAGAGTCGTGTGTTAAAATCCCCAACAATTAATGTCTTTGGATCTATATGGGATTTGAGGGAAAGTAGTGTTTCTTTGATAAATTTGGGTGCTCCATTGTTTGGCGAATAGATATTTAGAATTGTAATATCCTCCTGAAGGAGAGATCCTTTGATAAGTATGTAGCAACCTTCTTTATCTCTTCTCACGAATTTTAATTTGAAGTCTATTTTGTCTGATATTAGGATTGCAACTCCCTCCTGTTTATGGGGGCCGTTTGCTTGGTAGATTTTGTTCCAGCCTTTAACATTGAAAAGGTGTTTGTTTTTACGGGCAAGATGTGACTCCTGCAGGCAGCAGATAGAAGGGTCTTGTTTTTTAATCCAACTAGACAGTCTATGTCGCTTAATTGGAGAGTTCAGTCCGTTAACGTTAAGAGATAGGACTGAGAGTTATTTGGGAGTTCCTGCCATGTTATCCACCTTCTTGTGGGCTGCAAAAACTGGATTCTTCCTATGGTTCTTGGATTCTCAGTTTGGGTGCAGTTTCTTGGCCTTTATTGCGGTCTTGTTGGTTTTCTATGTGTAGGACATCTTTAAGAATCTTTTGTAGGGCTGGTTTGGTGGAGATGTATTGTTTCAATTTTTCTTTGCTATGGAAGGTTTTTATTTGGCTTTCAGTGATGAAGGAGAGTTTAGCTGGGTACAGTATTCTTGGTTGATAGTTGTTTGTTTTTAGGGCATGACATACATCATTCCAGGCTCTTCTAGCTTTGATTGTCTCTGCTGAGAAATCTGAGGTGATTCTAATTGGTTTCCCTTTATAGGTGATTACCCTTTTCTCCTTGACAGCTTTAAGGTTCTTTTCCTTGTTCTGAGTTGATCCTGTGTGGATTATAATGTGACAGTGGGATGTCCTATTCTGGTCTGGTCTATTTGGGGTTCTAAAAGCTTCTTGTATCTGAATACCCCTATCTTTTTGTATGTTTGGGAAGTTCTCTGCTAGGATCCTGTTAAACAAATTTCCTAGACCATTAACTTCTGTTTCTAGGTGCTCCTCTACACCCATTATCCTTAGATTAGGCCTTCTGATGGTGTCTTCCAAGCCCTTTATATTTCTAATTCAAGAAACAATGAGATCAACGAGATAGAGGTTACCTATAACTTGTTAATAATTGACTAACAAATGCTTGTCAGAATTTTGTAGTAAAACCCAGTAGATATTTTAAACTACAACTGATTGACATTCTAAGTACCTCCCCTTGCCTCTGGGCAGCCTGTTTAAAGTCATATAACATTTAACCTTTATCCAATGTCAGACTCTTTCTTGGGCTATAGCAGTATATCTTGTTTAACATTTTGGTTTGTAAATGCATTTTTCTGGTTGATTGAGGAGCCTGATCTGTAGTGGTTCCAAAAATGCCTGCCCCTGTAGGTCTTTAGACAAATCTTACTAGGGACCTAATCTCAGGTCACAACCACTTTTCCTTAATGGATGAATTAATGTGGCTGGGCCAGCTCAAAATCATTGCCATTTAAGACTTTGAGCAGATACAGAGCGTTTGGGATTACAATTATTCCTCACATTTTACAACTTTAGCTTTTATAATCCAGTACCATAGATGACTGGCAAGTCCCTGCCAAGTCAGACAGACATGGGTATTAGGCATACCTACAAATTATCTTCCCATGACTTCCGGACTCTGATCAAGCTTTGAAGGCCCAAGCCGAAGTGACTCCAGGATCTGATACCATCTCTGCCATCCAAAGAGCAGTGGCTTACTGCCTCTGCATGTTCCTACATTTCCGGGGTTCCAGGAATGCCTTTCTCCATGGTGGGATAAATACTTGTTTAGTGGTTTCCTTCATTGCTTGCTGGACTTGAACTCAAGATTTGAGCATTGTACCTCAACTCTACAAGACTAGCCCTCTGCCACTTGGAACTCCAAACCAACTATGCTTTTGAGCACTCTGCTGGCACATTAGAGATGACAATCTCACAGGCACCTTTGTCTGCCCAACCTGTCTTCACACCACTTTTCAGCTTAATGAGTCTTTACTTATGGCCACATTTACTCCAATTAAAAGCAACAACGATGGGCACTGGAAGGAGATTTAAAAGCATGGTCTTACCTTGAACTTATTCAGGGCCAACATTCCATCTGACAAACTTGTCCTCTGTCCTTAATTGTGGGCCTTTAGGAAACTGTTATAAAAACCTATAATGGCAATGTAGGTTAAACAATCATTTTGGTAATCCTAATTTTTATTTTCCACGTTGAAATCAACCTTTAGGACAATTTTTCCTTTTAAACTTTCCTTTTTCTGGGAGGCCTGCCACTCCCCACAACGTCACAAATTTCTGACAATGGGGAGGCCATTTTTAACTCTTTTTGAAAAGTCATTTTACTTTGCATTTAAATTCTTCATTGAAACACTGGGCAACACCCTTTACCTCTTGGCTGAAGGTTTAAACTGGCTATTTTTTCCTATAGTATGAGTTACATTTAGCAAATTAGCAGTTTATTTTAATGCAGTAGCTCTGTACCAAGAATCTAGACTTAGTATCTCTTGCTCTTTTGAGATAAGTCAACTTAGATTTTTTGCTCATACACCCCTTATGGTCTAACATGGTGGTGATTAACATTACAGAAACAAATATCTTTTTTTTTTCGATCCAGAAACAAATATCTTAACTGGCTTGTGTTTACTGCAAATTCATAGGCTTTTCATCATGTGTGATTAAACAAGGCTGGAGTCTAGGCAAGGATGTGGCATCTCTGTGTGTATGGACTGTCGCATCTCTTGCTCATTACCTGCAAAATTCTATATGCACTAGTTAAAGACCACTGGTAAAAGACCACACTGGCTTTTGCAGGCTGGTGTAACTGTTTTAGGCAGCTGTGACAACCTTGTTCTGTTACGTGGGTATTTCCCATGTGTAGGAGCAACCTGCATCTTGATGCACTGTGGTCCCTTGATCTTATAGGGAGTTGATCAGTGCACAGGAGAGGAAACAGAGAATTAAAACCTTTGCCTTTGGTTACCAGTCATGGTCAGAGGTACAATATTTAATCTTAGCATAGATAAACATAAGAAATAACATAAATCACAGCCAACTTAATTACCAATTTCATTGACTTTGGAAAGGAAACCATCTTTTCTAACTCCTTTCCCATGGCCTTTTAAAACTGCCTGATTTTTATTTGGCTTATAGTCAGGTCACAAAGCAATTCAGATTGAACGACAGCTTCCTGACAAAGATTTTTAGCAAGCAGAATACTTGGTAACTTTGGAACCATTACTATTTACATATTTTACATATAGACAGACAGAGATGTTTGTGCACAGATTATAGAGCACACTTAAATGCTAAAATTGGCCACTTAAAGGTTTTGGAATTTTAGCAGTAATACTTTGCCTAATCATGGTAGAACCACATAGTCAGTTCAAAACAAAAAACTGCCAACAAGACGAAACTTTTTAGTAAACAGGAGTCAAGACATGAACAGACATATAGCATGATGTAATGACCCCTGTCCTGGTCAGGTAAGAGGGGGATGTTTATAGGACCCAAAAAATCCAAGGAAATTTATTGTGAAAGCCACCTTCATGCCCTCCCCCTCTTCACTGGGCTTCCCTCAGAGCACCTGGACCAGTTCCTTCCACCCAGGCACCCCTGTCATGTGACACCAGGCAGCCCACAAGGATCATTTTCGCCTGTATTTTACCTTGCCAAATATCTAGCACAGTCCTACCTCTTTCTGCTTATCTCTATAATCCCATGCATATCTGTAAGTATTCTAGCTAGCTTTTGACCATCATTTTTTCCATGAGTCTAGTTTTTTAAAATAGCTACAGAATTAAATTTAGCAAAACCATCCTTATAATTTGTTATAGATCTAGAAATTTGGAACTAGAAAAAGCAATATTGTCCTCTTGAGAAATTCACTTTCACCCTCCATAACAGTGAGAAAACACAAACTCTCCACATTATCCACACTAGTATTTTATTACTCAGAAGAACAATAGCATGGTCTACAAGTTAAAAATTCACAACAGACTCATCAGTAGTAAATAGAAAACAGCATGTAGTAAAATCATTTTGGCATTACTCATCCAAACCCAAATGCTTACGAATCATGTCTTCATTTTTCCACCAAAGAAACTAGAAATGGAACTGTGATTCTAGTGCTAGAATTTAGCCTTGAGAAAAAGTAGTTAAGGAAAGTGGCTAGGCTTTGAGTTCAATCTACAAGACTTGTACCCATACACAAAGAAAATATATTCCCAAGTATGTATTCTTTCAGGTTTTCTGAATGTTTCATGAACTTGGGGAAGAAAGATGATGAGACAGATTTTATTCTTGTGTACATTTTGTAATAAACAAGGAGTATTATCTTCCAAAAGACCTTCCATTAAAAAATGAATTGGAATAATAATAGTGTTATAATGCATACATAGACCACACATATAGTGGAAGACTTTTGGGGAGCAGTGGAGAAATTGATGCTCTCATGTCCTTGGATTAAAGCATGATAGTCCTTCCCCATCTATCACTACCAAATCACTCTGGATGATTTGAGTTCAATCTCAAAGGTCCAGAGATCCGATTTCTGAGAAGTGTTTATTAAATTTCCTTGAACATCCATTCCTCAATATAAAAGACACAAGTCAACAATTTCACTATCTTAATTCTTTGTCAAGCCTGGAAGTAATTGATAACCATCCCTTTGGTCCAACCCCTGAATAATATGAAGGGGCATCATCCCTACTCTACACAATGAGAGGATGAGAAATGTTGGCTCAGTGAGTGGTTTCCCCTTACACTTAGCTTAATTCTGCCATGAAGGATTTCTCTATAATTTACAGAGGTTTCTGCCAAAGGTTTCCGTATATGGGGTTTCTTTTTTGTGTGAATGCTCTAATGCTGGCTGAAGGTTTATTTCTGCTTGAAAGATGTCCTCCAATGTTCACTTGACATTCTGTCTTGTCTCTAGGTCTCTGAAATATGTAGAGAAACCTCTGAAACTTCTGGCTAAATATTTGTCTACATTTATTATACTCACATTTTCTCTCCGTATTATGTTCTTGGATGTAATGAGGACTGACTTCTATTAAAAATTTCATATTTGTTAGACCTGTTAGTTTTCTTTTCTCCTATGAGATTCAGTTCTCTGATGAACACTGTGCTATGCTGTTGAAGTGGGATTTTCTACATTGGTATTATTCATACCTTGTCTTTCTTGTCTGTGCTCTATAAACACTCATCCATGCATGATTACTAAGTGAAGGACTTTTTCATACTTGTTTCGTTTTCTCCTGTGTGTTTTCTGATGAAAATTTAACTATGACTTCTTGAAAACTTTCCACATTTTTTTCATTCATAAGATTTTTCTCCTGTGTGCATTCAATTTGGAACCATGAGGTATGCCTTCTGGCTAAAAGGCTCCACATTTGCGACATTCACAAGGCTTCTATCAGGTTGTGGTTCTATCATGCAAACTTATTTTTCTTCCAGGTGAGACTTTCCATAGTTATCACATTCCTAAGGTTTCTCATGTGTGTGGATTCTCTTATGCTTCCTGAGGTATGAACTCCAAATGAAGGACATTCCACATTTGTTACATTCATAAGGTTTCTCTCCTGTGTGTGTTCTCTGATGAACAGTAAGTTCTGACTTACAGGTGAAAGACTTTTCACACACATTACATTCATAAGGTTTCTCTCCTGTGTGTGTTCTCTGATGGACAGTAAGGTGAAACTGCTGTCTGAAATACTTGCCACATTTGTTACATTCATAAGGTTTCTCCCCTGTATGTGTTATCTGATGGACAGTAAGGTGTGATTTTAATCTGAAATACTTTCCACATTTGTTACATTCATAAAGTTTCTCTCCTGTGTGTGTTCTCTGATGAACAGTAAGTTCTGACTTATGGGTGAAAGACTATTCACACACATTACATTCATAAGGTTTCTCTCCTGTGTGTGTTCTCTGATGGACAGTAAGGTGAAACTTATGTTTGAAATACTTTCCACATTTGTTACATTCATAAGGTTTCTCCCCTGTGTGTGTTCTCTGATGAACAGTAAGGTGTAACTTAAAGGTGAAAGACTTTTCACACACGTTACATTCATAAGGTTTCTCTCCTGTATGAGTTCTCTGATGAACAGCAAGGTCTGACTTCTGTCTGAAATAATTTCCACATTTGTCACATTCATAAGATTTCTCTCGTGTGTGCATTCTCTGATGCAAAGTGATGTATGACTTCATTCTAAATGATTTTCCACATTTCTTGCATTCATCAAACTTCAGTTCTTTGTCAGTTCTATGATGCCTTCTGAGACCTGACTTTTGAGTGGAAAATTTCCTACATGCTTCGTATTCATAGGGTTTCTCTTCTGGTGTTGTTTTAGGTTCGTCAGAACTTAGTTCTGACTTCTTAGAGATAGATTTTGCACATTGCTTAAACTCATCAGGTTTCTCTGGATATTTCCTCTCAGGTTTTGTAAGGTGTAAATCCTTACTGAATGATTTCTCACATTCACTACCTGTATAAGTATTCTCTCCTGTGTCTCTTTTCTGAGGCATCATGACTGGAAACCTCCCTCCCTGACAAAGTTCTTGGGCAAGAAGAGCAGACTTATCATATTCTTCTCTACATTCATTATGGTTAGAAGCAGGATCTCTGACACAAACCCAATTATGTGGAAACAATATCGTCTTTGAATTTAATATCTTCTCTCCTCCATATTCAAAATATGGACCATCATAATTTTGACTAAAAGCCTCTGAATATCTAAGCGATTGTTTAACTACAGGAGAAACACCAGGCATATATGCAGCCGGCATCTTACAGGCTCACTGTAGTGGAGCACGTTCTGACACTGAATGAACTCGTCCATCGTCATCATCCTTAAGAAGTTATCATTCCTATTCAGATCTGGCTTCTGTTTTGAGGTCAAGTTAGAAGTTGTCACTAATCTCACTCTTTGCTCTATTGTCTTAATATTTGTGACAGCTACGTCACGCAGACATTCATCTGGACCTTCCTGGTAAGTCTTAATCATATGCTCCATTTTTTGAGCATCTAAAATGAGTCATATAAAGAAGAAAAAAAACATAAATAAGATCCAAATACACCTTAATATAAAGGTAAAGACATTTTTCCCATCTTAACTGTTACAAATTTTAAAATATTAAAGTAGGAATTGATTTATGAGAAATAAATTTCTTTCACCACAATGTATTGATTAAGAGAGTAATACTCTTCCTTACAACCTTTTTTGTCATGGGGCATGAACTCCAGGCCTGGTGTTGTCCTTCAGCTCTTCAGCTCAATGCTAGCTCTCTACCATTTGAGCCACAGCACGACTCCCCGATTTATCTGCTTATGTGGTGCTGAAGAATCGAACCCAGAGCCTTATGCATGCAAGGCAAGCACACTACCATTGAGCTACTATAATCAAGAACTCTGATAACAACAGATGCTGGAGGGGATATGGACAGAAGGGAACACTACTGCATTGTTGCTGGGAGTGTAAACTTGTTCAACCATTTTGGAAAACAGAATGGAGGCTCCTCAAAAGACTCCACATAGAGCTCCCTTATGACTCAGCAATCCCACTTCTGGGCATTTACTCAAATGATCACAAACAAGACCATACTAAGGGTACCAGCACAATTATGTTTATTGCAGCATTGTTTACCATAGCTAAGATAAGGAACAAACACAAATGCCCCTCAGTAGATGAATGGATCAAGAAAATGTGGTATATATACATAATGGAATTCCATGCTTTCATCGGAAAGAATGATATGGCTCCATTTGTTAGGAAATGGAAAGACTTGGAAAAATTATATTGAGTGAAGTATGCCAGGCCCAGAGAAACAGGTCCCATGGTTCCCTTTATTTGCAATAACTAGTATATGTCTGAGACAAGCAGAAACGGTCAATAAGTTGATGTTAGGCAAAACAAACCCCAAGATAAGGACTCATATTTTTTTTCTTTCTTGCTATTGTTTCTAACATATATATATAAGATATTTCTTTGTTGCTTTATGTGTCCCTCCCCCATGGTATAACCCCTGTTTTTACTGTGTTTGATGTAGGTATAATTTGTGGAGGGGAAGATGGACCCATTCCAACAATGAGATGTACAAGACATTATGTCGAAAAATGAACTTTACAACTTTGGCTGGGGCGGGGGCAGGAGGGGAATGATGGGAAGGGATGATAACGGAAAGCAAAGGAGGAGGCAACAATGCTTGATAAGAAATATACTCATTACCTTGCCCATGTAATTGTAACCCCTCTGTAAATTATTTTCACAATAAAAAAAGAGTATCACTGACAGTTTATGATGGAAAATGTTTTTCTGTGTTTCAGGTTCTTCTTCTTTTTTATGTAAGAGGAATTATTTATACAAATTACTAAACTATTTACTGCTAGCTTTTTAACCTGTATAATTTAATATGTAGCATTCTTCATTTTTTTCCCAAAAATTGTTTTGTTTGATCTTAGGGGAATAGATGTTTTGTATTGTTTTATTTTCTTAAAATAATTTATATATTGTGCTACTTTACTTCTCAAACATTAG
This sequence comes from Dipodomys spectabilis, assembly GCF_019054845.1. NCBI lineage: Eukaryota > Metazoa > Chordata > Mammalia > Rodentia > Heteromyidae > Dipodomys > Dipodomys spectabilis. Next base: position 1,844,776 of record NW_024871140.1, read on the forward strand.
GAGAACAGTATTTTCTAACTTTGGAGATTGTACTTTTTTATACAAACCTTTGCTTTCACCTGAGAATAAAGTTTTATAACCACATTTCTTCAGTTATAAGTTCTCACTGTGAATTATTTTAAGTATCTTTAGAAATTTTAAAATTTATTTCCCTCCATCTTAGACAGAATCTCATCAGACTTTTAAACCCTCAGACTCATGAACTAAAGCCACATCAGCTCACCACCTAGTTAATCATTCTCTCTAGACTGAAAGTTTGGTTCCGTATCCTGGCCTCTACCCTCCTTATCCTTATCAGAGGATAGCAGCTTTGGCATAGTCATTTGCTATACCTGCTTAGTCTTAGTTTCAAAGAAAACTAAATCTCATTTTTCACATTTCTAATTTTCTTTTTTCAAAATAATTTCCACAAAGAGAAAGAATTGCTAACTTTACCTTTACTGCCCTACACAGTTCAGTGTGCATCTACATGCATTTTTGATTCACAAGTCTAACACAAAGATCACCTAGTTCTCTGCTACACATGGGACTCAAGGGAATTAGGAATATTATTGGTCAGTACATAGCAAGACGAATTTACCAATTTGGTTCTGGATCCAAGATCACTATGCAAGATGCTTTAACTCACCTGAGAAATTCTTGTCTGAGGCTTCTCTCATATATGACTCTTCATCTTGCTCCAGCTTGACAATCAATTGAGGTTTAGGACCAGTGTGCCCTGTTAGTAAGAGTGAAGACCTATTGCTCATGCTGTGTCAAAATTGTTCTAAGATTTCAGATATCTTGTTAACAAGGTTGCTCCCAAATCTTCTTTCATTTCTCACTGGCTCCATGGTTGAATCTCCCCGAGGTTTGAATTAATTTTGCAGGTTGTGTGACTTCAATGCAATACTTTTTCTCAAGGTTAGCAGTCTATTAGTTTGAGTCCTAGCTCCACTTCCAGTTTAAGAGTGGTTATCTTGAGATAAGAGTCTCATGGAGACTTCACTGGCTTTTTTTGCTTCAAACTGAAAGCCTCAGATTTCAGACTCCTAAGAATTACAGGCATGAACCACTACATCTAGTACTAGGTTTGGATTATAAATACTCCCTCTAATCTAGTGATTTCCAGTTCATACTTCCAATAATGATAAAAGGTGTGTGTGTATGTATGTATGTATGTGTTTTCTAGATTGTATATCTACCCACAATAATCACCTCAAGTTTGGGAAGACAATCTTCTCTTTACGGAAGACAGTTTGGAACTTTTGTCAAACTGCTGATTTGGATTATTGAACAATGAAAATATAATTGCCTCAGAATGTATATAATCTACCTGTATATAATCTACCTTCATTCGAAACAAATGACACTTCCCACAGACTGGAAACTTACATCCAAATAGCATTGAAAATTCTATAAATATTCACATATCTACTAAAAACAAATCATTTTCCGCGCACAGTGGTTCACACCTGTAATCCTAGTTACTCAGTAGGCTGAGATCTGAGGATTGCCGTACAAAGCCAGCCCTAATAGGAAAGCTGTGAGATACTTATCTCCAATGTAACCACCAGAAAGCTTGAAGAGGCGCTGTTGCTCAACTGATAGAGTGCCCACCTTTAACTGAAGAGCTGAAGCACTGTACCAACGCCCAGAGGTCAAGCCCCACTTAACTTTTCAAGTTAATGTGATATTTTTGGCTCACCTAAGGACACCAGCATGCTATAGGTTTCCAGCATCACATCTCTATACAGGGTCCTCTGAGAAATATCCAATTCCTGCCACTCCTCCCAGCTGAAGTCCACAGCCGCATCATCAAATGACACCAGCTTCTGTAAGGACACATTCCATCAATCCCTGAGTCATGAGAACACCAAAGCTAGAATTTCATTCTTCTACATGTATGCTTTTTTATTTCAGAATGTGGTTGGAACTTTCTGTGTTATTTATAAAATGAGAGAAAATATAATCAAAGTAGAAATATTTGCCTCTATAGTAACTTGGTAATTACACATACAAAGTTTTCTAATACATCAAAACACATTTCTGGTTCCAGCAATAAAGACAAGAAAACAGTTCTAAGAAGCTAATAACCTAGCAAGAAAACAATAAGTATAAGTAGGAGTCTGAAAGTGTGTGTTTAGTTTATTTTGGTAATATTTACAACATATCTGGGTAACAATGAAGTAAACAAATGTTTTCTGCATTTTCATATTCTGCCTCACTGACAATACTATTTAGATTTTCTATTAAATAGTGCTCTCATAAACAGTCACAACATGGTCATTACATCATATGGAATACATAACACATTAGTAGATCTAAGAAAAGCACAGCATCCAGGTAAATTTTAAAAGGAGTAAAATTACTCAAAAAATAGTAAATGAATGATTTGGCTCTCATAAGATTTGACTTAGTTCTCACAATAAAACATACGATGTTAATCATTTTTGTTATTAAATTTCTAGATATAAAAGAATGGTCATAGATAGCTATATGTTTCCTTCATATGTAAAAACGAATTGCCAGCATGAATCTTTGTGAACATTGACTACTTCCTACCACACCAAATACTTACTTATTACCATATAATGTTTCTTAATCAGCTTTGCATTTTAATAGGCCTTAATTGAGGGATGGATGTAAATGGATAGAGGTTTAAGGAATGCTCAAGATGATCTCCAAAAATGTGAAATATGACCACCACAAGAAGGATAGAGAATAAAAACTATGAATTGGGACATGATCTAAAAAATATAGTAGTTTTAAGAATTAGAATAAAATACAGCACTAATTTGTTGTACAGTGTCTAAAAGGAATACAGTCATTCTTGACAATATCAGAGGTGAAAGATAACTAACACAAAAAAGAAAATATATCTATAAAATGTTGAAAGAAAATAGACTTCAATACACAATCCATTGGGCAAAGGGCCTCTTCTAACAATATAGATTGAAGGTATTCCTAGGGAAAGATAATGCATTATTAACACATCTTCATTTTAAGTGCTATAAAAATTATTCTATGGGGCTGGGAAGGTGGCTGGCTCAGTGGTAGAGCGCTTGCTTTGCATGACTGAGGCCCAGGGTTCGATTCCTCAGCACCACATAAGCAAAAAAGAAAAAAGCCAGAAGTGGCGCTGTGGCGCTGTGGTAGAGCCCTAGCCTTGAGCTGAAGAGCTGAGGGTCAGGGCCCAGGGCCAGAGATCAGGCCCGACAACCAGACCAAAAAAAAATTATTCTGTATCAAGAGAAAAATAAAAATTGCTAACATAGATCTACACAGAGGACAAGATTATTAAAAAGGTAAATGTGTAGTTAAAGCTATGGTACATGTGTAGGTAAAAGAATGTATAGAAAACATTGTATGTAATTTCTCTTGTGAAAAGAAAACTTATAGTACCATATGCATAATTCATAAGGAATGCAAATTCAATATACAAACACATAAATGTTTTAAAAACAAAGTTTGTGAATCCTGCATATGGATCAATTGATTTTGTACTTTCCTCGGAAATATGGGGGTCTGAGTTCAAAGAATTATTTCTACAAAAATGTAAAAGGAGAATAGAAAGGTTATAAATTCCATTCAATTCCATTGAAAAGTAACTATATTATGCTATATGCTACTACGATGATAATATTGTAAAGTTTAATGTTCTTAGTAAAAATGCATCCAGCAAGTTAATTTCCTTTGTGTTCCTAAAAAAGAATCCCACAGGGTAGAAAGTTCATTTTCTTGCAGTTCTATAGTATAACAATTTTCCTGCACATTTTACTTCTGCTGAAGCTCTATGCTTCAGTGTGAGAATGGCCTATGTTCTTTACATGAAATGTCTGCTTATTTCTGTATGAAGAATATTAATAAGACCCTTTTTAAAAAATCTTGCAGTCCTTGCATATTTTTAGTTGCACAAATTCAATGGAATATAGAAACAAATCTTTGAAAAAGTAGGGTACCTGTATTAAGCATGCAGTCTTATATTTATCCTATGAACAATGCAGTATAACAAGTATTTACATCAGATTTAATTTGTAATTGCTATCAGAGGTAATTCACAGTGTACAGGAGAATGCCTGCAGCTTATATGAGAGGTGATTTACAGTGAATTTGAGGTGTGTGCAGGTTACATAGAAGCAAAATAAGAAATAAATATCAGATGAGACAAACATATTAAATAGCAAAATGTCCATCAAAATAAGACCATATTTATGTTGTAAAATATAGTAAATATATAAGGCACTGTCTGACATGAACAGAAAAAAGAAAACTTAATGAGCAATCCAAAGTCATGGACTAGAGAGAAATAAAAATTTAAAAAAATATAGAAAGATACCATGAGCAAAAGTTAATGATGAAAAATACAAATTGTGATAATATGTAGGAAATAAGCATCAGCCCAAAATATATGACCACAGATACAGATCATTGCTAATAACAGATTATATATTATGATAATAAAAATTTATGCTGAAAAGCAAAGTGTACAAAGACATGTTTAAAAGACCATCCAGTTTTAATACTTTAATCTACCATTACTATTGCAGAACTAATACTCCTCTTACTAACTGATATAACAACCAGGCAAAAAATCAGCACGAACACACACATGGATGCCATTATCTTAAACTTAAAATAAAACACTATGGTGTTACATTTATCAAGACACATATTCCAAGATTAAAAGTAAATCAGAAGACAAATGATGTAGAAACCAATATGAAAAATTAAAGTTATGTTATAAATACATGAAAATTAAAAGATATATTTGTAGTATTCTATGAGTGAAATAAACACAGGGAAATTACAATGGATCTCAAAGAAATGTATTCCTTCATTGTGATTTATAGATTATTAAATGTAGCCTTTTTCTTATTTCACCTTTGAAGTACATATACTAGTTATTGCAATTACAATTACTATATATATATATATATATATATATATATATATACTAAGTATATATATATATATATATCATATACTAGTTATTGCAAGTAAGGGAAAGCATGAGACCTATGTTTTTTGGGGCCTTGCTTATTTCACGTAGTATAATTTTTTCCAAGTCTTTCCATTTCCTAACAAATGGAGCAATTTCATTCTAAAAAAAATACAAAAAACAAAACAAGGCTCAACTTCTCTAGCCAAAAAGAAATGCAAATTAAGACAACCTTGAAATTCCACCTCACCCCAGACAGAATGGCTATAATCAAGAACACTAATAAGAACAGATGCTGGAGGGGAGGCAGACAGAAAAGGGAATCCTACTGCATTGTTGGTGGGAGTGTAAACTTGTTCAATCACTTTGGAAAGTAGTATGGAGGTTCCTCAAAAGACTCTACATAGTGCTCCCCTATGACCCAGCAATGACACTTTAGGGTATTTACCCAAAGAGCACAAAGCTACCAGCACACCTATGTTTATTGCAACTTTATTTACCATAGCTAAGATATGGAACCAACCTCGATGCCCCTCAGTAGATGAGTGAATAGTATAGGTATGAGTCAAGCGGAAAAAGTCAGATAATGTGATGTTAGGAAAACGAAACCTCAAATATGTATTTTAATGTTTTTGTTTCTTTCATGCATGTGTTTCTAACGCATTTATAAGATTATTTCTTTGTTGCTTTGTATGTCCCTCCCCCACAGTGTAACCCCCGCTTTCACTATATTTGATGTCAGTATAACATGTGGAGGAGATGGGGACAAACAAGTCGTTTAAGGATTCAGGTGGACCTGTTGCAACAATGAGAAGTACAAAATGTCATGTCAAAACCAGCTTTACAATGTCGGTGGGGGGGGATGGGGGGGTATGATTGGGTGGGAGGGAGGGGGGAGGCTGGGAAGGGAGGTGAAGGGTAAACAAAGGAGGAGGCTGCAATGCTTGGTAAGAAATGTATGCATTATCCTGCCCATGTAATTGTAACCCCTCTGTACAGTATGTTCTCAAATAAAATAAAATTAAATTTAAAAAAAAATATGGTATATATATATATATATATATATATCCATATATACATAATATGTATTTATACATATATATGTGTGTGTATATATATATATATATACACACACACACACACACACACACACACACACACACACATACACACTCACACAATGCTTTTCTATGCCTCCATCAGAAAAATGGTATCACCCCATTTATTAGGAAATGGAAAGACTTGGAAAAACTTGTATTAAGTGAAATAAGCCAGGCCCAAACAAACATAATTCCCATAGTCTCACTTATTTGAAATAACTAGTACATGTCTGGTACAAGCAGAAATGGTCAAAAGCTATGTACATACTATCATATAAGATGATATGAAGTAAAATGTGCCCTAAGGCAGGAACCCAAGTGGTTTTTCTCTTTCTTGCTGTTGTTTGTAATGCACTTATAATGTACTATGTGATTTTTTTTTTTGTTCCTTTGGTATGTTCTTCCCCCAAGGCATAACCCCTATTTTCACTGTATTTGTTTGCGGTACCCTGCATCTTGTATATACATTTTTCTAATTTGGGGATAGGAAGGAAAAAACCAAAAGGCTTAAATAGGGATTCAAGCTGACCCATTGTAACAATGTGATGTACAGGGCACTAGGTTGAAAACGAACTTTGCCGTTTGTGTGAGGGAGGGGTTGCCGAGTTTAGGAAGAAAGAAATGTTAGGGAAAAAACAAAGGAGCAGGTAACAATGCTCCATAGGAAATATAATCACATAAGTGTAACCCCTCTCTAAACTATTTCACAATGCAAAAAGATTTTAAAAAAAACAAGTAGTGCCAACAGTGAAGGAGGAAGCTGACAGAATGTGAGTCCTGTGAGTTCCTGTTCTAACACTAGCACAAGAAAGGCACAGTGGAGAATGAGGTAGGTGTGTCCCATCAGTTTTGAATTTAGACACCAAGCATGCAACACAACAAACCATCTCAGACATAAAGAGAAAAGGAACTGAGTGGGTAAGAAAAATTTCAATTCAAAGAACCATGTCAGCAAAGAAAATTGATCAGTAAAACAAACAAGTTCCCAGATACAGCATTTGAAAAATGGTGAGAGACAGATGGAGAGAGGGGGACTGAAAGAGAAGAAGACATAAGGAGGAAAATATATAAAAAGTGAGAGAAAGAGAGAAATGATGAAAGCTTATGAGTAGGAAACAGAACGAAGAGAGTAAATAGAGAAAAAAATCTTGTGAGGACACCTTAGAAAAAATACAGAGGGCTTTCTAGGAAATATTATCAGGTTTTATGTAGTCAAAGACCAGGAAGCTGTCCAAGAAGTATGTATGGAGAGTAATTTAATTACATATATCTTACTAAATAATCTCTAACATTTGAAGTTGTGTGTATGACCACACTATTTCAGAAACTCCAGTAAAACCTCTTTAACATAATTCAACATTACTAATAAGGAGATGATCTCTGACAAGTTGTCAGCAAATGTCCACTTTACATGACAAGTGACCCCCTCAATGGCATTGAATCACAAAACAAGTGTGACTACTTTATCTCATATCAGAAAACTCCAAGCAAGTCTGCCCTCAATAAGACAGACTGTAACATTTTATAATCTACTCATTCTAAAAACCATCTTTACCTGATTTAGGAGCAAGTTCTTGAAGCTGAATCTTTTTTTTTTGTTTTTAAATCTTGGATAAACTTAGCTTCCTAAAGTGAAATGTAAAAAATGAGATATAAAAAGCAACTCACCAGAGATCTTCTCATTCTTTCTTGTTGTTGACAATGAAGAGAAGATTCTGGAAGCATGGCTTGGAGAAAAGGCAATTGGCATAGTCAGGAAAGAACCTGTGTGATTATGCCCAGATTTTCCTGCTCAAAACATTATACATGGAGTGAAAAAGCACAAAGCCTTCTTATGCGTGAAGAATACTTGATGTCTCAAGTAGAGTATTAAATGCTCCATTGAAGATGACTCCATAGTCCATTAGTTGGTAGACAAACAGTATTCTAGGTTAATATACATACCAAATTCATAAAAACTAAGGTTCCTAAAAATAATTGAATAATTAAAACAAAAATCCACACCTTTAATACCACTAGTTATTAAGGAAATACATTTAGGGTTGTATGAATTATTTTTCTATTCATTAAAATGGATCCTAGGACTCCATTGAGCTTTTTTTTTTAATTATTGTGAACATACTGTACAAGATAATGACTACACGTCTCATCAAGCATTGTAGCCTCCTCTTTTGTTTCCCCTTCCCACCCCCTCCTCCCCCACCCCCCTCCCACATCCCTCCCCTCCCCACCAAAGTTGTAAAGTTCGTTTTGGACATAACGACTGTAAGTCTCATTGTTGCAATGGGTCCACCTGTATCCCTATTTAAACGATTTGTTTTTTCCCTTCCCCTCCACAAATTATGGCAACATCAAATACAGTGAAAGCAGGTGTTATACCGTGGGGGAGGGACATACAAAACAACAAGGAAATAATCTTATAAATGTGTTAGAAACAATTGCATGAAAGAAAAAACCATTTGAATACATATCTTAGGGTTCATTTCCCTAACATCAACTTAACTGACCTTTTCTGTTTGACTCAGTCATATACTAGTTATTTCAAATGAGGGAAACCATGGGACTTATGTTTCTTTGGGCCTGGCTTACTTCACTTAATATAATTTTTTCCAAGCCTTTCCATTTTGTAACAAATGGAGCAATGACATTCTTTCTGATGGAGGCATAGAATTCCATTGTGTATATATACCACATTTTCTTGATCCATTCATCTACTGAGGGGCATCTGAGTTGGTTCCATATCTCAGCTATGGTAAATAATGCTGCAATAAACATAGTCATGCAGGCAGCTTTAGTGTAGTCTTGTTTGTGAAGATTTGGGTAAATGCCCAAAAGTGGGATTGCTGAGTTATAGGGGAGCTCTATGTGGAGTCTTTTGAGGAACCTCCATACTGCTTGCCAAAGTGGTTGAACAAGTTTACACTCCCACCAACAATTCAGTAGGGTTCCCTTCTGTCCACATCCCCTCCAGCATCTGTTATTAGAGTTCTTGATTATAGCCATTCTAACTGGTGTGAGGTGGTATCTTTTGCACTCTATCTTATTCATTTATATATTTAAACTCCATGGAGAGAATATACGTTATAACTCAATATTACCTCAGGCAAAATTATACAGGAAAATGTATAATACATATTACTTGTATTATAATATTTCAGTAATGGTTTTCAAATGGCACATTTCCCTGCATCCAAATATTTGGAGCACCCTTGAGCAATAACTTGAAATTTGTCATTTAGCCTACTTTATGTAATCAGTAAAGATTATGTAAATACAGGTTTGGGAAGTCCCTAATGGTCACTTTCCTAAACAATTCTGTGAAGAATTGTGGCCATTCTCTGGGAGATAAAGGGCTTAATAAAGATGAAACATGAAATATTAGTCATAGGAGTAACAGAACACCAACCACCCAATCACAGCAAAGAACCAGAAGATTAAAATCTTATGTTGCACAAATAATACTAACACAAAAATCTAAACTGAGGACACCCAAAATACAGATTTATAAAAATAAAAAAATGATTTAAATACCTATATGCTTTTTCTTATATTTATTGTTTGGCTTTTACACAGGAAATGCTACTATCCAGAGGGTTTATTTTTTACACAACTATATGGAAGAGAAACTCTTAATATAAAATAACATAAACTTTACAGTGATATGTATGAAATATGAAAATCTACTCTGTAAACTTCAGTTAGGTCGTTTGTGCTAAGAAACAATATGAATCACTTAAAAACAACATTTGTACATTCATTTTGGATTGTTCCACGTCAGAAGAATGGTTTCTTACTTTTAAAAAGTTACAAAGAATTTTCTGTAGGCTAATTATCCATATTCCAATACTCAAAACCACAAGTGTTGTAGATTTCAGGGTGGGATATTTTCTTTTTGTGAGTATCCTCCTTAAATTTAAAGCCTTCTATTTCATATTATTTCATTACAAACATAATCTATATTTAAGAGTTTATTTTGTAACTGGGCTCTGGTGGCTCATGGTTGTAATATTAGCTACTCAGAAGTCTGAGATCTGAGCACCACAGATTGAAGCCAGCTGGGGCAGGAAAGTCTAAGAGACTCTGATCTCCAATAAACTACTAAAATACCTAGAAGTGGAGATGTGGCTTAAGTGGTAGAACATTAGGCTGGAACAAAAGAAGCTCAGGGTCAATGTCCAGTGCTTGAGTCCAAGAACCAGGTCTAGCACACAAAAAAGAGCATTTTATTGTATTGTATTTAAATTCTATTGAACAATTGTTTTGGAATACATATTTAGGCAGTCTCTCATTTTAAATGATGTAAATTAGGCTCAGTAATCTAGTGGAGAAATTGTGACTTGTCAAAAACAGATAAAGTGGAGAATATCCATGCTAGTAATATTTTAATCTAGGAAAATCCGTAGGAAGTGCAAAGGATAAAAGGGATCAACATGTTTCACTAACATATTTTAAAGGAATGTTCAAGCTTCATTGACATCAATTTCCATGAAGAATTTCTTAAGTGAAATAATACTTTTTTGAGCAGATTGAGACAAAATAGAGAACACTACCTAAAACCTCATTATACATTACATCCAAAAAACACACCACTTTAGCATGACACAGTACTTTAATTTCCTTCTGTAACACTTCGTGACAAACACATTCTCAACTGCAGGTAAAAACCAACGCTCTAAGGCTACTATCAGTATATCCACAGGTGAGACATTTGAGAGATCATGTACAAGAATTGATAGTGTGAACAGGCTGAATACATTAGTAAGAACAGAGATAGATAGTTTCACTTGTGACAATAATTCCTCCTCCACAAACCACAGCCCCATTCCCTTCTGAGAACTAGGTTCTGACTGATTCCTCAGGCAAGTTCATTTCCCCTCCTACTAGTTAGTGTAAACCTTCCAACACCATCAAGTGATTAGGAGAGTTAGAGGAAAGAGTACCACCTGAGTCTTGTGCTCTAGGAAGTAGAACCAATCTTTGCTTAAGGCAAGGAAGCTGAAAACATGTTGTCCTTCCTTTGCCTTTCTGCCTCTGCTCTGTAGGGCTTGTCAGAGTTGACAAGGTATCCTCCTTCAAACATTGCTAGGCTTCATTTCTTAACAGAAAGAAAAAAAACAGGACCATCACACACTACTGTAATATCTCATGTAGACTTGTTGCTAGAAAGGTCGTGTACAAACACGTGTGAACTAAAGCCAGCAGTACTAAGAAAGCTAACAATGCAGGAGAAGAGTAGAGACACCTCTAGGAGAAACAACACAGAAACCCAAAATACAACTGCAATATAAATGGAGTCAAATCAGGCACACCCCTCACAATTTTACTACAATTGTTACCATGCTCATCTTACACCTGGGCAAAGATAATAAAGTCACGTGTTAACAGCAGAATTTCACCGTCATGGAAATATAAATGCACACTTTCTCCTATTCTGGAGAACCTCCCAACTAGCTGTCAGAACGTTGCAAGCCAGTTTCTGACACCTGGAGCACAAGGGCTGTGACAGCACAAACTCTTGAACCCTGAACAAATCATTAGCCCCATGCTGGATGAACACATGGAGGATCAATTTCGCCTTGTGTTTTGCATCGAGCTCTCAGTTCCTACCTGATATTGTTTCTGCAGCCTGAGATCCCTTCAAGTTACACCTCCCAAGCTCCACTGAAGAGAAACCTTCTAGCAGCAAGCCAACTGGAAAGGAACTGGAATTTGCAGGCTGGAAACACCCACAGAGGGTGGGGAGGCACATGTGCAGAAGGAGCTTTGCCCGGCTTTAAAAAAAAAAAAAGAGAATACAAACCCTGCACTTTCAAAGGATCTGTGCTGCAACATAGACTACAATTCCCACAATGCATGGTGCCACTCTGAGAAGAAGTAGTTTTCCACCAATGCTAGGCCCTTTGTCTTAGGACTGCAGGGATGCATGAGGAGGTTTTCTCCTGCTTGCATGAGCATAGGTGAGTTTTTTTGTTTGTTTTTAAATGAAAATCACTATGTGTCTCCTGAAACATTGTTACAATATCTGAGAAATGGACAAGTATTGGAAGCGTGGAATAAGTTGGCTTTTTAATTCTTAGATCTACTTATGTAATTGAGGTTATGAGATTTTTGCTTTTGTTTGTGTTTAACAGATAAGTTCTGTTGAATGTAAATTACATCTGATTTCTTTCATTTTGGAATAGCTCCCTGTTCAATATAAAAAGGTATTTGCAGGCACTAAACTGATTCTTGGATCATTTTTCATGCTTTAATGTATACACTGCAATAAACTAGCAGAATTGCTAGATTTACAGCATAATCCTTGCAACATTTAAATTTAAAAAAAAAAAATCTAACAATTTCCCAGAAATGCCCAAATTCCATTTTTGAAATCCTAAGTTGTTTTTGGCTCTTTCCAAATTTTTCCATTCCTTTAAGGTTCTTTTCTTTTTTTTTCTTTTCTTTTCTTTGATGTTCATTGTTGCTCTTGTGGCTTGAACTCATGGTGTTCCCACTACCATGTTTTTAACAATTTGTTCAGCTAAATAGTGAAAAGCATCCTGTGGGTGGGAGGAATGGTCTTAGAGCATGCACCTCACCACCATTGCTGTTCAAACAGATGGTGGTTTGGGGAGATCGGTGGAATGTGGGTGAGGTGCAAGTGTGAAGTGAAGGGTTGGTCTCCGTAATGCTTGATGGCTTGCCCCAAACCAGTGTGTTTTTGTCTTTGTTTGCATGCCCTATTTCAGTGTGAATTCCTTCCTCTTCTATAATCCTAAAAGTTCCTCTCAGTCACTCTAAGCTATCTCATATTGTCTTCCCAGGTGTTACCCATTAGACTTTGGAATAAATCTTTGTTATCCCAGGTCCTGAGTGTGGGCAGAGTCAGGAGCCACTTCTAGAAACAAGGCTTGTGTCCTGACCTCTGATATTTGCCACACAGTCATGAATAGTCAGGCATCATTTGGGACAACACAGTTCCTTTAGTGATAATGCAGCATCACCAGAGAATTCCTAACTTCCTGGTGAAAGCTCCCTAGGAACTTTTCTCAAAATAAATGTGTAGGCCTAATCTTTCCAGGCCCAGTGATACACCTATAGTCCAGGAACTTCTAGGGCTGAACATGGAGGATCATTCAAGCTCAGGAGAAGAAGGCCATTCTAGGTAACATAGGAAGACTGAGTCTCAAAGAAACACAAGTGTAGCAGTTCTTTACCAGAGACTCTGGGTTTGATTCCCAGTACTAGAAAAACAAAACTAGCCTAATGCACACCATTTTTAAACTAATAATACACTAATAATACACCTCTTTTATTGCTGAGCACACAATTTCCAATTTTTCTTTCTAATCACCAAGCATGAAACTGCAATTTTGTAAAACTGCTAGATGACTGTCGAGGAAGAACATGCTTAGTTTCCTAGCTCTGTGAAGATCCATGAGAGTAGAAAGCAATATTAGGGCATTTCTTACCTTATTCCAATGACATCAAAGACATGTTGTTAGTGCTCATTGATTTGCTAAGCTGGTCATCCATCTTGACAGTGGTCATATTGCTGTTGGCCTTAGCAACTGCTGCCCCATTTTCTTCAAGTGGGACTTGATTGCACTGAGCAGGATTCTTTCCTTCATGCAGTCCTGCATGAGGAATTAAAAACAGGAAGCTCCATTATTACCCCAATTCCTTTTAATTATTTTTTCAATTCCAGTCCCGCAAATGCATTTTGTCTTTACCAATAAATAGGTCCATGCCTTTTAATGATTTTTGTAATTAAAAAATTTTCATTGTCCTATGACAACACAATTTTCTAGGGAAAGGCTAAAAATTGAAGAAAGACCCTATAAACATATTTGCAATGTGTTAATTGTTACTTTCTTAATGCAACAGCCTCTCTAATTTCTTTCCATCCTAACTTACTTGAGAACCTACAAATGGATGGAACTCAGTTTGATTAACTATAAGAACATGCGTCTTGTTATTTATATTACATCTGGGGCCTAGACACCACAAAAGGTCCTTTGGTAAACTATTAACACTCACTGCATAAATAGTGAAGCAAAAGAGATTTTTTGTTACATAAAAAACCTCCCCAAGTATTTCAGAGAGAAGCAAAAGTACCAAATGTAGAACCAGGAATAATTACTGACGGTGCTGATATGTCAGAGAAACTATTCACATCAAGGTGAACTGTGTTTTTAGTTTATGACTGAACTAAATTCCTTTCATTTTGTTCCCCTTCTTTGTAGAGATCTTGATTTCTTTGGTTTTCAATCCCAAACAATTTAATAATTTTACTGATATCCCTTCTTTGAAAATGGATCTCGCCTCTTTTGTGTGCCTGTTTTAAGGCCCTGATATCGGTCTTGGGTTCTTTTCCATCATGGCTTCTTTTGAGATGAGATTAGTCAGAAGGGCTAACACTTGTGCAAAAGAGCTGAAAAGTTTACAGGTTTTATGAAGGAATCTGGGTGGATTCAATTGACTGGGTGAGTTTGTACTGATTTATATATAGCATTGATTTTATATTTTAAGTTAGGTAAATGTAATCTTACTGCTTACACCAAAGCAATATATGTGTGTGTTTATATACATAAATGTATGTCTATATGTCTGACTGTCTTCAACATAACTGCAAACTTTTATTTTAAAACTATATCTAACTCAAGAATAGTAATTGGTATAGCTGGTATTTCAAATAAAGAAGGCAGATTGTTTTGCCTCAGACCATCAGTATTTATTGAGCATTTACAGTGTACTAGGCACAATAGAACATACAGAAAATATTGCCTGCTCTAGAGGATCTTACATTTTATACGAAAACACAAATGCACCTTTTCAAATGGCATTTTTGTTTGCTGTTTTCTGTTAAGTACCAAGGAAATATTCTGTAGGATGAGATTTAGGTATAACAGCCTCATCATTATTGCGAGAAGAAAAATTTAATGGCAAAAATGACAGACAGACCATTTGGGATAGAGTTTATAAGAAATACACAATCTCATCAACTAAGGTAAGATATGCTGCAGTAGAGGATGTTGGAAATAGTTTATGGGATGCAAGCAAAGGAACAAGGAATCTTAGTATGTAGAGCCAGAAAGATCATGTGGCCATTTCCCAAGTACACAGCCACTAAGACAAGTGACAGGTAGAAGGCTTAAAAAAAGAAGGAAATCCTATGCACCTGATAAACAGAATGACCAAAATCGAAGGCAAACTGTACCAAGAAATTCTGAAAAACCAAAACGGTTTCGGAAGCATAGAATTTATAGTTAATGCTATCCAATGTCATATGGGCCAATTTTCCACTCCTCAAAAGAGAAAAAAAACACTTTTGTTTTTGAGGTGAGGGGAGAATGGGGAATATGGGAGGTATTTGGTAGTTACATTAGTATTTTTGTTGTTATGATAAACTTTGCACTTTAACTCCCTGCCAAAAGGGACTAGAAACAATTTTCTAATAATGTACAATTTCCTTAGAGGAGATTCAAACTCAAAAGAATGTTTTACATGACAAATAATAAAGAAAGTGGTTGAAAAGTCCATTCAAAAATGTTTTATTCCATTTAAATGAACTTACTACATGTGTTCTTAACCATTATGCTTGGATTGTTCATGAAAATTTCAAAAGACATTAAACAAAGCAGGCCATCATCTTATTTCCCTGTTAACTAGTTTTTTTTTTACAACACATGTGTTTGAGGCACATAGCAAAAATGAAAAAAAAATCACAGAAGGAAAAAGAATCTAAAAATAAGTTAAACACATAGGGTTTTTTTTTTATTGTGAAAATACTGTACAGAGGGGTTCAATAACATGGGCAAGATAATGAGTACATTTCTTATCAAGCATTGTAGCCTCCTCCTTTGTTTCCCTTCCAATCCCTTCCCATCCTACCCCCACCCCCCAACCCAATCCTGCTCCCCCCCACCAAAGTTGTGAAGTTCATTTTTCCACATAACATCTTCCACATAACATCTCATTGTTGCAATGGATCCACCTGTATCCCTATTTAAACGATTTGTTTTTTTCCCTTCCCCTCCACAAATTATACCAACCTCAAATACAGTGAAAACATGGGATATACCATGGGGGAGGGACATACAAAGCAACAAAGAAAATAATCTTATAAATTTGTTAGAAACAATCACCTGAAAGAAAAAAAAACATTTGAATACATATCTTAGGGTTCATTTCGCTAACATCAACTTATCTGACCTTTTCTGCTTGACTCAGACATATACTAGTTATTGCAAATAAGGGAAACCATGAGACCTAAGTTTCTTTGGGCCTGGCTTACTTCACTTAATATAATTTTTTCCAAGTCTTTCCATTTCCTAAACATAGGGTTTTTTGTTTATGGCTTTGCTGAATATACAGTACCAAGCAGTTCATTTTTAATACACCTTTCCCTTTACATCAGTTCTTAGGTTGTCTAAAACATTGAAATACAAATAAAATGTGTAGCAAAAATAATTTGAGCAAACAGCAGGTAACTTCATAAATAATGGAATGTGAACCGTTTCTGCCCTTATCCAGAGTTAATTGGGTCACAACTTTGTCTGAAAGAACACTTCTGGTGCCGTAGTCAAAGGTGTGCTCACTGAAATAGACTCTTCCACAGAAATACATGATTCCAACTTGGAATAGCCATGGAATATCGTTTGAGCCACAGCCCTTCAAGGGCTCCAAAGCTTTATAATACCCACAATAATTACAACTGTGACTGGAACCAATTTTCCTCTTATTCCCCACCAGTACAAACCAATATGAGGAAGATTTCTTTGCTTAGACATGGAATCAGTTCCAACACTGGCCCTTGTGAAGTCACCATGAACCAAAGCACATGCCAAACATTTATAACATTTAAAAATTCCACATCGTCATACTGGCCATCTCATGATAAAAACAGATAACCCAGTAAATGTTAACAGGCTCTACTCTTCTAATATGAAACAAACAAACAAAAAACACATGGGAAATACAGAAATTAAAATAGAAGTAACATAACCCACATAAAGTATAAAGTTTAGCAATGACTTCATCAAAAGCTGTCTTTTCAAGAAAGGAAACTTCCTCTGGGGAGTTCAGAATCTCATAATAGAACACTGAGAAGTTAAGGGCCAGACACAATCTGATAGGATGCATTGGTTGCATTTCCTTTTTGCTGATTTAAAAAACTTCTTGGTATGCTTGGTGTGACTGATTCACAATTCCTTTCTTGTCATCACCAGCAGTAACCTCAGTCATGATGTGGTAGCAGTCTTTCTTCATTCTCAAATAGGAGACTTTGCTCTCTGCTTGTGGAGCATTAGGGATCAAGAACTTTCCCAAAAGAGACAGTATATCTTTGCAGATCTCTTAGCTTGTTCTCAATTCTTTCTGTGTTCTCAATCTGCTGATTTTCCTTAGCACCTTCTGTCTTTTGCTCAATACTTGAAACTACCCTCCAAGATGACCTATGGGTTTCAATAAGCAGCTGAGAGAAGATTCCTTTCCTCATTAGGTAATTCAGCTTCTTGCTCACTTACAGACTTGATGCAGGCTGCCATGTCAGCATTTCGCTCAGCCTGCTTGGCCATTTCGGCCTTCTGCACCATCTCATTTCTTTCAATGACTGGATGTTCTGTGTACTGAAGGTGGAGGAAAGACAAGAGGTCATTGGTCTCTGGATGGTGGCAGAAGCAGCGGTGAGGCTGAGACTCTGTCCCTAGATCTCACAGGTCACAGGCTCCAGCAGCTCTGCAGACATGGGACTTCTTCAAATCCAATTTTATTGTTTTTTCCATGTCACTAATATCCTTAATTCGCCCTGAAAATTTCACAACAGTTAAAGTCCATTTTGCTTGCTGCTCATTTTTTGTCATTTTAAAATGGTTTCATATCCAGGCATTATAGTAACGTGTGAATGTGGGATTTATTTTTTGAAACAATAAGGCCTAAGGCAGTGTGTATGGTGCCAGGTGTTCAATGTGCACATTCGAGGATGACCTCGCACCATGATGATATGATGAATGAAATCTTGCCTTCTACTCCGTCACTCAGAGCCAAGAGGTTCACAATTGTGAAGAGTTGGGACATGCTCAAGTTCCTGTCTAAAGTCCCAAGAAATGTGAAATCTGAACTATTTGTATGGATCTAACTTCATACAGAGTTTCTGAATGCTACTTTTACACATGAGATGCTCAATGTTAGTTAATGTATATTCCTCATCTTTTAAAAACATTCTGCAATATATTACTGTTGTTTAAATGTGCAAGAAAATTCCATTAAATTACTAAGTTTTTATTTAAAGTTCTGTGATGAATCCACTTTTTAAAACATTTTTCTAGGGCTTGGAATTTGGTTCAGTGGTAGAGTGCTTGTCTCGCATGTATGAGGCCATGGGTTTGATTCCTCGACATCACATGAACAGAAAAAGCCAGAAGCAATGCTGTGGATCAAATAGTAGAGCCCTAGCCTTAAGCTGAACAGCTGAAGAACAGCACCCAGGCCCAGAGTTCATGCCTCACGATCTACAAAAATATATATACATATGTTTTATTTAAAATATCATAGTTTTCCAATGTAGTTTTTATAAACATCTTGGAAGAGAAAATATAACAGGGGCACCGCTTTATTAC
Organism: Dipodomys spectabilis; assembly: GCF_019054845.1. Lineage (NCBI taxonomy): Eukaryota > Metazoa > Chordata > Mammalia > Rodentia > Heteromyidae > Dipodomys > Dipodomys spectabilis. The sequence goes on from NW_024871140.1 coordinate 1,863,396, forward strand.
CTTTATCAGATGAGAGGACTCATGATACAAAATAAAACAATGTCAGAATCTGAAGTGTGGCATAAGGAGTAGATCGTGAACATAAAAGCCAAGAATTAAAGCATCATGAGTTTAAAGCTAACTACCAACATAAACAAAAGCAAAGGTAAATATAGTAATAGAATTTCATGAAACAGAAATAATGCATCATCTTTGTGTGTTGAGGTCCACATAGAGAATGTTAGACATGGAAATCCAGAAATTTTAGATGGGTTTTCAGAGTACAATGAGAGAGAAAGAGAGTACTGATAACTTTGTCCCTGTGATTTGGAGGATCCTGGGGAAGTGATCACAAGTAGTGTCATCAGGAATGTGCAGTGGATAGTCGATGAAGGGAAAATAGCTTGTGTGGTTCTCAGTGAGTTAGGGACTATGGCAGAGACTGGGTATCTACAAGGTGAAAGCATCCTTCACATTCATCCCAGGGGACCACACATAAGAAGGCAGGCACAGGAGAAAGATTATTATAAAGTTTATTAAAGAGGCCATAATGTCCTGGTAGAGGGAGCATATGGCGTTTTTCCCTATGCAGATAGCAGGAGGGTCTGTAGCAGGAAGTGAGATAGGTGGATGCTCAGGTGGGTCTGGGAAGAAAGAAGGAGGGGGCAGCTGTATGGCTGGAACCTCAGAGCTGGAAGGAGCCCAGGTCTGGGTGGAGCTGAAAACCAATGGCGGGTATAATGCTTACATTCCCCAATTTGCTGATTAATATACATAGGGGAACCAGGCCGGGGGATATGGAGGTCATTTCTTCTTGAGCAACTTCTTCTGTAAAGGGGCAAAGTAGTCAGGGGCTCCTTCTTTATTGCCCGGCCAGTTACCATCCAAGAATGGTCTGCTTGACTGGTTAGTAAAGGTCTTCTTTTTTCCATGAAAATAGTAGTTATCTACAATTTAAGACACATTTAATAAAAAGCAAAGTTGCTGTTCAGGCAAAAATTGCTGTTAGCAGCCCAAGAGAGAAACAAGCCAGGAAGGCTTGATTACCAGAAGACACAAAGCATGGTACCTGACTCCTGGGATCCTGGAGGGGGGAGGTAAGACTTTTTCCACTTTAGGATTATAGTAGCCTGAGGAGGTAGCAGAGATATTTAAAGGTACCAGAGTCAACAGGTGTCATGGGCTCTTTTGCTACTTCCTGCTGGAGAAGTGACGGAGTCACTAGAGCTGGGGTCATTAGAGTCCAGCAGGGCAATGTAAATGATGTCTCCAGTTGCCTGTAGTAACAGGATAGCCATGACTTGCTCCCAGGTGTTGCCCTGGATGGGGGCTGTTATCCTGTTAAAGGAGACTTTTGGATACATCAGGCAAAAAGATGACAAGGTAACAAGGTCAATTAACATGAATGGCATAGAAGAACACACATTTGCCATGAGCCAGAATAGTTATATTTGAAGCATTAGCCCATACTCAGGGCAGTAAGGAGAAAGGGGATGTCTAGTGTCTTTTGGACAACTACGTAGGGGAGAAGATAATGGACTAGGTGGGAATACCAGTCAGAGGCTACTATAAATACAAATAGCAAGTAGCAAAAACAAGACTGGAACTTTCTCTCCAGTTAGAAGATAGACAGGTATGGACATTAGGTGGGCAAGCAACTATTTCTCTTGTTCACCCAGCTCTGATTAATTTTGAAATGGCAAGCCTAAAGTGACTCCATTTAGGATGTTATCTCCTCTTACTCCTCTCCATGGTTTTCCATTTTCAGGGCTAATTTTGTCCTAGATGGTGCGAGGGAGGGGGGAGAGAGGGGGAGGGAGGGGAATGGGGTGTCTCAGTCTATGTTGCTGGGAGAGCTTGTCCTAGTTGGCATTGACTGGGTTTGAACTCAAGGTCTGGGCACTCTCTCTGAGCACTTCTGCAAGGCTAGTGCTCTACCACCTAAGAGAGTTCCTTGGAGGTGAGATTCCTTGAGCCATGCCTCCAGACTGGTGCTTGGCTGATTAGCTGGGATACTGAGTTTTAGAGAGATTCTTTGTGCTCAGGATGGCTTTGAACTGTGGCAAAGGAGTCTTTGTCACAAAAGCCCTTTTTATTTCCAATTAAAGCAACAAGGAAATCAACGAGATTGAGGTTACCTATAACTTGTAAACAATTAACTAACAATTACTTGACAGAGTTTTGTAGTAATCTCAGTAGATGTTTTTAAACTGCATCTGATTGGCATTCTAAGTACCTCCACTTGCCTCTGGAAAGCATATTTAAAGTCACTTATATACAACATTTAACCTTTAACAGATGTACAGACCCTTTCTTGGCTACAGCAGCACAGCTTGTTTAACATTTGGGGTTGTAAAATCATTTTTCTGGCTGGCTGAGTAGCCTGATCTGTAGTGGTTGCAACAATGCCTGCCTCTGTAGGCAGTCAGATCTCAATAGGGACCTAATCTCAGGTCCACAACTTTCTTTTCTTAACAGATGAATTAATGTGGCTGGGCCAGCTCAAAACTCACTGCCAATTGGAACTTTGAACAGATCTGGGGGAGGGGGGTGTTGGGATTTAAATTATCCCTCATATTTTACAACTTTAGCTTTTACTACACAGTACCATAGATGACTGGGAAGTCCATGCTGAGTTAGACAGACATGGGCATTAAGCATGTCTACAAACTATCTTCCAATGACCTCTGGGCTCTGATCAAGCTTTGAAGAGAAGCACAAGTGACTCCAGGATCTGATACCATCTCTGCCATTCAACGAGCAGTGTCTTACTGCCTCTGCATGTACCAACATTTTCAGGGTTCCAGGAATGCCTTTGTCTATGCTGGGATAAGTGCATCCTTGGCAGTTTCCTTGGATGGTTGGTGGACTTGAACTCAGGGTTAGAGCATTGTCCCTCAGCTCTCCAGATCAAGGCTTGTACTTTGCCACTTTGAACTCCAAACCAACTCTGCTTTTGAACACTCTGCTGGCAGATTAGAGTTGACAATCTCACACAGGGACCTTTCTCTGCCAAGCCTGGAGTGACACCAGTTTTCAGATCAACGAATCTTTACTTGTGGGCATATTTACTCCAACTAAAAGCAAAAAGATAGTCATTGGAAGTGGATTTATAACCATGGTCTTACCTGGAACTTATTAAGGGCCAAAATTACATGTGTCAAACTTGTCCTCTGTGCTTATTGTGGGCCTTTTGGAAACTGTTATAAAAAAAACCTATAATGGCAAACTAGGTTAAGCAATCATTTTGGTGATCCTAATTTATCTTTTCTACTTTGAAATAAACTTTAGGATAATTTTCCTTTTTAAAATTTTCTTTGTCTGGGAGGCCTGCCACTATCCACAAGTTACCAAATTTTTCACAAAGAGTAGGCTATTTTTAATCCCTTTTTAAAAGTTAGTTTAATTTGCATTTAAATGCTTCATTGAAACACTGGGCAACACCCTTTACCTCTTGGCTGAAAGTTTAAACTCTATGTATCTACCTATGCATTAGACAGCCACAAGGATCATTTTTACCTGTATTTTACCCTGAAAAATATCTAGCAGAGTCCTATTTTTTCTTATCTCTATAATCCCATGGATAGCTGTAAGTATTTTGCTAGCTCTTGTTCCTCATTTTTTTGAAAGTCTAGCTTTTTTAAATTGCTACAGAATTAAATTTAGCAAAACCGTAACTTAATTGTGCTTTTTTACAGCCATCTTCATGGAACTGGAAAAAGCAATATTAGTGAGGGTAGAGAGATATGCATCCTCTTGAGAAATTCACTTTCAGCCTCCATAACAGAAAACACAGACTCTCCAAATTATCCACACTAGTGTTTTATTATAACTCACTCAGAGCAACATCATAATGAACTAAAAGTGAATTAGTCACAATTGACGCATCAGCAGTAATTAATTAAATATAAAAAGAAAGTACTAAAGTCATTTTGGGGTTACTCATCCAAAGCCAAATGCTTCTGAATCATGTTTTCATTTACCCACCAAAGAAACTAGAAATAGAGATGTGATTCAAGTGGTACAATTTAGCCTTGAGCAAAAGTACTTAAGGAAAGTGCCTAGGCTTTGAGTTCACACTACAAGACTTCTACCCACCCACAAAGAAAATGTATTCCCAAATATGTGTTCATGTGTTCTTTCATGTTTTCTTTCTTTTTTTTGGGGGGGGGGGTCCGGTCATGGGGCCTGAACTCTGGACCTGGGCACTGTCCCTCAGCCCTTCAGCTCAAGGCTGGTGCTCTACCACTTGAGCCACAGCGCCACTTCTGGGTTTTTTTCTTTTTGCTTATGTGCTGCTGAGGAATCAAACCCAGGGTCTCATGCATGCAAGGCAAGCGCTCTACCACTGAGCCACCTTCCCAGCCCCTCTTTCATGTTTTTTGAATGTTTCATAAACTTGGGGATGAAAGATGATGAGACAGATTTTACTCCTGTACACATTTTGTAATAAACAAGGAGTGTTATCTTTCAACATATGTTCCATTCAGAAACTCAACTGGAATAGTAATAGCGTTATAATGCATGGACCACACATATAGTGGAAGAGCCGTAGAGAAGTCAGTGCTCTCATGTCCTTGGCTTCAAGCATGATAGTCTTTCCCCATCTATCACTACCAAACCACTTTGGATGATCTCAGTCAAATCTCAAAGGTCCAGAGCTCTTATTTCTGAGAAGAGTTTATTAAATTTCCTCCAACAACCATTCATTAATGTAAAAGATTCCAGTCAACAACTTCACTATATGGAAGTAATTGATACCTATCACTTTTGTCCAACCTTTCAATATAAAGGTGCATCATCCCTACTCAATAAAATGAGAGGATGAGAAATGCTGGCTCAGTGGGTGGTTTTCCATTACACCTAGTTTAATTCTGCCATAAAGGGTTGCTCTATAAATCACAGAGGTTTCTGCCAAAAGTTTTCCTACGTTGGGTTTCATTTTGTGTGAGTGCTCCAATGCTGACTGAAGGGTGATTTCTGCTTGAAAGACCTCCTCTAATGTTCACTAGACATTCTGTCATGTCTCCAGGTCTCTGAAATCTGTAGAGACATGACTTCTGGCTAAATATTTGTCTACATTTATTATATTTACTTTTTCTTTCCTGTTTATATTCTTGGATGCACTGAGGACTGACTTCACAGTAAAAGTCATTGCATATTTGTTATATTTGTTAGTATTCTTTTCTCCTATGGGACTCATTTCTCTGATGAACACTGAGGTATGACTTCGAAGTAAGATTTTCAACATTGGTATTATCTATAAGTTTTCATTCTTGTTTGTGCTCTATAAACACACATCCATTCATGACTTCTTAGTGAAGGACTTTTTTAATACTTGTTACATTCATTTTCTCTCCTGTGTATTTGCTGATGAAAATTTAAGTATGATTTCTTCTCAAAAAATTCCACATATTTTATTCATAAGATTTTTCTCTGTGTGCATTCAATGTTGAACACTGAGGTATGCCTTCTGTGAGAAAGACTGCACATTTGCTATAATCACAAGTCATATATCCTGTTTGGGTTCTCTGATAAAAGCTGATGTTTCTTCCAGGTGAAATATTTTCCATATTTATCAAATTCCTAAGGTTTCTCATCTGTGTGGATTCTTTTATGCCTGATGATCTGTGAACTCCATGTGAAGGACTTGCCACATTTCTTCCATTCATATGTTTTCTCTCCTGTGTGTGTTCTCTGATGGACAGAAAGGTGTGTCTTACATAGGAAATACTTTCCACATTTGGTACATTCATAAGGTTTCTCTCCAGTGTATATTCTCTGATGGACATTAAGATGTGCCTTCTGGGTGAAAGACTTTCCACATGCATTATATTCATAAGGTTTCTCTCCTGTGTGTGTACTCTGATGAACAGTAAGGTCTGATTTCTGGGTGAAAGTCTTTGCACACACATTTCATTTTTAATGTTTCTCTCCTGTGTGTGTTCTCTGATGATAACAAAGGTGTGTCCTCTGAGTAAAACACTTTCCACATTTGTTACATTCATTAGGGTTTTCTCCTGTGTGTATTCTTTGATGGGCAGTAAGTTATAACTTATGTATGAAATACTTTCCACATTTTTTACATTCATATAGTTTCTCTCCTGTGTGTGTTCTCCGATGAACTGTAAGGTCTGAATTTTGGGTGAAAGACTTTGAACACGCATTACATTCATAAGTTTTCTCTTCTGTATGTGTTCTCTGATGGAGAATTAGGTGTGACTTACATATGAAATACTTTCCACATTCATTACATTCATAAGATTTCTGTTCTGTGTCAGTTATCTGATGCTTTTTGGGACCTAACTTCAGAGTGGAAATTTTCCTACATTCTTCATATTCATAGAGTTTCTCTTCTCGTGGTGTTTTAGGTTGACAAGTCAGTTCTGACTTCTTAGAGATAGATTTTGCACATTGCTTACACTCATCAGGCTTCTCTGGATATTTCCTCTGAGTTTTGTAAGGTGTAAATCCTTACTGATTGAATTCTTAATTCACTACCTGTATAAGAATTCTCTCCTGTGTGTCTTTTCTGATTCATAGTGTCTGTACACCTTAAGTGGAATGTTTTTCCACATATAGTGCTTTCAGGTGTTTTCCTCCCGCTCTGACAAATTTCTTGGGCAAGAAAAGCAGACTTATCATAATCTTCTCTATATTCATTATGGTTATAAGCAGGATCTCTGACACAAACCCAATTATGTGGAAAGAATATGGTCTTTGAGTTTAAAATCTTCCCTCCTCCATATTCAAAATACTGAAGCTCATTTGTACCCTCATAATTTTGACTAAAAGGCTCCAAATGTGTAACGAACTGTTTATCTATAGGAGACAGACCAGGCATATATGCAGCAGGCATCAGACCAGGCTTGCAATAAGGGAACATGTTCTGATGCTGAAAGAACGCTACCCTCCTCACCCTTAAGGAGTTCTCATCATTCCTATTCAGCTCTGGCTTCTGTTTTGAGGCAAAGTTAGAAGTTGTTAGTAATCTCACTCTTTGCTCCACTCTGTTACTATTCATGACAGCCACTTCACACAGACATTCATCTGAACCTTCCTGGTACATTGTAATCACATCCTCCATTACTTGAACATCTAAAATGAGTCATGAAAAAAAACCAAAAACATAAATGAGATCCTTATTGTAAAGGTAAAGATATTTTCCCATACTGTTAGAGATTTTAAAATATTAAAATAGGTATTGATTTATGAGAGATATATTTCTTTCTCCATAATGTATTGACTAAGAAACTAATACTAATATTTTATGATGGAATTTTTTTCTGCTTCAGTTCTCTTGTCTTTTTTATATCAGAGGAATTATTTACACAAATTACTATAGAATTTACTGTTAGAATTTTAGGCTGCATATAGTCATATTTAGTATTCTTGGTTTTTTTCTGAAGTATTGCTTTGCTTGATCATAGCGAACTAGCTGCTTTGTGTTTTTTTTTCCTTAAAATAATATATATTATGCTACTTTACATCTCAAATATTAGGAGATGAGTATTTTCTAATTTTGGAGATCATACCTTTTTTTTATACAAGCCTTTTGCCTGTCACCTGAGGGTAAGATTTTATACACACAGCTCTTCGGTTCTAACTTCCCACAATGAATTATTTTAAGTATCTTAGTAATTTTAAAATTGGTTTCTCTAAACCCTGGGTCTCCTTGGCTCAGGCCGAAATTTTCTGAATAGAGACCCAGAAACACAACAAATCAAAGAAAGGTTGGACAAATGGGATTGCATAAGGTTGCAGAGCTTCTGCAGGGCAAATGACATAGCTAGCAAGATCAATAGAAAGCCCACGGATTGGGAGAAGATCTTTACTAGCCATACAACGGACAAGGGTCTCATATCTAAAATATACTTGGAACTCAAAAAATTAAACCACCCAACAACAAATCCTCAAAGAAACAACTGCCCAATAAATAAGTGGGCGAAAGACTTAAAGAGAAGCTTCTCTGAAGAAGAAAGAAGGATGGCCAATAGACACATGAAGAAATGTTCAACATCCCTAGCCATAAAAGAAATGCAAATCAAAACAACATTGAGATATCACCTCACTCCAGTTAGAACAGCAAAAATCAAGAACTCTAACAACAACAGATGCTGGAGGGGATGTGGACAGAAAGGAACCTTACTTCATTGTTGGTGGGAATGTAAACTTGTTCAACCACTTTGGAAAGCAGTATGGAGGTTCCTCAAAAGACTTCACATAGAATTCCCCTATGACCCAGCAATCCCACTTTTGGGCATTTACCCTAATGTTTACAAAAAAGACCACACTAAAGCTACCAGCACAACTATGTTTATTGCAGCATTATTTACTATAGCTAAGATATGGAACCAACCCAGATGCCCCTCAGTAGATGAATGGATCAAGCAAATGTGGTATATATACACAATGGAATTCTATGCCTCCATCAGAAATAATGACATTTTCCCATTTGTTAGGAAATGGAAAGGCTTGGAAAAAATTATATGAAGTGAAGTAAGCCAGGCCCAAAGAAACATAGGTCCCATGGTTTCCCTTATTTGCAATATCTAGTATAGGTATGAGTCAAGTGGAAAAAGTCAGATAATGTGATGTTAGGAAAACGAAACCTCAAATATGTATTTTAATGGTTTTGTTTCTTTCATACATGTGTTTCTAACGCATTTATAAGATTATTTCTTTGTTGCTTTGTATGTCCCTCCCCCACAGTGTAACCCCCGCTTTCACTATATTTGATGTCAGTATAACATGTGGAGGAGATGGGGACAAACAAGTCGTTTAAGGATTCAGGTGGACCTGTTGCAACAATGAGAAGTACAAAATGTCATGTCAAAACCAGCTTTACAATGTCGGTGTGGGGGGGGAGGGGGGTATGATTGGGTGGGGGGGGAGGGGGGGCTGGGAAGGGAGGTGAAGGGTAAACAAAGGAGGAGGCTGCAATGCTTGGTAAGAAATATATGCATTATCCTGCCCATGTAATTGTAACCCCTCTGTACAGTATGTTCTCAAATAAAATAAAATAAAATAAAATAAAAATTTGTTTCTCTACATTTTAGACAAAGTTTCATCAAAATTTACTCCTGCCCCTCAAACCCATGGAAGCTCAAAGATTCTCCAGCTCACCACCAACTAATCATTCTCTCTAGACTAAAACTTTGATTCTGTATCCCGGCGACTCCCCACCTTATCATTATCAGAGGATAGAAGTCCTGGCATATTCATATTGTATACCTGCCTTGTCCTAGTTTCAAAGAAAATGAAATCTCATTTTCGACATTTCAAATTTTCTTTTTTGTCAGAACAATTTCCACACTGAGAAAGAATTGCTAACTTTAACTTTATTGCCATACACAGTTCAGTATGTATCTACATGCATTTTTGATTCACAAATCTAACACAAAGAATCACCTAGTTCTCTGCAACACATGGGACTCAGGGGAATTAGGAATATTATTGGTCAGTACAGAGCATGATGAATTACCAACTCAGTTCTGGATCCAAGATTGCTATGCAACTTGCCTTGACTCACCTGTGAAATTCTTTTTTTTTATTGTGAAAATAGTGTACAGAGGGATTACCATTACATGGGCAAGATAATGAGTACATTTCTTATCAAGCATTGTTGCCTACTCCATTGTTTCCCACTCCCGTCCCTTCCCATCCCTACCACCGGCCATCCTACCCAACCCTCTCCCCTTCCACCCACCCCAACCAAAGTTGTAAAGTTCATTTTTAGACATACTGACTTGTACATCTCATTGTTGCAATGGGTCCACCTGTATCCTTATTTAAATGAGTTGTTTTCTCCCTTCCCCTCCACAAATTATACCAACATCAAATACAGTGTAGGCAGGGTTTATACCATGGGGGAGGGACGTACAAAGGAACAAAGAAATAATCTTATAAATATGTTAGAAACTATCACATGAAAGAAAAAATGTTGAATACTTATCTTGGGGTTCATTTCCCTAATATCAACTTATCTGACTTTTTTTGCTTGACTCACACATAGTTATTGCAAATAAGGGAAACCATGAAGCCTATGTTTCTTTGGGCCTGGCTTACTTCACTTAATATAATTTTTTCTAAGTCTTTCCATTTCCTAAGAAATGGGGCAATGTCATTCTTTCTGATAAAGGCATAGAATTCCATTGTGCATATATACCACATTTTCTTGATCCATTCATCTACTGAGGGGCATCTGGGTGGGTTCCATATCTTAGCTATGGTAAATAATGCAGCAATAAATATCTTGGTGCTGGGAGCTTTAGTGTGTTCTTGTTTGTGATCATTTGGGTAAATGCCCAAAAGTGGATTTGCTGGGTCATAGGTGAACACTATGTGGAATCTTTTGGGGAACCTCCATACTGCTTTCCAAAGTGGTTGAACAAGTTTGCACTCCCACTAACAATGCAGTAAGGTTCCCTACTGTCCACACCCCTCCAGTATCTGTTATTATTAGACCTGTGAAATTCTAGTCTGAGGCTTCTCCCACATATGGCTTTTCATCTTCCTCCAGCTTGACAATTAAATGAAGTTTACGAACACAGTGCCCTGTTAATAAGAAAGAGTGGGGACCTATTGCTCATGCTGTGTCAAACTATTTACTGCTAGCATTTAAGGCTGCGTATTGTCGTATTTAGTATTCTTGGTTTTTTCTGAAATATTGTTTTGCTTAATCTTAGGGGAATAGCTGCTTTGTGTTGTTTTTTTTCCTTAAAATAATATATATTATGCTACTCTACTTCTCAAACATTAGGAGAAGAGTATTTTCTAATTTTGGAGATCGTACCTTTTTTTAATACAAGCCTTCGCCTGTCACCTTAGGGTAAGGTTTTATACCCACATCTCTTCAGTTCTAACTTCCCACTATATATATATATATATACACCCACTATATATATATGTGTAGTGTGTGCATGTATATGTATATTTATATGTATGTATATATGTGCATGTGTATATGTGTGTGTGTGTGTGTGTGTGTGTGTCCGCGCGTGCACGCGCGCAGTGGTTCACGCCTGTAATCCAGGCTGCTTCAGAGTCTGATGTCTGAGGCTTTCATTTTGAAGCCAGTAATGCCAGTAAAGTCTCCATGAGACACTTATCTCAAATTAAACACTCATAAACTGGAAGTGGAGCTAGGCTCAAACTAATAGAATGTTAGCCTGGAGAAAAAGAACTGAGTTCAAGCCACACAACCTTCAATGTTTAAACCAAAGCTGGGGGAAAGTCAACCATAAACCAGTGAGAAATGAGAAAGATTTGGAGCAACCTGGTAAACAGAAAATCTGAGATCTTACAGCTATTTTGACCTAGTTCTCATAAGAAAACATCCTATGTTAATCATTTTTGTTTTTAAATTTCTAGATATAAAAGTGTGGTCATAGATAGCCAGATGCTTCCTTCATAAGTAAAAAAGAACTGCTAGCATGAACTTTCATGAAAATCGCCTACTTCCTATAATACCGAATATATATTTATTACCATAAAATATTTCTTAACCAGTTTTGCATTTTAATAAGCCTTAAGGTTAGGATAAATGTAAATAGATAGAGGCTTGAGGAACTTTCAAGAAAACTCCCCAAAAATGTGAAACATGACCACCACAAGAAGGATAGAGTAAAAAATATGAAGAAGAACATGATCTAAAAAAATATAGAAGAAAAGTTTTAAAAATTGCAATAAAATATGGTACTAATTTCTTGTTCAGTGCTTGAAAGGAAAGATTTTTTATTCCCAAAATGAAATCCATTACAAATGAACAATAGCCAACAATCCCTTCAATTCAGTCATGCTTGAAAATATCAGAGTTGAATGATGAATAACACACAATAATGAAAATATAACTGTAAAGTGTTGAAAGAAAATAGACTTCAATATACAATCCAGTGGGGAAAGGGCCTCTTCTAACAAAATACATTGAAGGTATTTCTAGGGAAAGAGAATGCTTCATTAATACATCTTAATTTTAAGTGTTACAATAAATTATCCTGCTTCAAGTGAAAAAAATTGACAACTTATATCTACATAGAGGACAAGATTATTAAAATGGTAAATGTGTAGGTAAAAGAATGTATAGAATACATATTGTACGTAATTCCTCTTGTGGAAGGAAAACATAGCACTATATTCATGATTCATAAGCATGAAACTTCAATATGCAAACATATAAGTATATTAAAAACAAAATACATTAACTAGGCATATAGATCAATTAATATTGTACTTGCCTGGCAAATATGAAGGCTTGAGTTCAAAGAATTAATTCTACAAAAACACTTAAAAGGGGAATAGATTTAGGTTATAAATATGATTATTCCATTGAAAAGTAACTATATTATGCCAGATAGAGCTACTGTAAGAATACTGTAAAATTTTAATGTTCCTAGTAAAAGTACAGTGAAGTACCTCCAGCAAGTTAATTTCCTATGTGTACCTAGCAAAGAATGTGAAAGGGTAGGAAATTTGTGTGCTTGAAGTTCAATAGTATAACAATTTTCCTGTACATGGTACTTCTTCTGAAGCTCTATGCTTCAGCCTGAAAATGGCCTTTGTTTTTTACATAAAAATCTCTGGTTATTTCGTTATAAAGTAAATTTTCAGTCAAATTACCAACTAGATTATAAGGACTTTATAATATCCTTTCCAAAAAAATCTTGCAGGCCTTCCATATTTTGAGTTGCACAAATTCAATTGAACATAGAAACAAATGTTTGAAAAAGTATGGCACCTGTATTGAGCATGCAGTCTTATTTTTATCCTATGAACAATCCAGTATAACAACTATATACAGCAGATTTAATTTGTAATAGAGGTGGTTCACATTGTATAGGAGAATACCTTCTTGTTATATGAGAGGTGATTTACAGTTAAACGGAGGTTGTGCAGATTACATAGAAGCAAAATAAGAAATAAATATGAGACGAGAGAAACAGATAATAAATTATACTAACATCAGGATACAGTGAAAAGAGAGGTTATAATATTGGGGAGGGACATACAAAGCAACAAAAAATTCACATGGTACCTTGTAAATACATTAGAAACAATAGCAATGAAGAAAAACCACTTGTGTCCCTATTTTGGGGTTCATTTTGCTTAACATCATCTTATCTATGTCCTCATTAGAGAAGTTTCTCTTTAAGTCTTTAGCCCACTTATTTATCGGGCAGTTGTTTCTTTGAGGATTTCCTGTTGAGGGATTTAACTTTTTTGAGTTCTAAGTATATTTTAGATATGAGACCCTTGTCTACTGTATGACTATTGAAGATCTTATCCCAATCCATGGGCTTTCTATTCATCTTGCTGCATGTAGAAGCTCCGTTGTCTCATGTAATCCCATTTGTCCAACCTTTCTTTGATTTGTTGTTTTTCTGGGTCTCTATTAAGAAAATTTCAGCCTGTGCTTAGAAGCACTAGATTTTCTCCTGTTCCTTCCTGTAATGTTTTCAGGGTGTGTGCTTTCATTTCCAGGTCTTTTATTCATATAGAGTTGATTCTGTTGCAGGGTGATATATACAGTTCTATCTTAAGTTTTCTACAGGTGATTAATCAATTTTGTTAGCACCATTTACTGAAATAGCTGTCTTTCTTCCATTGTAGTTCTTTAGCTCCCTTCTCAAAGATTAGGTGGCTATAGATCTGTGGGTTCATTTCTGGTCCTCAGGTACCTTGTGCCAGTACCAAGCAGTTTTGATCACTATGGTTTGTAGTAAAGTTAGAAAGTTGGAATTGATATTCCTCCAATGTTCTTTCTGCTAAGGATTCTGTTTGTTTTTTGGAGTCTTTTATTGTTCCATATGAATTTTTGGATTGCTTCTTCTATTTGATTGAAGAATGAGATTAGGTATTGAGAGCTATATCACTTTGAATTTGTAGATAGCCTTTGGCAGTATTGCCATTTTCAAGATGATAGTTCTCCCAATCCAAGAGCAGGGGAGTTTTTCCACTTGCTTAGTTCTGCTTTAATTTACTTCTTCATGTTTTTAAAGTTTTTGTCATAGAGGTCCTTCACCTCTTTTGTTATGTTAACTCCTAAGTATTGCATTTGGGGGGGCTATTACAAAACGGGTTGCTTTCCTAATTTTAGCCGCATCTTCTCTTTATTGGCATGCAGGAAAGCCATTGATTTCTAAGGGTTAATTTTATACCCTATTACTTTGGCAATGTTTCCGGTGAGCTCAAGTAACTTGGGAGTGGAGTCCATGGGGTACTTTAAATGCAACATAATGTCATTTGCAAAGAGGGAGAGTATTACTTCATCTTTCCCAATTTGGATCCCTTTATTATTACATCTTGTCTTACTGCCCTAGCTAGGCATTCTAATACTACGTTGAAGAAGAGTAAGAGTGAGTAAACACCCTTGCCTCCTTCCTGAATTTAGAGGAAATGGCTTTAACTTTCTCCCAGTAAGTATATTGCTGATTGTAGTTTTGTCATAAACTGTCTTTATTATATCGAGGAATGTTCCATGGATTCCAAGTTTTTCAAGAGCTTTCATCATAAAGGGAGAAGCATATGCAATAGGAGGAGAATAGAGACCTTGTTTCCCAGTGTAAGAGAGAGAAAATAATTCAAAGAAAGGTTATGTAGGGAATAGCTTAGAGACCTAGATGAAGATAAGAAAAGAAGTTTGTATACAAGTGTATTGGAGAGACTTGCTGAGATTAGAAAAAGTTTTATTCAAATAGTATTGGAAAACTACTTCATCTATCACTGGTAATTATTGTTTACACACTTAGGAGGAGACCTTACTTTGTGTATAGAAGTAGAAATGGTAGCTCTAATGCAGAAGTAGTATAATGTGGAGAAATGAAAAGGAGAGAGGAAAAAAATTATAAATTAGATGTTGAAAAGTCAGAGAAAATACCAAATAATAATGAAAAATAGAAGATTTAAGTGAAATAGCAAATCCTAAAACACAATACACAAATAAAAACAAACAACAAACAATCATACATAGATACAAACAAAACAAAACAAATACAAAAACAGACCTAAAGAGAGTTTTTTTCCGGCTGTTCGTAGGTGCTTGAGTCTTTACGAAATCCTCAAAGTCAATTCTTGATTGAACTTGTATGCTTTACAGTAGTCCACTTTCCTTGTGGCTTGGTTGGGAACAGATGGCCTTTTGACAAGGGAGGATGCCTGCTGAGTCCCACTCTCAGGCCTGGTGGCAGGGAGTTTTGGGGTTTCACTCTTGTAGACTGCTATCACAGGCCTGGAGCTGTGTTCCCAGGATGTCCCAGGTAGCCAGAGGAGCCTTAAGAACAGAGCATGTCTATGTTCTGCTCTCATGTGATCCCTCCCTTTATAAAGGGCACTTGGGTCAGAGGGGTTTGGGGTCCCACAGAAATTTGCCACACCAAGAGAGTGGACCAAGTTGGGTTACTCACAAGGTCTATAGCTGGTGGTACACTGGAGTACAGAGTCTGGGTCTGTGCTCTGGTTTCCAGAATGGAATTGGCAGGTTCTCAGTTGGAGGGTCTGGGTGTTGGCAAGTCCAGGTGGGGGTGGCATCTGCTGCAGCTGAAGGGTCTCGTGTGTGGCGTGCAGAGTCCTGGTGGTGTGAGGACTTGGTGGAGCTTGGTTTGGTGGCCTGGTATGGGCAACATGGGCCGTGCTGGTCTGCAACAGAGGCTGTGTCATGTGGGGGTGCAGCCTTGGGGGTGGCTGCCTGCCGCCGTGATCCATGTCAGCAGCAGTACCCACAGCAGCATGATGCTGCAGTGGCAGTGAGAGCCAGGATTCAGTACCATTTGGTGGCAGGGAGGAAGCAAGTCCCAACAGAGTGCCCAGTTGGCAGGTCGGTCGTCCCAAGGAGTAAGGGATTTATGGGGCTTTGGTTTCCTGGGGGCCATGTGAGGGGTTAGTGGGTGTCCACAGGGATCCTGCAGGTGCTGCAAGTATGGGCTGAATTTAGGGGCTTACCCGTGGGGCCAATTTCTGGCAATTGTATTGGTGGGATTACTGAATTCCCTCCTGCCCCGTAGTAGTCCTGAGAGGGCATGGAGTGGGGGCCAATTGCCTACCTGGAAGTCTTCACCAGATTCCTTCTTACTTTCTGCAGGTCTGGTGTTGAGGGCTCTCAGTTTTTGGGTGCTCTTCTTCAAGTGTGTAGAAAGTTCCAGATTAGCTTGCAGAGCTCCATGGTGCAGCTGCTCCACAGGGGTCCCGTTCATTCTTTCTCTTTTTGCTTTCCTTATTTTCCTGCTGGGATAGTCCTCTTGTAGTAGGAAAAGTGTCCACATATTTAGAGTTTGATTGGAGTAGATTTCTTGAAGTGAAGTGTGGCTGGCCCCTAGATCTTCTTTTAGTCAGACACACATAGTTGGACTACATGTGAGAGCGCTGCCATCTTCTTCAACTCTTCTTCCTAAACCCCCGTTCTTGTGTTCAAGAATATACAGAAGTCATTGTTTCACTGGATCTGAATTTGAAAGAACTTCAAACTGTGAAGAACAACCTGAGCAGCACATTCTAGAGGAATAGTGGCAAAGGAACAGAGAGCACATTTGAATAGAACATGGGAGGGCCTCTCCTGTGAGGAAATCAGTCACCTGCCCACAGGAGGCTGCAATGTCCCAAATGCCAATGTTGGAAAGGAGTTTAGTTTTCTTGAGGCACTTTTCAGTGGAATCCTTGCGCCTCCATTGTTCCTTTACATTCTGAAGTTTGGTAAGCAGCAACATGCTTAACAGAAACAAGCCCTGTTTTCCACAACACTGGCTGCTGCAACTTTGCACACTCTTAAGGAACTTATTGAAAATCACCTTTAGCAGGTACAGTAATTACAGGGATGGGCTGTTGTAGAGCTCAGCTTTTGCTACCTTGATGGTGACAAGTGTTATCTGTCGGTTGTAGGAAGCTTCAGGAGTTGCTTGATCAACAGCCAATGTGAGTCTAACTGCAGGAGTCTTCCTGGGCAACTCTAAGTGTGGGAGCTCTTACATTAGTATATATGTCCAAATACAATGAGATTTTTACTTAGAAGAGCTGGAGATTTTTAACTTTTTTAGAGTGATCCAATCAGCTCCTTGAACACAGATGGTAGGAGTATTTAGCTGCTAACTGCTACCAAGGATAGAGTCCTGATTAGAATTATAGGCAGTTTAAGTCAGTGATGAGATGAAGACAAATTGAAGGCTTCAAGTAGTCTTACAGATTTTAAAGAACACACCATTCAATGGAAATGGCACTGTGGTTGAAAATGCTAGAGCTCTAGCCTGAGAAGAAAATGCTCATGGATATCTCCCAGGCACCGATTCCAAGGCCTAAAGCCAACCTTAACCTAAAAAAAAAAAAAAAAATCCTACAATTCAAATGACAATGTACTTCATCATCTTATTATGAAAAGTCCTCTGAAGTTCTTTATTCAAGTTTTATACAAAAGAAAATATTTGGAATACTTGGAACATTCTCTAAAAGTTTAGGTAAAGGAGTCTGTAAGGCATTGTGAGGTTAATTGGGAAACTGGGTCCTGAAAGGCCATAGTTGTCAAAGCTAAAATGTGTGTTAGAGGAATGGAAACAAAAAGCTTGATTTTTCTATGGATAGACATTCTATCAAATCTTTTAAACAGGTTTGGCTGGGTCGCTGGTGCTACATTTGGTACTTTTGCTTCTCTCTGTAAAACTTGGAGACGTTTTTATGTAATAAAAAAATCTCTTTTGCTTCACTATCTAAGCAGTGTTAATAGTTTACCAAAGGACCTTCTGTGGTCACTAGGCCCCAGATGTAGTATAAATAACAAGACTCATGTTCTTATAGTTAATTAAACTGGGTTCCATCCATTTGTAGGTTCTCAAGTAAGTTAGGATGGAGAGAAATTAGAGAGGCTGTTGCATTAAGAAAGTAACAACTAACACACATTGCAAATATGCTTAAAGGATCTTTCTTCAGTTTTTAGCCTTTCCCTATAAAATTGTGTTAAGTCATAAGACGATGAGAATTTTTCAATTACAAAAATCATTAAGAAGCATGGACCTATTTGTTGGTAAAGAAAAAATGCATTTGCGGGGCTGGAATTGAAAAATTGAATAAAAGGAATTGGGGAAATAATGCAGCTTCCTGTTTTTAATTACTCTTGCAGGACTGCATGAAGGAAACAATCCTGCTCAGTGCAATCAAGTCCCAGTTGAAGAAAATGGGGTAGCAATTGCTAAGGCCAGTAGCAATATTACCACTGTCAAGATGAATGACCAGCTTAGCAAATCAATGAACACTAGCGACATGTCTTTGATGTCATTGGAATGAGGTAAGAAATACCCTAAAATTACTTTCTACACTCACAGATCTTCACAGAGCTAGGAAACTAAGCGAACTCTTCCTCTACAGTAATTTAGCAGTTTTATAAAACTGCAGATTCATATTTGGGGATTAGAAAGAAAAATTGGAAATTGGGTTCTCTGCATTAAAAGAGATGTATCATTAGTTTAGAAATGGTATGCATTAGGTTAGTTTTGCTTTTTAGTACTGGGAATAACACCCAGAGACTCTGGTAAAGAACTGCTACATTGCTACTTGTGTTTCTTTGAGACTCAGTCTTCCTATGTTACCTAGAATGGCCTTTATCTCCTGAGCTTGAATGATCCTCCCTGCTCAGCCTGAGAAGTTGCTGGACTATAGTTGAACCAATGAACTTGGAAAGATTAGGCCTACACATTTAATTTGAGAAGGGTTCCTAGGGAGCTTTTTATCAACGTCTAGTGCATTGGGGTCCCTGGGTAAGGGTCACGAAATCACCAGGACACAGGGGATGCAGCATGTAAACAGCAATTGCCACTGCATGCTGTGCTCTATTGTTAGTGGGTATTTAAAGACAAGCAAGCATAATCTTTGCCGAGATTTGGTCAGAAGACATTCACACAAAAATTTCAACAGATACATTTTTACTTGACCTATGAGACAATGTATAGGTATATTATCATCTAAACTTTTTTTTTTGTTAGTAGAAGGTTCAAACATTAAAAAAATTCTTCCAATGAAGGATTTTTTTTTAATTTTATTTTATTTTATTTGTGAACATACTGTACAGAGGGGTTACAATTACATGGGCAGGATAATGCATACATTTCTTACCAAGCATTGCAGCCTCCTCCTTTGTTTACCCTTCACATCCCTTCCCAGCCTCCCCCCTCCCCCCCCCCAATCCCAATCCTTCTCCTCCCCCCCCCACACCGACATTGTAAAGCTCATTTTGGACATGACAACTTGTACTTCTCATTGTTGCAATAGGTCCACCTGTATCTTTAAACGACTTGTTTTTTCCCCATCTCCTCCACAAGTAATACTGACATCAAACATAGTGAAAGCAGGGGTTATACTGTGGGGGAGGGACATAAAGGAACAAAGAAATAATCTTATAAATGCATTAGAAACACATGCATGAAAGAAAAAAACATTAAAATACATATCTAAGGGTTCATTTTCCTAACATCACATTATCTGACCTTTTCCGCTTGACTCATACATATACTAGATATTGCAAATAAGGGAAACCATGGGACCTGTGTTTCTTTGGGCCTGGCTTACTTCACTTCATATAATTGTTTCCAAGTCTTTCCATTTCCTAACAAATGGGGCAATGTCATTCTTTCTGATGGAGGCATAGAATTCCATTGTGTATATATACCACATTTTCTTGATCCATTCATCTCCTGAGGGGCATCTGGGTTGGTTCCATATCTGAGATATGGTAAATAATGCTGCGATAAACATAGTTGTGCTGGTAGCTTTAGTGTGGTCTTGTTTGTAAGCATTTGGGTAAATGCCCAAAAGTGGGATTGCTGGGTCATAGGGGAGCTCTATGTGAAGTCTTTTGAGGAACCTCCATACTGCTTTCCAAAGTGGTTGAACAAGTTTACATTCCCACCAACAATGAAGTAAGGTTCCCTTCTGTCCACATCCCCTCCAGCATCTGTTGTTGTTAGAGTTCTTGATTTTTGCCATTCTAACTGGAGTGAGGTGGTATCTCAATGTTGTTTTGATTTGCATTTCTATTATGGCTAGGGATGTTGAGCAATTCTTCATGTGTCTATTGGCCATCCTTCTTTCTTCTTCAGAGAAGTTTCTCTTTAAGTCTTTCGCCCACTTATTTATTGGGCAGTTGTTTCTTTGAGGATTTGTTGTTGGGGGATTTAACTTTTTGAGTTCCAAGTATATTTTAGATATGAGACCCTTGTCGGTTGTATGGCTAGTAAAGATCTTCTCCAAATCCGGGGGCTTTCTATTGATCTTGCTAGCTATGTCCTTTGCCATGCAGAAGCTCTGCAACTTTATGCAATCCCATGTGTCCAACGTTTCTTTGATTTGTTATGTTTCCGGGTCTCTATTCAGAAAATTTCAACCTGAGCCAAGGAGACCTAGAGTTTCTCCTATTTCATCCTGTAATGTTTTCAGAGTGTCTGCTTTGACTTCAAGGTCTTTGATCCATTTGGAGTTGATTGTGGTGCAGGGTGATATATAAGGATCTAGCTTTAGTTTTCTACAAGTAGTTAACCAATTTTGCCAGCACCATTTACTGAAGAGGCTGTCTTTCTTCGATTCTATTGTTTTAGCTCCTTTATCGAAGATAAGATGGCCATAGGTCTGTAGGTTCATTTCTGGGTTTTCAATTCTATTCCATTGGTCCTGAGGTCTGTTGGTATGCCAGTACCAAGCTGTTTTGATTACTATGGCTTTATAGTAGAGTTTGAAAATTGGTATTGATATTCCTCCAGCAGTGTTCTTTCCATTGAGGAGCATTTTTGCTATTCGGGGTCTTTTATTGTTCCATATGAATTTTTGGATTGCCTCTTCTATTTCCTTGAAGAATGAGGTTGGAATTTTGATAGGTGTCGCGTTGAATTTGTAGATAGCCTTGGAAAGTATTGCCATTTTCACGATGTTAATCTTTCCAATCCAGGAGCATGGGAGGTTTTGCCATTTTTTAAGTTCTGTGTTGATTTCCTTTTTCAAGATTTTAAAGTTTTCATCATAGAGGTTCTTCACTTCTTTGGTTAAGTTAATTCCTAGGTATTTTATTTTTTGTGGGGCTATTACAAATGGAGTTGCTTTCCTAATTTCAGCCACACTTTTCTCATTGTTGGCATACAGAAAAGCCATTGATTTTTGGGGGTTAATTTTATACCCTGCTACCTTGCCAAAGTTTTGAATCAGCTTGAGTACTTTGGGAGTGGAGTCTATGGGATTCTTTAAATACAAGATCATGTCATCTGCAAAGAGGGAGAGTTTTATTTCCTCTTTCACTATTTGGATCCCCTTTATGTCTGCATCTTGTCTTATTGCCTGTTACGGGCCTGTTAAGATGGTTTAACTCATCTTGGTTTACATTTGGCATGTCAGTATTTGCTAGGAAAAGGTCAATTTCTGCCAAGTTCTCAAACTTATGAGCATAAAGTTTTGAGAAATATTCCCTTAAAATGTTGTAAATCTTGGTTGTTTCCGTGGTGATGTTTCCATTCTCATCTCTGAGTTTATTTATTTGGGTGTGTTCTCTTCTTTCTCTGATAAGATTTGCCAAGGGTCTGTCAATTTTTTTAATTTTTTCAAAGAACCAACTCTTTGTTTTGTTGATTCTTTCTATAGTTTTTTTGGATTCTAATTCATTTAATTCTGATTCAATTTTAATAATTTCTTTCCGTCTACTGGATTAGCGTTTATCTTGCTGCTCTTTTTCAAGGAGGTTTAGATGTGTCATTAAATTGTTGGTTTCAGATCTCTCCAATTTGTTGATGTGGGAGCTCAGAGCTATAAACTTGCCTCTGAGTACTGCTTTTGCTGTGTCCCAGAGGAGCTGGTAATTTGTGTGTTCATTTTTGTTGAATAGCATGAACATTTGAATTTCCTTTCTAATCTCTTCCATGACCCACTCATGATTCAGCAGTGTGTTGTTCAGCCTCCATGTGATACCAGACTTTCTTTGGTGGCTTTTGGTGTTGAGTTCTAATTTTATTCCCTTGTGGTCAGAGAGGATGCAAGGTTCAATGTTTCTGAATTTAGACAAGTTTGCTTTGTGGCCTAAAATGTGGTCTATTTTAGAAAATGTTCCATGTGTTGCTGAGAAAAACGTGTATTCTGATGCTGCTGGGTGAAATGTTTGGTAGATATCTGTTAAATCTAGTTGATCTATGCAGCTGTTTACATCTGCGGTTTCTCTGTTGAGTTTTTGCCGAGTTTTATCTAGTGGGGAGAGTGGTGTGTTAAAATCTCCAACAATTAATGTCTTTGGATTTATATGGGATTTGAGGGAAAGTAGTGTTTCTTGGATAAATTTGGGTGCTCCATTTTTTGGGGAGTAGATATTTAAAATTGTAATATCCTCCTGAAAGAGAGATCTCTTAATTAGTATGTAGCGACCTTCTTTACTTCTCACAAATTTTAATTTGAAGTCTATTTTATCTGATATTAGGATTGCAACTCCCGCCTGTTTATGGGGGCCGTTTGCTTGGTAGATTTTGTTCCAACCTTTAACATTGAAAATGTGTTTGTTTTTATGGGCAAGATGTGTCTCCTGCAGGCAGCAGATAGAAGGGTCTTGTTTTTTAATCCAACTAGACAGTCTATGTCACTTAATTGGAGAGTTCAGTCCATTAATGTTAAGAGAAAGGACTGAGAGGTATTTGGGAGTTCCTGCCATGTTATCCACCTTCTTGGGAGCTGCAAAAACTGAGTTCTTCCTATGGTTCTTGGATTCTCAGTTTGGGTGCAGTTTCTTGGCCTTTATTGCGGTCTTGTTGGTTTTCTATGTGTAGGACTTCTTTAAGAATCTTTTGTAGGGCTGGTTTGGTGGAGATGTATTGTTTCAATTTTTCTTTGCTATGGAAGGTTTTTATTTGGCCTTCAGTTATGAAGGAGAGTTTAGCTGGGTACAGTATTCTTGGTTGATAGTTGTTTGTTTTTAGGGCATGGCATGCATCATTCCGGGCTCTTCTTGCTTTGATTCTCTCTGCAGAGAAATCTGAGGTGATTCTAATTGATTTCCCTTTATAGGTGATTAATCTTCTCTCCTTGACAGCTTTAAGGATCTTTTCCTTGGTCTGAGTTGATCCTGTGTGGATTATAATGTGTCGGTGAGATGTCCTATTCTGGTCTGGTCTGTTTGAAGTTCTAAAAGCTTCTTGTATCTGAATAGGCCTATCTTTTTGCATGTTTGGGAAGTTCTCTGCTAGGATCCTGTTAAACAAATTTCCTAGGCCATTAACTTCTGTTTCTAGGTGCTCCTCTACACCCATTATCCTTAGATTAGGCCTACTGATGGTGTCTTCCAAGTGTTGGATAGATCTATCATATTTCTTGGACTTGTCTTGGATGGTTGTATGTTCTTTCTCTAAATATTTAGGCTGTCTTCAATCCCTGAGATTCGATCTTCTGCATGGTCTAACCTGCTGTCAAGACTTTCTACTTTGTTTTTTTTTTTATCCCTTTTCCTTTTAATTGGTCAGCTTTGATGGCTTCAAATTCTTTGTTGAAGCTTTGTTTTAGATCTGGTATGGACTTCTTTACTTCCTTAATTTGATGTTCAGTGTTTATTCTCAAATCACTTAGTTGATTGGTTATGGTTTCCTTGGACTCCCATTCCTTCTGTTTTGGTTCCATTCAGCATTCCCTTTGTGGTCTCCCTGACTTCCTTCAGCTCTTTGTTAATGGATTCCATGAATGCCTTTAGTGATCTTTATGTATTCTCTTCCTGCTCTCTCAATTCCTGTATTACTCTTTGATTAGCTTCCTCCCATTCGTGGGATTCCTGTAGTTCTCTTTGAGTGTTCTCATCCTGTTCACGCCATTCCTGCCTTTCTCTTTGAGTATTCTCAAGCTGCTTGTGCAAATCCTGTATCAGTTTTTGAGTAGCTTCCTCACGCTTATGATATTCCTGTATAAACTTTTGGATTGCCTCCTCCCTCTCCCTATCACGTTCCTACAGAATCCTTTGTATGCTTTCAATCTTTTGATTTATCATGTTTGCCAGCAGTGTTTGTAGAGCTATTTGGGAATTCTCCTCTGGATTATTCATTATCTGTTCTGTCCCCTGATTATCAAGATTGGGAATTGAGATACCTGGATTTGCCATTTTTCTTGTGTTTTTCCGGCTTACTCTGCCCATTTGAGATGAAAATAGCACCAGTTTTGTGCTAGAACACTATCTTAAGGCAACCATCAACCCAAGTCTGAATTTGCACAGTCAATAGTCTGCAGATACAATCTAGTTCAACAGATACATCTATTCAACATCAAACAGCTATACGTTAATGGGCTACAAACTGCAAGTAAGAATTTGGAAGACCAGAAATTATTAGGGTTAGGGAGATATGTGGGTAAAAAATAGGAATAGATTGATGTCGGGAGGCTCAGGGAGAGTTAACTAAGTCCTAATCTCAAAGCAGGACATAGGTTGGGTAGGATGAAAGTAGAGAGAGAAAAAAAAGAAGAAAGGCAACGGGAAAAGAAAAGAAAAGAAAAAATAGAAAGGTAAAATTTAATAAAATTATTTAGATTCGATAACAATCTATTTAGAAAAGAACGTGAATTTATTGAGAGAAGGGGAGGGATATAAAGGACATGTGAAAAACTTAAAAATAAAAATGCTTAAAATATTATATAGGTATAAAGAGTGTAGCTCAAGTGGTAGATCACTCGCCTTGAGCTGAAGAGCTGAGGGACAGCGCCCAGGCCCAGAGTTCAAGCCCCACGACCGACCAAGAAAAAAAAGAACTCTAATAACAACAGATGCTGGAGGGGATGTGGGCCGAAGACACTGTTGTTGGGAATGTAAACTTGTTCAACCACTTTGGAAAGTAGTATGGAGTTTCATCAAAATTCTCAGCCTCTTGAGTAGCTAGTATTAAAGGCGTGAGCCACCAGTGCCCAGCTCTTCCTGTCTTTCTCATTTTTTCCTTCCATTACGACCTTCTCTTCTTTGAGATTTTGTCATTGGTACCTGTCTCTCATACTTTTTCCTTTCCTTTTCCTTCAACTCCCTTTCTTTTCCCTTTCCTTTTTCCCTTCCTTTCCCTTCCTCCCTCCCTCTCTCACTCCCACTCTTTTTCTCTTTCCTTCCTTTTTTCCTTCCTTCCTTCTTTCCTTCCTTCTTTCTTTGTTTTCCTTCCTTCTTTCTTTTCCTTTCCTTTCCTTTCTTTCCCTCCCTTCCTTTCCCTTTCTCCCTTCTTTCCTTAGTTTTTCTTTAAAAAATTGGAAGACACTATTTTGAAAACAAACTTTGTATCTTCAGGGGAGTAGGGGAGAGAGGAGTTGGGGAGTTGGGAAGGGAATTGATGGTAGTGGAAAAACAGAGAAGGAGGTAACAATGCTCCATCGGAATTGTACTCATTACCTTGCTATTGTAACTGTAACTATGTATAGTATCTTTACAATAAAAAAAAATACAAAAAAAGAATTTAGTTGAATAAATTAAGTTAAATACAATCCTAAAAATTGTTTTTGAATTTTCAGCTATGAACACAATTTTAAGCTACTTATAGCAAAACAACGTTAAAATAAGTTTATCCTGTACTTACAGAGTTAGCAGATGACTGATTCAAAAGCTTCAGAAGAAAACAACTTTATAACCCTAGAATTGTAATAGTTTATAATCCAGATGTCATACATTTAGTGATCAGCTTACAGTTGGCTGATGTTATCAAATGAGTAAAATACTCACTGGTGTTACTTTATTGAATTATGGGTGATTTTGAATGGTGTAATTTCCAGATAGAAATTGCTTATTGAGTGCTTATACGATTCCTGTTCCATTTTAAGCCATCTGCAGTCATTAATTCTTGTGATTTTTAAGAGCAGCTTAATGGTGTAGGAGTCATTATGAGACATGTAAAGCTCTTGAGTGTGCACTGCAGGAGCAGCTCTAACAGGCTTGGTCCCAATTTCAATTATTCAGTTTGGTGTTGAGTCATGGAGTAGGTAACACTTTGTATAGTAAACTGGGTTAGAAATAGAAACAGGTTGTGTGTTCAGTCTAAGGACTGAAAGATAGGGTTTCATAGTTCTCATAGATAATCAGATGGATTCTAGGTACTAGTAGGAAGTTATATTATTTCTAAACCTCTATATGTCTTAAGTATTTCCTTGGACCAGCACAAAATTATCACTAAGGACCCCATAGACCACAGTCTTGAGTTATATAAGGGGAGGTGAAATCTGCTAACTGAAAGTGGGATATTATAAGAGAAATTAGGTAATCAATATATTATTATCAAATGAATATTCACTACTATTGAAATAATAGGTTCTTATACGTGACAACTGCTCTTAGACCTGAATAAATCAATGTAGATAATATGGACGTGCTGACACAGTCTATAATCCCAGTCACTCTGGAAATGGAAGCAAAAGTATCACAAAGTTGCTGGGCACCTGAACACGTAGTTCCTCAGAAGAGGCTGAGATCTTAACATCACGGTTCCAGGCTAGCCAGGGCAAGAAAGTCCCTGAGGATCTTATCTCCATTAAACTACCAAAAAGTTGGAACTGAGCTGTAGCTCAAGTGGTAGACTGCTAGCCTTGAGTGAAAAAGCTCAGAGGCAGCACCCACGTGCCGTGATTTAAGCCCTGGGACCAGCACACACATGCGCACACATGCGTGCGCGCATACACACACACACACACACACACACACACAATCATATTTAAGGCCAGTTCAGGAAAATTTAGAAAGAATTTCTCTCAAAAACAAAATATAGGCCAGGCTCTAGTGGCTTACACCTGCAATCCTAGCTACTCAGGAGGCTTAAATCTGAGGATCAATGTTCAAAGCCAGCCTGTGCATTAAAGATCATGAGACTCTGATTTCCAATTATTTACCAAAAAGCTGTAAATGGAGCTGTTCATCGAAGTGGTAGAATATTGGCCTTGAGCACAAAAGCTCAAGTACAGTGCCCAGGCCCTGAGTTCAAGCCCCAAGGCACAAAAAACAAATAAAAGAGCTGAAGAGACATAGCGCAAGTGATAGTGTGCTTGTTTAGCCTGTCTCAGACCCTGGGTTCAATCACCAGCACTTTAAATAAAATCTATTCAGGTATTATGCATTCGCATAGTGTAATAGATTGAGAAGTCAGTTTATGACAGATGTAAGCATGAGTAATGATGAACAAACCTTTTATAGCAGTCATAATATTTTGTCACACAACCCAATAATGCATGTAACATGATATCCATTTTCCAACAAAGTGAATGAGGAAGTGGCTTTGATACCACACCCAGTCTCATTGAGTATGTCAGTGGAAGAGTGGAGACTTGAGTGTGGTTTCACTTCCAGAAACATATTTTCAATCTCCATCATTACTCTCATCCAATAGCATATCCCAGTTACTTTATAGCTCTGTGCATATGAACTGAAAGAGGGAACTTGTCTATTTAAATCAGAACACTAAACAAGTGTTCTATCAGAGCAATGGGAAGAAAATCATTATGAAATTTTGAAAAGTAGAAAATCATCATAGGTTGCAATAAATATGAGGCAGTATGCCTATTTTGGTAACTGAAGTTACATTTCAAAACCTAATATCAAGATACTTTGAGAATTACTGACGTTGCTTTTAAGCATAGACGTTAGATTTCCCAGTGTCATTCATCTGACAGAAATTTTGTTTATAAGTCACATAAAACTCATAGGACACCCTCCTTAGAAACCAGTCATTGTTATTATGTTAGCTTTCATAGCAGAGATAAGAGTTCTTTCTTTTTTTCAGGAGAGAATAATTTCCTGACAGTTATTTATCTTGAGAGGCATCAACTTTTGGATTAATTGCATGTTTTGTATGAATGTCAGTTACTGATTTAGTTTTGATGGATCTATTCTTGTCCCAACTGAGTTCTATGTGAGTTAAGGTATTGTTTATCATAATTTTCTTTGAATAACCTCTGAGAAATTGAAAAAAAATCAGTTGTCATCCAAAAACCGTTTTTTCCCTTATAGAGTCTTCAAGAGACAAGAAACACATCCTGGTGTGAACAGAACTCTGAAGACAGTAAAGAGATTAAGAATGATATTTGAACTAATATTCTTCATTCTTGCTAGCTTGGAAACTTTAAACTCCATAGATAACATACAAAATGCAGTTGGTAAGAATATGATAGTCTTTGTTAATTCTAACTTTAGGACCTGCAAGTTCAGAATACAGCTGTTCTTATATATTAATTGCATTCTCCTATTTTATTGTTAGAAAATATAAAACTCATGAGGTCATCTGGTGACTTCCAGCTTCTTTTACTTCATCTGGAATCTATTACTATCTCTATGTAGTATCTCCATTTCAGTTCTTGAAATCAGGGGTCATCTAATTAACCACACTTCTCTAAACATTTTCATTGTAATCTCTAATGTTTTAATAGAGCTGCTTTCTAAGATGGATATGAATAATTATAACACATCATTCTTATTAATGCTAATTCTATCAATAATCAGAGATGTATTAGGAAAACAACCTTGTCTTTTTTTTCTCACAATGTTACATTTGTCATTAATAAGACACTGGTACTTGAACCACAAGCCTGACACTTAACTAGTACCCTAACTCCATGGCTTTTCCCTTGCACTGTCTGCTCTTCTAGGCCCAGGACATGAAGACCTTTCCCATAATAATAAACCTACACAGGAACTTTGTGACCTATTTTCTTATTTGGAATGTGCACACGACCTAGATTTTAGTTTAGAACACCTGCCTCTATACTCATCTTATGCTACATCTGTGACTAAATGCGCCTCTGAGGGTACTGATCTCAGAAATTCAGCAAGTAGTGTCCCCTAACCACTGTGTCAGAAGGGATTAGGTCAGAGCAACATGATAATGCATGTAAATATTGTTGTGTCCATTTTCCAGTCAGGCTTCAGTAGACTTAACCCCTGCCTCTCTCCCTCGGAAGGCTTGGTTATCATCATATACTAATTTCTATAAGAAGCTCTTGAATTCTTTTCCCCTAAACTCCTCCATACTTATTGCACTGAAAAAAAACTTGAAACTATCTATTGATTCAATGCTGGAATCATCATCATAATAATAAAATCATAAAAATAATGTAGATAGGATAGAAAGTGGATGGGTACAGTCAGACAGTAAGCAAACACATTCCCAGAGAGAAATGCAGGTATAGTGGGATTCTTTTGAAAGGAAATGATTTATTTCATTAATTTCTATGACAGGAACATCATGTCACTTTTTTAATGTATGAATAATTTGAGTGTCATTTGTATCCATCCTTTCAGAAGATAACTTGAATGCATTTTCTAGGCTGCCAATAATCTGTCACAATTACACTGCTCAGATTCTTATATGATTTGTCAAGTCGTTTTTTTAACTTTTAGCATAGCAAGAAATAATTAAAATGCAAGAAGGAAAAGATGACCAATGCTGAATACAATATATCACGATCCCCCATTCTCTCATCTTTTTGAATACATTAATTTTGTCAAGACTAAAACCAAATTCAGCTTTGTTTTGTGTGTTTGTGTGTGTGTGTTCACAGTCCTACTTGGATTTTTCACTCAAGGCTGGTGCTCTATGACTTGAGCCCCATCTCCATTTCTAGCCTCTTGTTGGTTAATTGTGAATAAGAGTCTCACGACTTTTCTGACTTTCTTGGATTCAGGCTGTGATTTTCACGTACCAGCTTCCTGAATAGCTGGGATTGCAGTCTTGAGCCACCAACGCGCACCGTTTGTTTGGTGTAATTGTTAGTCCCATCGCTCTTTATTGAACAAATTGAATTACCATATTCTTAATAATGTTTTGAGAGTATATAAAAACACTCATTGTTTGCCGATAGATGCAGATAGTTGCAAAATATCTGTGGCAAACTTCAGAGTTCTTTACAATAGCTACCTTACTAGATTGGGGGTGATAAAAATTTTTAAAAGCTTACTTAATTAAGGCAGATTATGTAAATAAAGTGATAAGTATCATGATATTGGAGATGGATGTGTGTCAGACATTCAGATCTCATACCTTATCTAAAATAGCCATGCCCAAGGAATTATACAACCAAACTTCATAACATATTACAATCTACAGTAATCAATGCAGTTTTGTTGGCATTGGAATAAGAACAAAAATACAGACCAATGGAAGAGGGTAGAGAGATAAAAATCTACACCCAACTAATTTTGACAAAGATGCTAAGAATCGTCTGGGGAGAAAGTATAGTCTTTTTGATTGTTTTGGAAAAATTGGAAGGAAATTTCAAACTTACCTATCATATTCTCTGTAAATCACTTCACAATGAGTGAAATACTTAGAAGTAGCCCTGAAAATTATAAAACACTTTGAAGAATACAGAGAGCTGACTATTTTAGGACACTAGAAATCAACAAGGATTTTTTTGGACGAGGACAAAACAATGCAGGAAACAAAAGCAAAAATAGACAAATGGGATTACTTCATACTGAAATACTTCTTCACACCAAATGGAACAACTGACAGAATGCAGAGACAAATTTATAGGAAAGTATTTCCAGTTCATATATGTATCAAAGGAATGATAGATTATATTAGAATCTCGCCCAAAATGATTTAAGAAATAAAAACAAATAGCCCCATTTAAAGTGGAACCTAGATCTAAATAGACATCTCACACAAGAACATTTACAAATGGGTAACATGGTGTATAAAAATGCTCCTCATCCTCAGTCTTCAGGGGGTGACAATCAAAATCACTGTATCACAATGATCACAGTAATACCAATGGCTGCTTTCAAGAAGAAAACATATGGGTTCTACTTCATAGAGGAAAGGGTGTGGGGTGTAGAATGGAGGTGGGGGAGTTCATTCCAATGCAGTGTTAGGATGCATCTATGAAATCCCATGCTGCTGCTGCTACAACTGCCAGTTTAAAAATAATAAAATAACAAACATTGGTAAGCATGTGGAAGGAAACCAATTCCATGAGCATTGTTATTCAACCTAAACAAGTAAAGATGGAACTAGACAACTTGAGGGTATGAGTGGTGCTGAGATAGATGGCAGAAGAGAATGATAGAAAGCATGACACAGATCAAGGTTGTTTAATCTGTCTTTGGGATGGGCAGGGCAGCACAGAAATGGTGGGACAAAGGGTTTATAAATGCAACAACGATACTCACTAGACAATATGTTGAAAATGTACTATAAAACTGGTTGGTGGGGACAGGAGGAAAAAGCTGAGAGAGAGGGAGGGAAGGAGTAACATACCAATCCCACTCCTGGGTATATATTTAAAGGAAACCATACCTAGAGGGAAATGTAGGTAACTCTATATGTTTATCATAGCACCATTCACAAGAATCAGTAGATGGCAATAGCCTGTGTGTCTAACAACTGATGAATGGTTTGAAACAACTTGGTACATATGAGCAATTTAATTCTATTCACACACAAATGACACTCTGTTGTTTGTAACATGATTGGAAATGGGTATCATTGACTCAAATGAACTAAGCCAGGCAACACTACAGGTTTTTACTTCTAAGTAGAATCTAACAGTTGGTCTTCCAAGCTGAGAGTGAAACTGGATTTAAGGGAGATTTGAGGTGGAGGAGATACAGGATACAGTTAGATAGGAGCCAAAGATTTGTGTGTACATTGCATAACTCAGTGACCACAGATAACAATGATACAATAATTCTAGATTAGTGAGATCAAACCTTTACATACATACATACATACATACATAAGTTTTTTAAAAAAGTAAAGACTGTTGGATACCAGGAGTTCATTGTTGCAATCCTCGCTGAATAGCTGGTAATTGATACTGAGGATCAAGGTTTGATGCCCATGCAGGCAGGAAATCCATTTGACTTTTATCTCCATTTAACCAGTAAAAAGCCACAAGTGAGACAATGGTTTAATTGGTAGAATGCAACCCTTGAGCAAAAGCTAAGCACAATGCTCTGGCCCCAAGTTCACTTCCAGTACTGCACTGGCACCCTTTGGAGAAAAAGAAAAGGAAGAAGAAAGAAAAGGGAGAGGAGGAGAAGAGGAGGAAGTGGAAGGGAAAGGGAAGAGGGGAAGGGGACAAGGGGAGGAGAATGGGGGAGGAGGAAAGGAGGAGAAGGGGGAGGGGAGAAAAGAGAGGGGAGAAGGGGGAGAAGAGGAAGAGGAAGGGAAGGAGGAGAAAAAGGGATAAGAAAAGACAAAGTAATGAAAAACCAAGGTAGAAACGTTGATTCACACTTGTTTGAGTATTTTGTGTACATGCTTGTCAATTTTGGGTTTACATGAAGGAGTACAGTGTATTTTTGAAGAATAACTTTTTTTCTTCAATTACCTCCGGTTAGCATGTGTTGAATATAACCTAACTAGGTTCATGTGTCCAAAATACAGAGGGTCAGATATAAAAGAACTAAGAATATAGTGATATTTTAATTTCCTGAGAGAATCTGTAACAGTGTGAATTCAGTTCATTTGCAGCCCTCACTAAAACTTTTCTTTTCTGAAAATAACAGCAAAAGAAGCAACTCTGTGTTGTGTTCCATTCTTAGGGCTCAGAGGACATGCTTTGTTCAGTTAATTTCAAATCCATCAAAAATTTTTTAGTTCAAGTATTCCCAAACAGCATCATTTAATTGGGAAATCTCTGTCTATATTTTTAAACAATATAAAAATAGTCTGCTTGCCATCCTTGGGAAACAGAAAAGCTCAACATAGCAATTAGCAAACTTTGCATGGTTAGTACTTATTTCTTCCACTATAGTGGAGTTCAGTAGAATTCTGAGATGAACGGTAAGTCTGACTAAAGAACAATGCTTGGCCCCTGGGAAACTCAGACCTCTGGCTGTAACTGTCAACCATCATGTGCTCTTGTGCTAAGTAATGACAAACATGAAAATGAGCATGAATTCATACCCTCAAAGAGCAAAACAAATATTTAGTGTCATAACTCCAAGGAATTAATTCATTTTCATGGAAAAAATGTATGAGGATTTTGATTTTTTACTTATGGTTTGAATTGATAGATTTCTAATGAGAGGAATTTATTCTGCTTGTACATTTAGAAACCCTCCCCCTCACACACACACACAAAGGGAGAGAATATAGAGATTAAGAAAAGGACAAGGCAGCATACATGTTTGTTTATTTAACAGACTTATTTTTTACATTTTAAAATTCTGGAAATTATTATGATATACTTCATTTTTACACCAGATGTTTTTTAGTTCTGAAATTGAGAAAAAGGGAAGCATCCTTAAAGCATGATGTTATTTTAAGAAATGAAGTTGAGAGCCAGGTGTTAGTGTCTCATGCCTATAAATGTCTAGCACCTGAAGTGGCTGAGATCTGAGGATCAAGGACTAAATAAGTAACAATCCAGAAGTAAATGTATGGCTCAAATAGTAAGGTACCCTTGGGTGAAAGAGCCAAGCAAATAGCATGAGGACTTGAGTTCAAGCCCTACTAGTGTTACACACATAATACAAGAAATGATCTTATCACTTTTTTGTAAAATATACATAACCCCTAAAAGCATGTTTGGTTATTTCATGTATTATATAACTTTGCAAATTATTAAAACCAAGATTTTTTTCATAGAATATGATTATGTGTTTAAAAAAGAAGTAAGACTTCAATATATGTATCACAAAGTCAAAAATATTACACAGCATTCTAAATTGATTATATCCAGCATGTCCATCCTAGAATGAGTTGTTTAATGCCCTCTGAGCAATCATAGCCCTTGATGGTCATGATGAGGTAATTGTAATTTTCTATATTCCTTAAATAGTACAAATGTATCCCATTTATTAGTATTGACTCACTCTATCTTCTAGTTTATATAAATGGGTTTATAAAGTACATGTTTAATTAGGCCTTATTTCTTTCACTCAATGTTATGTCTGTAAAATTTATCTGTGTTGTTGGATATATTCATTCACCCACATCATCTCTCTCTAGTATTGCTTGCTTGCTTCCGTTCTTTCCTTCTTTCTTTCTTACTTTCCTCTTCTTCCTTCTTTCTTTCCTTCCTTCCTTCCTAACTTCCTTCCTTTCTTCTTTTTTCTCTTCCTTCCTTCTCTTCCTTCCTTTTCTTCCTTCCTTCCTTGCTTCCTTCCTTCCTTCCCTTCCTTCATTCCTTCCTAACTTCCTTCCTTCCTTCCCTCCTTCCGTTCTTCCCTCCATCCTTTCCTCCCTCATTCTTTCCTTTCTTCCCTCCCCTTTTCCTCCCTTTTTCCCTCCCTCCCTCCCTCCCTCCCTCCCTCCCTCCCTCCCTCCCTTCCTTCCTTCCTTCCTTCCTTCCTTCCTTCCTTCCTTCCTTCCTTCCTTCCTTCCTTCCTTCCTTCCTTCCTACTTTCTTTCTTTTTACCACATTTTGTCAGTCATGAGTTTTGAATTCTGGCCTGAGCACTGTCCCTGAGCTTTTTATACTCAAGTCCACCGCTCTACCACTTTAAGCCACAGAACTTCTGTTTTGAGGGTGATTAATCGAAGATAAGAACATTCTGCCGGGGCTGACTTTGAATCAGAATATTTAGATTTCAGCCTTTTGAGTAACTATGATTACAGACATGAGCCATGAGTACACGGGCTTCATTATATTATTTATGGATAATTCAGTCATCTCTGCAGTTTACTTGTTATGAATAATGTTATTATTCTAGTAAATGGCTTCTGAGGTACATATATATGAATTTCTGTTAGTATAGTATATTTTATCTGCAAGAAGAACATGATTCATTCATTCCACATTTTGTGTGGTATTTAATATTAGTTTGATTTTTAAAATATGTTAGTTATGAAAGTTTGGGTTTGTAATAAGTCACTGTTTTTAATTAATATCTTAATTACTTTGGCACATATCCAAATAGTGATCTGAAATTCGAATATTCTGTTTTCTCAGGGATCATCTTAAATTGTAATCCATTTTGAAAATTAGGTTGTCCTTTCATTTATCTCTGGCTATCTCTATATTATTTGGTACATATATGTACGCTAAACACATGCATATATTTTCCCAATAATGGGAATATTTATTGTGAAAATAGCATACAGAGGGGTTATAATTACATGAGCAAGGTAATGAGTACATTTCTTATCAAGAATTGTTGCCTCCTCCTTTGTTTCCCCTTCCCATCCCTTCCCATCTCTCCCCTCCTCCGGTCCTCCCGTGCAACACCCTTGCCCCCTCCTCCACCAAAGTGGTAAAGTTCGTTTTTCATCATAGCAGCTTGAATATTTCATTGTTGCAATGGGTCCACCTGTATCCCTATTTAAACAATTTTCTTTTTCCCTTCTCTTCCCCAAAGTATACCAACATCAAATACAGTGAAAACAGGGGTTATACCGTAGGGGAGGGACAAACAAAGCAACAAAGAAATCATTTATAAATATGTTAGAAACAATAGGAAGAAAGAAAAAAGAACATTTGAGTCCTTATCTTGAGGTTCATTTCACCTAACATCAACTTATCTGACCTTTTCTTCTTGTCTTAGACATATACTAGTTATTGCAAATAAGGGAAACCATGGGACCTATGTTTCTTTGGGCCTGGCTTATTTCATTTAATTTAATTTTTTCCAAGTCTTCCAAAGTCATTCTTTCTGATGGAGGCATAGAATTCCATTGTGTATATGTACCAAATTTTCTTGATCCATTCATCTACTGAGGGGTATCTGGGTCGGTTCCATATCTTAGCTATGGTAAATAATGCTGCAATAAATATAGTTGTGTTGGTAGCTTTAGTGTGGTCTTGTTTGTGATCATTCGGGTAAATACCCAATAGTGAGATTGCTGGGTCACATCTTTTTGAGGTGAAGTCTCCCTGTATACCCCAGATTAGCCTCAAACCTGAGATCTTCCTACCTCAGCCTTTGAAGTATGAGGTCTACAGGTGGTCAGGAGTTTTTGATGATCAAAGATCATTTCTTTTTCATTTCAGTGAAGGCTAGTTATTTTTTCCTATCATAATTTGATTTTCTACTCAAGTGAATAAGAATATTCTTCTTTGGCTGGGAAGGTGGCTCAGTGTTAGAGCACTTACCTCACATGCATGATGCCTTGGGTTTGATTCCTCAGCACCACATACACAGAAAAAGCAGGAAGTGGTGCTGTGACTCGAATGGTAGAGCACTAACTTTGAACTGAAGGGCTGAGGGACAGCTTCCAGGCCCAGAGTTCAAGCCCCACGACCGGGGAAGAAAAAAAAAAGAATATTCTTCCTTTTCGTTGATCCTGTTTAAATTTATGTCTCCTTTGAGGCCTCAGAGATCATTTCATTGCATAAATCATCTCTATACTTGGTCTCTGCTCCGTTGTTTAACAATACAATGCCAAGTCAATTATGGGTACGAATTGAAATGTTTACAATATTAGTCACTTCAATACTGAAGATTCCATATCTTTCTAATTGTCCAGGTCTTCAGTTATCTCAATAAGAATTTGTAGCTTTCTTTTTGTCTTCAATTCTTCCTGCCTTCCTTCCTTTTTGTTTTGTGGTACTAAGGCTCAAACTCAGGGTCTTTGCCAATAAGGAAAGCTTTCTGTCATTTGAGCCTCCTCCTTTTTTTTGTCTTTAGTTATTTTTCAGGTAGAATCTCAGGCATTTGGGCTGAAGCCATGATTCTCGTATCTGTGCCTCCCACATAGTTTGTCATGCAGGTGTAAGCTACCAAGACTGGCCAGTAACTTTAAGCACCTTTCAAGAGGATTATTTAATTAAAAAATGCTATTGCAAATGATAATGTTTCTTAAACATGTTAATAATTGATTATCATAAAACACATATTGAATTCTATCAAATGAACATGCTAACTTTACTTTTTCATTCAAGGAATTTAGCATTATTTTAGTTTTGTATACACAATTATTATAACACTGTAGATAATTTTATTCCTTCCTTTTAAAATAGTAGACTATTTTTTTAAACTTTGCTTTATAGCACTAGCTAGGATTTCCAGTGTAGATAAAATTTTGATAGTGATAGTGGATATTTTTGCTTCATTTTTTTTCACAGGAGGGAGCTTTGAATTTTGTTATTTTCGTTTTAGACATTTCTACTTGTATTAGGCAAAGGAAGTTCATTTATATTCTTGTTCTTATAAAGGTTTCATTTTTCATATAGGAAACATAATGAATTGCATTGCTTTTGTCTAAATTTGTAAAAACAATCTCTTTTTTTCTTTTTTATCTAAGCTATATACTTGATTAACTGATTTTTCAAAAGTGAAACCAATCATACATTCTAAAGGAAAATACACTTTGTCCTAATGTAATTATCTTCATATGTAGGTATATTTTATGAATATATTATTTAAAATTTTACCTTCATATGTATAAAGAGGAATTGACAATATTTCCATTTTGCATAATCTTGACATCTTTCAGTGTCAAAATGTTAGCTTTTGTAAGAAGTTTCGGGTAAATCCTTTAATTATACTTGCTATAAACGTGTTCCCTTTTGTTATTGTAAAGATACTGTACAGATGGGTTGCAGTTACATGAATAGGGTAATGAGCACACTTCCTATCAAGCATTGTTATCTCCTGCTTTGATATTCACCCACCATCACCTCCCTCCCACCTCCCCAACACCTCCCTCCTCCACCCCCAACATTGTAAAGTTTATTTTCAACATAGTGTCCTGTATATCTCATTGTCACAATGGATCAACCTGCATCCACATTTAAGTATTCTGCTATACCCCTTCCCCTCCCCAAATTACAAAAATGTATATACAAGATGCAGAACACCGGAATCAAATACAGTGAAAACAGGGGTTATTCCATGGGGGAATAACTTACAAAAGAAACTAAAGAAACAAAAGAATCACCTAGTGCATTATGAGTACATTAAAAATAATAGCAAGAAAGAAAAGAACCTTTGTGTCCCTATCTTGCTTAATATTTTCTCATAAGGTCATATGTACCTAGCCTTCTGTTTGTCGTAGACATGAACTGGACATTGTAAACAAGGGAATCTATGGGATCTATGCTTCTTTGGGCCTGGTTTACATCACTTAATATAACTTTTTCTAACTCTTTCCATATCCTGACAAATGGGCAGTGTCATTTTTTCTGATGGAGGCATAGAATTCTATTTTCTTGATCCATTCATCTACTGAGGGGCATCTAGGTTACTTCCATATCTTAGCTATTGTACATAATGCTGTGATAAACATAGTTGTGCTGGTAGCTTTAGTATAGCCTTGTTTATGATCCTTTGGGTAAATGTTCAGAAGATTGCTGGGTCATAGGGGAGCTCTATGTGGAGTCTTTTGAGGAACCTCCATATTGCTTTCCAAAGTGGTTGAACAAGTTTACAGTCCTACCAACAGTGCAGTAGCATTACTTTTTGGCCACATCCCCTTCAGCATCTGCTGTTATTAGATTTCTTGATTATAGCCATTTTGACTGGGGTGAGGTGGAATCTCAATGTTGTTTTGATTTGCATTTTTTTTATGGCTAGAGAAGTTGAGCCTTTCTTCATGTGTTCCCTTTCTAATGATATAGAAGAGATCACTCATAAACTTCTTGAATTTTACAGTATCCATTTCTTTTTGTGTGAGAGATGGAAGACCATAAATGCATTCAGTTATATTTAAAAATTAATATTAGATACTTGGATTTCTTCTTTTATTTGACAGTTTGAGCACTTGAATTCTAAGACATTTTTTACTGTACAAATTTAATGTATTTACAAAATTGTTAAAACTCATTATTATCTTTTAGAATTCTATAAAAGCTAATATGTCATTTCTTTTTCATTTTTGGTACTGACAGCTTGTGCTTTTTCCCAAGTTCTTTTATTTATGTCTTCATTAGACTTATCACAGAAATGATCAAACATGACTATTTTTAAACTTTCTTGATTATTTTTCCTTTGGTACATATATTTTCCTATATTATTTTTATTAATCACTCTTCTTAAGTTTATAGTATTAAATAAAATTTAATTTTATTATTGTATCACTGTTATTTTCATAATTTCTTAATTTGAAGCTAGAACATTGATTTTTGCTTTCTTGTTTATATATTTAATTATAGGAATATGTTTTCCCAGAACAGTAGTTGCTTCCCATAACCAGACCCTATAACATATTATCATCATCATTTATTGCACAATATTTTATTATTCTATTTTATCTCTCACATTGTTTACTTAGAAGGAATTTTCAAACTTCCAGGGAGATACATTTCTGCTTCCCCATTGTTATTGGAATCTTATCTAATAAATAACTTGCAATCCATGTAATTTTAGTGTTTGAAAGTTATTGAAACTTGCTTTATGGCCTATCATAGAGTCAACTATTGTGAATGTCCTTATGAACTTATTGTACATTATCTTCATATATATGTGGCTCAAAAGGCAGAATGTTAGCCTTGAGCTGAAGAGCTGAGGGACAGCTACAGGCCCAAAGTTCAAGCCCCACAACTGACCAAAAAAAGGAAAGAAAAAAGAAAAAAGAAATCTACTAATGTGATTTACAATAAAAAAAGAAAAGAGGATTGTTTTTAAATGCCTCAGGCTTTCTTTTATGGTCCATAACCATGGTAAAGCATGTCTTAACAACAGAAAAGAGGAACACTTTTATTCTGACATGTATAGCACAATAGAGAGATAGACACCAGCACATCTGATTAAATATTTCAGTAAACAACTTTTGGGGGTCTAAGCTTAATTATAATATATTATATATGCATGTAATCAGAAAATATAAAAATAAAATCTATAAATAGTGAGAGAGAAAGTAACAGATCTTTCATTATTTGCTAGCAATCAATTGTTTTCCAGTCCTGGGGCTTGAACTCTCAGGGCCAGGGTGCTGTCACTGAACTTTTGTGCTCAAGGCTAATACTCTACCACTTGAGTCACAGCTCCACTTCTTGCTTTTGGGCAGTTAGAGGTAAGCATCTCAAAAACTTTTCAGAGTTCCGGGAAGATGGCGGAGGAGAAGCTGGAATCTGAACAAGCTCTTGCATAGAAAACAGTTTCAGAGTTCCAGTGAACAGTCCCAAGCCAGAGAATCACACCAAGTGTGCCATCACAGGACAGAGAGTTAGTCAAGAGAGGGGAAGCCAAGCAGACACATCTGAGCAGCTGCCGCTGTGGCGGCAGGGTCGCAGCGGCTACCACCGCTGCGGAGGCATACCTGAGACGCAGTCCGGGACGAAGGAGCCAGACGCAGCGGACGAGCGGATTCTACTCAACACCAGCAAGAACCGACAAGGAGCGGACAACTTCATCCTGCACTTTGCAGACCAGAGACGACCCGGGATCCAAGACTCCGCGTGAGTAGAAGCCCCACTTCCTCACTCCTTCTCTGAGAGCAGAGGAGGGAAGGCCACCCCTCCCCCCCCAGCACCGGTGATCTCCATCTTGGATACCGACAAAGCTCGGAGGAGTGGCTAGCTCCAGCTCAGGCCTTGGAATAAAACGAGTCATTTAGCAGGTCACAAGAACTTAACGGCGAAGTGACCTCACAGACTCAGTTCCATCCAGGGAAAAGTCACCCAGCTCAGGCGCCAGCCATTGGAGTGGCTCTCCTCACCGGGTAACCAGAGCCAGAGGCTGCCCCGCCCTCTAGCAGCCACCACAATCAATTGAAAAACAGAAACCCTGAGAATGGCTCCAGGCTGGGTGCTGTGAGTTTTTTTTCACAAAATAGCCCCAGGGAAAAGCTACTGTTCATTGAAAGGCCTCAACTCTACCCAGAACCTAGCCTCATCACTGCATCCCCCTCTTTTGTGATTCTCAAAGCAGATCACCCTCCCAGTAAACTAACCTGGGAGGGGGATCTCAAAATCTTGGGTAAAGCAGAGCATTTTTCTGCCTGTTCCAACAAACTGACTTAAGAAACCAATCAAGCCACAGGACCTCAAGCTGACCAGAGACTCCAACCAGACTCTGATTACAGACAAAAGGAAGATACAGGACTCTTCCCACCCCTCCCAAAAAAAAAAAAAAATCAAAGAACTTTTTTTTTCTTCTTCTTCTTTTCTTTTTTTTCTTTTTCTTGTTTTGTTTTTTTTCATTTTTTGTTACCTTATATATATATAAAATTTTTTTTGCTTTTCTAAAACTTTTATTAATCTTTAATTTTTGCCTCTTCTGAAAAAATAATTGTTTTCCATTAACTTTTTTTTTTTTTCTCCTCTTATAATTTTTATTTTAGGAATACGTGAATGTGTGTTTTCTTTTCTTTTCTTGTCTTCTTTCTCTTTTTCTTTCATTCTTAATTGTCTTTTTGTTTATTTTTCTAGCTCTACTGAACTTCTGATCTTTTCTTCTCACTTTCCTATCCTTTCCATCTTTTCCTCTTTGTTCATCTTTATGTGACTTAACTCTTGTCCTGCACATCCTCAGATAAACCCGTAGTTAACCAGTAGACCCTATCCCCCATTGTGTACACACTTAATCCACAAACTTATTACTCAATTCAAAACCTCTGAGACTTAAATTCATTAATAGCAGTACTACCTCTTCATACCTATATAATATTTTAAGCATTTTTTTAAAG
Organism: Dipodomys spectabilis; assembly: GCF_019054845.1. Lineage (NCBI taxonomy): Eukaryota > Metazoa > Chordata > Mammalia > Rodentia > Heteromyidae > Dipodomys > Dipodomys spectabilis. The sequence continues at coordinate 1,904,813 of NW_024871140.1, forward strand.
GGGTTAGAACAGATAATGAATAATCCAGAGGAGAGTTCCCAAACAGCTCTACAAACACTGCTGGCAAACATGATAGATGAAAAGTTTGACAACGTACAAAGGACTCTGTATGAGCGTGATAGGGAGAGAGAGGAGGCATCCCAGAAGTTTATACAGGAATATCATAAGCGTGAGGAAGCTACTCAAAAACTGATACAGGATTTGCGTGAACAACTTGAGAATACTCAAAGAGAAAGGGAGGAATGGCGTGAGCAGGCTGAGAACACTCAAAGAGATCTGCAGGAATCCCACGAACGGGAGGAAGCTAATCAAAGAGTAATACAGGAATTGAGAGAGCAGGAAGAGAATACATAAAGATCACTAAAGGCATTCATGGAATCCATTAACAAAGAGCTGAAGGAAGTCAGGGAGACCACAAAGGGAATGCTGAATGGAACCCAACAGAAGGAATGGGAGCCCAAAGAAACCATAACCAATCAACTAAGCGATTTGAGGACAAACACTGAACACCAAATTAAGGAAGTAAAGAAATTCATACAAGACCTAAAACAGAGCTTCAACAAAGAACTTGAAGCCATCAAAGCTGACCAACTAGAAGGAAAAGAGATAAAAAACAAAGTAGAGAGTCTTGACAGCAGGTTAGACCATGCAGAAGATCGAATCTCAGGGATTGAAGACAGCGTAGATATTATAGAGAAAGGACATACAACCATCCAAGACAAGTCCAAGAAATATGATAGATCTATCCAACACCTGGAAGACACCATCAGAAGGCCTAATCTGAGGATAATGGGTGTAGAGGAGCACCTAGAAACACAAGTTAATGGTCTAGGAAATCTGTTTAACAGGATCCTAGCAGAGAACTTCCCAAACATGCAAAAAGATAGGCCTGTCCAGATACAAGAAGCCTTTAGAACCCCAAATAAACCAGACCAGAATAGGACATCCCACCGTCACATTATAATCCACACAGGATCAACTCAGAACAAGGAAAAGATCCTTAAAGCTGTCAGAGAGAAAAGGGTAATCACTTATAAAGGGAAACCAATTAGAATCACCTCAGATTTCTCAGCAGAGACAATCAAAGCAAGAAGAGCCTGGAATGATGTATGCCATGCCCTAAAAACAAACAACTATCAACCAAGAATACTGTACCCAGCTAAACTCTCCTTCATAACTGAAGGCCAAATAAAAACCTTCCATAGCAAAGAAAAATTGAAACAATACATCTCCACCAAACCAGCCCTACAAAAGATTCTTAAAGATGTCCTACACATAGAAAACCAACAAGACTGCAATAAAGGCCAAGAAACTGCACCCAAACTGAGAATCCAAGAACCATAGGAAGAACCCAGTTTTCGCAGCCCCCAAGAAGGTAGATAACATGGCAGGAACTCCCAAATACCTCTCAGTCCTATCTCTTAATGTTAACGGACTGAACTCTCCAATTAAGCGACATAGACTGTCTAGTTGGATTAAAAAACAAGACCCTTCTATCTGCTGCCTGCAGGAGTCACATCTTGCCCGTAAAAACAAACACATTTTCAATGTTAAAGGCTGGAACAAAATCTACCAAGCAAAGGGACCGCATAAACAGGCGGGAGTTGCAATCCTAATATCAGATAAAATAGACTTCAAATTAAAATTTGTGAAAAGAGATAAAGAAGGTCGCTACATACTAATTAAAGGATCTCTCCTTCAGGAGGATATTACAATTCTAAATATCTATTCACCAAACAATGGAGCACCCAAATTTATCAAAGAAACACTACTTTCCCTCAAATCCCATATAGATCCAAAGACATTAATTGTTGGGGATTTTAACACACCACTCTCCCCACTAGATAGATCAACTCGGCAAAAACTCAACAGAGAAACCGCAGATCTAAACAGCTGCATAGATCAACTAGACTTAACAGACATCTACCGAACATTTCACCCAGCAGCATCAGAATACACGTTTTTTTCAGCAGCACATGGAACGTTTTCTAAAATAGACCACATTTTAGGCCACAAAGCAAACTTGTCTAAATTCAGAAACATTGAAGTTATACCTTGCATTCTCTCAGACCACAAGGGAATAAAATTAGAACTCAACACCAAAAGCCACCAAAGAAAGTCCAGTATCACATGGAGGCTGAACAACACACTGCTGAATCAAGAGTGGGTCATGGAAGAGATTAGAAAGGAAATTCAAATGTTCATGCTATTCAACAAAAATGAACACACAAATTACCAGCTCCTCTGGGACACAGCAAAGGCAGTACTCAGAGGCAAGTTTATAGCTCTGAGCTCCTACATCAACAAATTGGAGAAATCTGAAACTAGCAATTTAATGACACATCTAAACCTCCTTGAAAAAGAGCACCAAGATAAACCCCAATCCAGTAGACTGAAAGAAATAATCAAAATTAAATCAGAATTAAATGAATTAGAATCCAAAAAAACTATAGAAAAGATCAACAAAACAAAGAGTTGGTTCTTCGAAAAACTTAACAAAATTGACAGACCCTTAGCAAATCTTATCAGAAAAAGAAGAGAACACACCCAAATTAATAAACTCAGAGATGAGAATGGAAACATCACCACGGAAACAAGCAAGATTCAGAACATTATAAGGGAATACTTCTCAAAACTTTATGCTAATAAGTTTGAGAACTTGACAGAAATGGACCTCTTCCTAGCAAATATTGACATGCCAAAAATAAACTAAGATGAGTTAAACTATCTTAACAGGCCCATATCAAGCATTGAAATAGAAACAGCAATAAGAGACCTCCCAGCTAAGAAAAGTCCAGGACCAGATGGTTTCACAGCGGAATTTTACAAGGCCTTCAAAGCAGAGCTCACACCAATTCTCCTCCAACTCTTCAATGAAATTGAAAGAGAAAGCTCACTACCGAACACATTCTATGAAGCCATCATAACCCTCATCCCAAAACCAGGCAGGGACTCATCAAAGAAAGAGAACTATAGACCCATTTCTTTGATGAACATTGATGTAAAACTTCTCAACAAAATTTTGGCCAACCGACTTCAACAATTCATCCAAAAAATCATACACCACGATCAAACAGGATTCATTTCAGGGATGCAAAGCTGGTTCAATATACGCAAATCAATTAATATTATTCATCACATCAACAGGACCAAGAATAAGAACCACATGGTTATCTCAATAGCCGCAGAAAAAGCATTCGCCAAGATCCAACACCCCTTTATGATGAAGGTTTTGGAAAAATTAGGAATCCATGGAACATTCCTCAATACAATAAAGGCTGTATATGACAAACCTACAGCCAGCATTATACTCAATGGTGAAAAACTAAAGCCATTTCCTCTTAACTCAGGAACAAGACAAGGATGCCCACTCTCTCCACTTCTCTTCAATCTAGTATTAGAATGCCTAGCTACAGCAATAAGACAAGATGCAGACATAAAGGGGATCCAAATAGGGAAAGAAGAAATAAAACTCTCCCTCTTTGCAGATGACATGATCTTGTATTTAAAGAATCCCACAGACTCCACTCCCAAATTACTCAAGCTGATTCAAAACTTTGGCAAAGTAGCAGGTTATAAAATTAACCCCCAAAAATCAATGGCTTTTCTGTATGCCAACAATGAGAAAAGTGTGGCTGAAATTAGGAAAGCAACTCCATTTGTAATAGCCCCACAAAAAATAAAATACCTAGGAATTAACTTAACTAAAGAAGTGAAGGACCTCTATGATGAAAACTTTAAAATCTTGAAAAAGGAAATCAACACAGAACTTAAAAAATGGCAAAACCTCCCATGCTCCTGGATTGGAAAGATTACCATCGTGAAAATGGCAATACTTCCCAAGGCTATCTACAAATGCAACGCAATACCTATCCAAATTCCACCCTCATTCTTCAAGGAAATAGAAGAGGCAATCCAAAAATTCATATGGAACAATAAAAGACCCCGAATAGCAAAAACGCTCCTCAACGGAAAAAACACTGCTGGAGGAATATCAATACCAAATTTCAAACTCTACTATAAAGCCATAATAATCAAAACAGCTTGGTATTGGCATAAGAACAGACCTCAGGACCAATGGAATAGAATTGAAAACCCAGAAATGAACCTACAGACCTATAGCCATCTAATCTTCGATAAGGGAGCTAAAACAATAGAATGGAAGACAGACAGCCTCTTCAGTAAATGGTGCTGGCAAAACTGGTTAACTACATGTAGAAAACTAAAGCTAGATCCTTATATATCACCCTGCACCAGAATCAACTCCAAATGGATCAAAGACCTTGAACTCAAAGCAGACACTCTGAAAACATTACAGGATGGAATAGGAGAAACCCTGGGTCTCCTTGGCTCAGGCCGAAATTTTCTGAATAGAGACCCGGAAACACAACAAATCAAAGAAAGGCTGGACAAATGGGATTGTATAAGGTTGCAGAGCTTCTGCAGGGCAAATGACATAGCTAGCAAGATCAATAGAAAGCCCACGGACTGGGAGAAGATCTTTACTAGCCATACAACGGACAAGGGTCTCATATCTAAAATATACTTGGAACTCAAAAAATTAAACCACCCAACAACAAATCCTCAAAGAAACAACTGCCCAATAAGTAAGTGGGCGCAAGACTTAAAGAGAAGCTTCTCTGAAGAAGAAAGAAGGATGGCCAATAGACACATGAAGAAATGTTCAACATCCCTAGCCATAAAAGAAATGCAAATCAAAACAACATTGAGATATCACCTCACTCCAGTTAGAACGGCAAAAATCAAGAACTCTAACAACAACAGATGCTGGAGGGGATGTGGACAGAAAGGAACCTTACTTCATTGTTGGTGGGAATGTAAACTTGTTCAACCACTTTGGAAAGCAGTATGGAGGTTCCTGAAAAGACTCCACATAGAGCTCCCCAATGACCCAGCAATCCCACTTTTGGGCATTTACCCAAATGATCACAAACAAGGCCACACTAAAGCTACCAGCACAACTATGTTTATTGCAGCATTATTTACCATAGCTAAGACATGGAACCAACCCAGATGCCCCTCAGTAGATGAATGGATCAAGAAGATGTGGTATATATACACAATGGAATTCTATGCCTCCATCAGAAAGAATGACATTGCCCCATTTGTTAGGAAATGGAAAGGCTTGGAAAAAATTATATTAAGTGAAGTAAGCCAGACCCAAAGAAACATAGGTCCCATGGTTTCCCTTATTTGCAATATCTAGTATAGGTATGAGTCAAGCGGAAAAAGTCAGATAATGTAATGTTAGAAAAACGAAACCTCAAATATGTATTTTAATGTTTTTGTTTCTTTCATGCATGTGTTTCTAATGCATTTATAAGATTATTTCTTTGTTGCTTTGTATGTCCCTCCCCCACAGTGTAACCCCCGCTTTCACTATATTTGATGTCAGTATAACATGTGGAGGAGATGGGGACAAACAAGTCGTTTAAGGATTCAGGTGGTCCTGTTGCAACAATGAGAAGTACAAAATGTCATGTCAAAACCAGCTTTACAATGTCGGTGGGCGGGGTGGGGGGGGATGATTGGGTGGGAGGGAGGGGGGAGGCTGGGAAGGGAGGTGAAGGGTAAACAAAGGAGGAGGCTGCAATGCTTGGTAAGAAATGTATGCATTATCCTGCCCATGTAATTGTAACCCCTCTGTACAGTATGTTCTCAAATAAAATAAAATAAAATTTAAAAAAAAAAAAAAAAAAAAACTTTTCTGCCCAGATTGGCATAGAACTATGTCTCAGAACTCAGACTCCTGTGTAGCTGGGATTACAGATGTAAGCCACTGACACTTGGCTGTAACAAATATTTTACACAGAAAACAGAGCAAAGAAAAAGGCTATACTTATAAGAGTTTAGTAGAATGTTCTGTAGAATAACTGAATATTGTTCCTTTATAGTAGAAATAGAGAAAAACAGCTTAACTTTAAGTCATATTTTTCTAGTAATACTCACCAGATTCTTGATAACTACCATCATCTGTTCAGGATACGATAGAAATCCTTATATAAGGCAACTTATAAATAACAGAAATTTATTGCTCACATTCTAAGCAAAATAGCTGCATGCTTACAAAGGGTTCATTATATATTAGTCTCATTTGATTTTTGTGGTTCTGATTTTTATTTTGTGAGAGAGTGTCTTGCTCTGTAACCAAATTGGCCACAAACTCATGATAGTGCTGCTTCAGCCTTTCAAACATTGAGAGTAGAGCCCTCAGCCACTATAATATTCATGTTAGGGCTGGGAAGGTGGCTCAGTGGTAGAGCGCTTACCTTGCATGCATGAGGCCCTGGGTTTGATTCCTCAGCAACACATAAGTAAAAAGAAAAAAGCCGGAGGTGGCGCTGTGGCTCAAGTGGTAGAGCGCTAGCCTTGAGCTGAAGAGCTGAGGGACAGCACCCAGGCCCAGAGTCCAGGCCCCACAACCGGACTCCCCCCTCCCAAAAAAAAGAAAAGAAAAGAAATGTACTATCTTATGTAACTGTAACCCCTCTGTACATCACTTTGATAATAAAATTAAATTTAAAAAATATTTATGTTATAAATCTATGTTTTGCATATGTATTATGAAAGAATAAAACTTCTCCTTCTGGCCTTATCTTTAGGAGTGTTAATGTAATTTGCCTGATGATCTTCTAATAGTCTGATGATTTTCTCTTCTTGAGCATTATCCATTTGGTGTTTAGGATTTCAACATACAAATTTTGGAGTATTCACATATTCAGATCACAACTATCTGATAAAGATTGAATGGTACTTTATATAAGGATGACATATATGCTCCCAAACTGAGCTTTCATCTCATAACAATACAGGTCATAGTCTTGATAATGTAACCTCATGATAGTTCATCTCAATGCTAATAAAGAAGAGAAAATAAATGATGATTATGAAGTCCTAGAGGAATAAATGCAGCAACTTATCACTGTTGGTATTAACACGTGATAACATGCATTAATGGAAAAAAACACTTAGGTTCTGGAGCCCAGACAGATCCAAACCTATGTGCTTGTCATTACATATATACATGTATAGATGTACATGTATACATGTACAAATGTAAAAGTAGATACCCACTTTTGACTATTCCTGTCCTCCACATCCCTTCTGATATACTTGCTCTTCCTCTTCTTTCTCCAGATATAAAACTCTTAGAAGTAAATGAGAAAAAGTTTATGATTTGAAAAAGATCACATATTAGAAATTATGTGTATTAACATTGCAATTTTATTTATTGTAAAACCACATACTGAAAATGAAAAACTTTTTAATTCCCATTAAGAATTTTACAGGGTTAGTGATCAAGAATTATTTTTAATATTTTGGATCTTTTCTCTCTGGTTGTGCCGTTGCATACCCTATAGAACAGAAACTCTTACATATTACCTAAAAACAAGTTCTATTTTATCTATTCAATTAAAAATATGAATACAAATTTCAGTAGAGTATTGTCTACAATAAGAAAAAAATTGAACATATTTTAGAAGTTGTTTATCCTTCAGAATAGCTGTTGAAAGCTATTGAAAGCTGAAAGAATCTCATTCAATACGAAATATTTTCAATGGGCTTCACCATGATAATTTCCTATATTCATGTAATGTGCTTTGGCTATGTTCACCCTCATCCTCCCCCCTACCTGTCCTCCCCACCCCTGTTAGTTCTTCTCCAAATAGTCCTCATTTACACCTCTATCATCTTTTGGGGCCATCTAGATTCTGCATTGGGGAGAAAAGATAAAATGTTCCTCTTTCTGAGTCTGCCTTTCACACAACATGATGGATGATCTCTTGTTCCATCTCCTCTTCTGCAAATGATATTTTTCATTCTTCTTCATGGATGAATACTATTCTTTGATCCATTGATGGGCACCTAAGGCAGATTCCATAGCTCACCTATTGTGAATAATGCTGAATAAACATGAATGTGCACATATCTTGACTGAATAGTGACTTACTGTTCATGAGATATATGACTATAGAGGCATAGCAGGATCTATAGTTGGTCTGTATTTTAAATTTTTGTGGAAACTTTCTACTGATTTCTATAGTGGCCTCAATAATCTACATTCTCAATCTGCATAAATCGTATGTAGAGTTTTCTTTACTTCCTGCATCTTTACCAGTATTTATTGTTTTTCTTTCCTTGGTGATGGTCATTCTGACTAGAGTGAGATAAAATTTCCACATATTTTGATCTGTATTTCTTGTATGGCTAAGGATGTTGAATATTTTTTTGCATGGTTAATATTGGCCATTTTTCCCTTTTGAAGGAGGACCTCAGTTCATGTATTGGTTGGACTGTGTATTGCCTTTGTTTTTTCCCTCTTTCTTTTTTTTTAATACCCTTACATATTCCAGTTGTCTGACTTTTACTTTCCTCCTAAATTCCACCCTTAAGAGAAAATGTGGCCCCGACTTTGTGAGTTGGTGAAATTTGATTATGAAGATGATGCCCTGCTGTGTCACAGGTTCACTTTGTCCCCATGACACTCCTTGATCCCTGGGGTGGCGACTTCTTCTCTTCCCACAGCAATTCTGTTAGAGAGGTCTCTTCTCTGCAGACTCATGGTACTTTATTAGCTCTTCACTTGAGAAATAATTTACCCAGGTGCTGGTGGCTCACACCAGTAATCCTACTACTAAGGAGGCTGATGATACCTGAGGATTGTGGTTCAAAACCAGGCTGGGCAGAAAAGTCTGTGAGACTCTTGACTATAATTTACCAGAACAAAGAAGTGAAGGTATAGCTCAAGTGGTAGATCACTAGCTTTGTGTGAAAAAAGTAAAGAAGAGTGAAAGGTCCTGAGTTCAAACCAATTCTCTCTCTCTTTCTCTCTCTCTCTTCCTTGCACTCTCACGCTCACACACAACAATAATAACAATAAATAATCAATCAATAAATCCTTCATCTTCTTGCTTAAATGTTCAGAAATCACTATTCATACAGTGTGAACTTGTGGTATAATTTTTTCCTAGCCATCTCTCACCGTACAATTGGATCTATGGACAACTGTTTACTTTGCAAGCAGGTACAACTCCAAAGAAGGAAGGTTTGGTTCCTTTTTTTGTTGTCTTATTTTAATCTGGCTTTTAAAATGCCTTTCAGGAACTTGATACAACTTTATCCAAATGAGGATGACACAGACATTTCAAAGAGAATTAAGACTCACTGGACTTCGTTGGGTCTAGAAGATGTGCAGTTTGTCAATTACTCTGTGCTGCTGAGTCTGCCTGGTGCTTCCCCCAGCACTGTGACCCTGACCCCCAGTGGTCAGTGCTTCCTTCCTTCTGGCCAGCCTTGCAACCAAGAAGACAGAAAAGACAACAGCCAAAACATGCTCTACTCCTACGCTGCCTATTCTGCCAAAGGAACTCTCCAGGTGATCTGATAATTTGTCTCTGTCATTTACAGTGAAATGAAATTAGAAAATAACAGCTTTCATCTAAATTGAGCTCACTGGCAAGATACAATGCCCTAAAGTAACCACTAAATGTTCCCAGTTGTAGAGGTGCCAGGGAAGGTAGGGGAGATTTGCATTTCCCAGGCCTTGCCTTATCATAGCTTGAAAGTGAAAACATGTTAGAAGAATACAATTCAAAGGTGTTGAATATGTGATTGTAGTGTCCTTAGTCCATATCCTGTGAGTAGGTTTCATTTATGATTTCAAAGACCAATTTGAATATGCTAATTTAGAGAGACTAGAAACAGAAATGATTTTGTGTTTGGAAGTTGTGTATGCACATAAGAAATGAAGTGGAAAATTGATGTGATTATTCACACATTTAAGATTTGAAGCACAATGCTTCCTCTTTCTTTATGAAAAACACAGGACAAGGAATGTGCTGTGCTGTCATTTTATCTCAACATTGTTTTTGTTGCCTGCGTTTGGTGCAGGTTTTTTTTTTTTTTTGGTGTACTGGTTAAATGCAGGGCTTTAAAGCTTCCCTGAGTAGCTTTAAATCTTGTCGTTGTAGTTTATTTACTGTTAGCTAGCAAACTAACAGTTAATTAGCTTCCCTTCCCTTCATTCCCCTTCCCTGTCATTATTGAGACTTGAACTCAAGGCCTTGCGATATCACTACTTACCCTTTTCACTCAAAGATGGAATTCTACCACATGAGCTACACCTCCCATCTGGTTTTTGGTTTTTTAATTTTTTTTCTGATTAACTGGAGATAAAAATCTCACAGACTTTTCTGCTAAGGATCACCTCAAATGAGGTGATCTAAGCCTTTTGAGTAGCTAGGATTATAGGTCTGAACCCCCATCATTTTCATTTCAGTGGGTATAGTAATAGTTCCAGTTTAGTGACAAATTAACTTATCTGAATTGTTGGGACATGAAATTTCAGCATTGTTGTATTCCATGTTATATCCCACTCTGAGTTATACAGAGTTGTATATAACTAGCACGTTCCTGAGATGTTTTGCAATTAGAATTTAATGTTATATATCTGCAGTATTTCCAGGTCAGTACTCATGTAATTTGATTTGATTAACATGTACTGTTTCTGATAGGCAATAATATAAACACATGAGGCACAGTGGTTCTGTCTGAAATCCTAGCTGATTGGGAACTGAAAATGGGATCAGAATTTGAGGACAATCAAGGTACAGTGTTGGGAAGACTCTTTCTCATCCAATAGCTGGGTATGGGGGCATGCACCAGTCATCCTAGCAGTGTGGGTGCAGAGCTCAGGAGGATAGTGGTTCCAAAAATAGTGGGCAACAATATTGTGAGATTCTATCTCAATGGAAGAAACTGGGCTCATAGTTTTAATACCAGCAGAGAGTAGAAAACGAGACTGTGGTCTAGGTGTGGGTCTTGGCAAAATTCAAAACCCTGTCTCAAAATATCCAGTCCCTTCTAAGAAAGAGACTGCAAATGTGGCTTATTAGTAGAACAATTACCTAGCAAGTTCAATGCCCTTAGTTAAAACAGTATGAGAGAGTACAGCCAGCTCTTTTTCTTGGTTCTTAAACCAAAGGAAATGTTAAAGGAACTAAAAAGCAATTATGAATAAGACAAATAACTTGTATTTAAATGTTATAATTTGAGAAATTAATGATGACAATAATTATTTCCATAATTACATTAATGAATCTTTTATAGTAAGTACATACTAATTTACATATTTACATGAAGAAAGCATTTGGCATTGATGCTGATTGTTAAAACCATGTATAGGCAAGAATAATATTTGTTCGTGTCTTGCAAATATGATGTGGAACTTGGTTACTGAAGGTTACGTGTTTAATAATTAAGAGAGTGTTGTTGATTTTGTGTATTGCTTCAGATATTTCCTTAATTAGAATAAGGCTTGAATGGCTGTTGCTACTAATGTGGGCATCCTTCCCATTTGATTTTGAGTACATTCTGTTTGCATGAATTTTTATACAGAAGAGCCATTAATAGGTTCTTAAGTTATTCTGTCTTGACTGCCAGCAAAGCTCCCCGGAACTTTTGCTTCTGACAAGGTTATTTGCAGAAGAGGCCTGCGCCTTCCCTTTGCAGAGCAGTCATGTCCATTCATCATATGGCCATTTTGTATAAGCTTCCAATTTGTGCTTTCTGGTAACAGTCTAAACAGCATTTGTGATATCTGACATCTACTTGGAAAACCTACTTAGTGCTAGCATGATGGATGGTATACTTTACCAGTTCTTTGTAATTAATTGTGCACTAGGAAGGTGACATTGTTTACCCCATCATCAAGACAGGTGGGTCAGTAAAAGGGTCCTAAGGAGAGTTGTCCTGTCAGATGCAAAATACATATTAAAATGGGTACATAAATAATTTACTATGAGTGAGGTTGGCATCAGGGAATAAACAGATATTTGCATTATTTTCTTAAAAGATAAATAGCAACTATATCACCCTAAGGTTAAAGCCACTGGTAGTGGGAGCCTACAATATCGAATCAATTTTCTAAGCAGTGCACATCCCAAGGAATCTTTTATTTATACTGTGGAGGGCACATGTAGAAAAGCATAATGCATGATATTTATTATACATTGATTCTCCTATGATCTTCTTTTCTTTTTGAGCTGTAGTTTTTTTCTTATTTCTGTACATTTTAGGTGAGGGAGATATTTTCCTTCTGGAAATCTTAATTTTAGTGCCTAAAAGGCAATTCAAACAATTCAATTTCACTAAGAAACATTTCAGCACTTATTATTCTGCATAAAAGTGTACTATCATTAGCATATTCCTCACCACTCTATACTGTACAGATCAGACTTCAAAGCCATCCTTACCAACTGTACACAATCGCTCCAGTGCTCTAAGACTTGACGTAGTCTTCTGTATGATGGACTTATAATAGTCACTAAGATGGCTATTGGAAGTAATGAAAATACCATAGGCAGAGTCTTGTACTTAAAAGCACTCCAGTTTTCATTAGGATTATTGTTTGGCAGAATATAGGCACATCATGGTCAAATAAAGAAATAAGAAAATGTCTTACCCTTATATCAAGACTTGCAGTACATTCTTGTGCCATATTTAATTGTGCTACCCAAATTTAATCTTCCATCTTCTGTTAAATATGATAAAAGTTAATTGTTAGAGAGGAAAAGGCTTTGACAAGTATGGATAAATTACAAAATATAAACAAGATCTCAATCATAATTTTGAAACTTAACTCTGGACTCAAAGAATTTAGGAATTAAATAATTTATTGTTGAATACAGAAAGATAAATCATGTTCTATTGGCCCTGAAGAGCACTGTTTGCTTTTATATATGAAATAGTAAGACATGGTAGTTTAACATATGAACTTTAAGCACTACATCAAATATTTTTTCAGTCTTAAAGAGAAAAATGTAGCAAGACACCCAGGAATCCATGTATAGTTTATAATCTATGTCTGGTTTCCTCATGACTGGGAAGGGATAAAAGGCAGGGCTATTCACACTTGGTTCCGAATGACCCCTGAACAAGCTAAAAACAAAACAAAAATCAAAGACACCGGGAAGCTAGGGGAGTCCAGTGGAATTTTATAACTTAAATCTTTTGTGTCTGGCTTTTTACATGGAGTTACTGTCTGAATATCACAGAAAATGATTGTGGCACCATTTTCAGTGGTCTTTCTATTATGGTTCATATCAATGGCAACAATGGAATATATGAGATAAATGACTGGGATTCTAGCTGTTTAGAGTGCTTATTAATTTTTAAAAGTTTGCACAAAATCCTTAGTCTAACTGTTGCTCCTGGTTTCATAAGCCCTGCTCACTAACTGTTTGAGTTTTTAAACAAATGGATCATACTGGGTTCTGGTGGCTCCTGCCTGTAATCCTAGCTACCCAAGAAGCTAAGATCTGAGAATTGAGGATCAAAGTCAGCCCAGGCTTGAGGTTCCTGGATACTCTAATCTCCATGAACCAGACAAAAAGCCAGAAGTGTATTACTGACTCAATTGGTATAGTTCCAACCTTGGGCAAAAAAGTGAGGCTCTGAGTTCAGGCCCAGTGCTGGCATAAAAACCAGCAAAAAAATAAAACAGAGCTTCATTCAACCAAGCAGGTAAAAGCCCAGTGGACAATTCCACAATTTATCAGAACAAAAGTATCCTTTTTAGGGGAAAAAGCAAAGGTCTGAATTCTGAGTTTGTTGGTTTTTTTGTTTGGTTGCTTTTTTGTTGTGCTTTGTTTTCTGCTTTTTTGTTATGGGTTTGAACTCAGGGCGTGGCCCACTATCCCTGAGCTCATTTGCTCAAGGTTAGCACTCTACTATTTTGAGCCACAGCTCAACTTTTTGTTTGTTGGTGGTTAATTGGAGATAAGAGTCACATGAACTCTTCTGTCTGGATTGGCTTTGAACCATGATCTTTAGATCTTATCCTTCTGAGTAGCTAGGATTACAAGCGCCTAGCCCTGAATTCTAACTTTTGATGTGATGATGTTCATTTATAAAGGTTCTTCATCACTATTACTATTTGACAGAAATATCTCTTTTTTCATTACTAATTTCATTTAAAACATGCTACCCGCAAAGATAAGTCATAATAGAACTTGCTTCACAAATTGAACTTGTATTTTAATTTCTATTAAAACACCAATTCTCAAACATCTTAGATTCTAAATAAGATTAATATCATTTCATAATTTCTACAAATCGAGTGTTTACAGAAAATATGTCTTGAGTTTAATATCTAGAAAGCACACAGCTTAAGTTTCTGTACTATTTCCAACACTAATCTAATTGATTTTAGAAAGAAAATTCTGCTATTAGTTTCATAGCCTGCCGGAAGAATTCTCTTGAATGAATTTTCTTGTCCTTCAACATCCTTACCTTAATAAGTTGAGTCATTAATTAAATAAAGTGCCCTGTGATTATTAATTTGTCATTCCTTATATTTTAATTTGGTACTGAAAATTGACTAATTTAGGATTGAGCCAGGTGGATCTCACTTCTATAACAGGATACATTCAACATTCAACCAACACACATTGAGTGCCCTTTATCTGCCTATTACAGAGTCTGAGTGATGAAGAAAAACAGTCTTGGATCAGCCACATAAGGCTGGCAATCTGATAGGAGGAGCTGGCATTGAGTTCACCAATCATCAAACTGCACAAGCTCATGCTGCAATCATTAAACTGCTCAAGGTTATATTGCAATGAACTCTGGTAAATTACTTATGTATATAAGCTCCATTTCCCTCATCTAGAAAATAGGCAGACATTTACCCAAAAAAAATGTTCTGAAAGGAGCCTACAAGCAATCTGGTACAATCTGCTTCATAAGATACCTAGCATATGGAATTTGAATGGTTAATTATTTAGTTTTTCCTTATAAAACTTTCACTGTACAGTTCATTCCTTTCACACACACACACACACACACACACACACACACGATGTCCCAATACATAGAATATCCTATCAGCCTCTTCTTTCAGATATTTTGCTCTTGTTAATTTAATAAACTTGACTTTTTCTGAGTTCATGGAGACTTTTCCAACTTCCTCCAGGCTTAGACATAAGCTTTAACTTGTATGTCAGATGAATTCTTGTCTTCTGTTTTTAGTCCTCTGTCAATAACTATTGTGTACATTCTACCACTTTAGAAGGCCACACACTTAAATGTAATCTTTTATGAATGAGATTTTTCACCTTTCACTTAAGTTCTATGAATTCAATGTGTTTCAGAACTAGAAAGCTCTTGGTATATATATTTGTCTTTTGTTTTTGGTCGGTCATGGGGCTTGAACTCTGGGCCTGGGTGCTCTACCTCTTGAGTTACTTCTGGTTTTCTGGTGGTTAATTGGAGACAAGAGTCTCATTGACTTTCCTGCCCAGGCTGGCTTTGAACTGTGATCCTCAGATCTCAATCTCCAGAGTAGCTAGGATTAGAGGCATGAGCCACTGTTGCCCAACTTCTTGGTATATTTTTTACAAAATACACATAAGAGGGCCCCATACATATGTCTTAATGGCATGGGGAGCCAGCCAGCCAGAGTTTATCTGCGACTAAGATTCTTTTGTGAGCTATCCTAATTTTGTCCACCTCCAATTCCTCACAAAATAGTGTCCTGCTGGCCTTCAGAAATCAAGTACATTGAAAATCCTTAAACCACATAAATTTGTCAATGCAGCATGTCAGGACTGTTACATCCAAGATAACCATTTTACTGGCTTATAACCCTATAGCACTCAACAAGAGTCAATCCATTCCAAGTTAATGGCAGTAAGGTTGCAGTATAAAGGTGGAGTGGACAGAGCCAAAAACAGTGACATGAAACACAAAGGGTCAATACACTAGAAAAGCAGTTCAATTCATCTTGTGGTATATATACATATTCATATATATGTATGTGTATATATTTCAAATATTGATTGCTATGGTATTAGGAGAAAGCAAGAGGAAAAGGACAATGTTGTAGTATCAAATTCTTACCTTTTACAAAGAGCAGATATGGAGGTGATCTTTTATGCCTCTGCCCAAATTTGTGTGATTTTAAAGGTCACAGAAGGTGAAGAGTATGCTGGAATGTCAGAAGTTGGAGTCTTTACTTGATGATTCTATAAACACTTTTGCTTTGCTTTGATAACCTAATTTTGCATTAGATATTAGATTATTTATTTCAGATGCACACATATGTATGTATCTTTGAGATATCTTTATATAGACTTTACATGCATCAGTGCTAGTAATCATTTAACAAATACTCATTTATTATTTTACTTCATACTATCCTAGATATTGCCTGGTGTAAGTCATGGTTTTGTTAGAAATATCTCAGCCCCAAGGGGTAGATCATCAGTGGAGCTGGCAAGCTGAATGAGTGTCAAATCTTGAGTTTAAACAGCAATACCAGCAAACATTTTTAAATTTTACTAATGGTTTATAAATTGGTATTAACTTAAATATTAAATGTGTGTACATATTTTGACTTACTGTTATGTACCTTATAAAGATGTGTTTAAAAATAAAAAATAATTGAAACCCTTAAATAAACACAATAAAGAAGGAAATTATATGAATATATCACAGATAATTAGTTAGATGTAGAATCCTGCTGTGGACAAGAGCAGAGCAAAGTCAATGCATTGTCTTGATTTGGAGTTATCAAAGCATTAAATGAGTGGTTGTAATCAGAAATCTAACATCTGATACCTGACATCTGAAATCTGTGATCTAAAGTCTGATATTGGAGGGAAAATTTGAAAATGTAAAGGAATGAGTGAGATAAGTTTCAGTGGGTGACGTGTGTGCTTTTCTTGTAATGAAATATTTATTCATCTAGGCATCTTTAGTAAGCTGAAGCCAAACTGTGTGGTGTATATAATAGAGTCAAGTGGCTTTTGCTGAGCCAGGGGAAGAGTAGAAAGGAGCAGAAGAAGCAGTTACCTAAGTGTTGGAGTCAATACCAAATTCGAATATAGAATCCTATATTCAAAATCATTGATAACTTCAAGGCAATGGCACCAGAATATGCAGGGCTCCCTTCAGAGTACCAACATCTGTTCAGCTGCACAGGCTTCAGGCTGGGGAAGCCACCATTAGTGGAAGAGATGTGAATATAGAAAAACATGGCAAGGATCATGCAAGGCAGAATTGTACACATTACAATTTTGATTTGATTTACTTTTCTATCTCAAAACCATCTTTTCCCTAATGAAAACACTGAGATCCAGAAAAGTACACTTAAAATTAACCCACATTGGCAGAGTTTTGAAGATTCAGCATCTTTGTGATTTCCCCTTAAGCCTTTCCATTAACTTTCTTTTTTATTTCTATAAAATTATTTTATTTATTAATTTTATTATCCTTAAGAACAAAGGTCTTGCCAAGTACCATGCATCTTTGATCAATGGCCATTCTTCCTTCCTGCTCTATCTCAACAGCACCCATTCCCTCAGTTGTCCTGATTCTATTTTCACATGTGCACATTAACTTTTTTGGCTCCATTTCCCCATCATCTATCTGCTCCCGCCCCTCTTGATCTCACCTGTAAATACCTTTCATTTTCCTACCTGCCCTACCTACTTTCTTTGGCAATGACATGGTCACATATCATGTTGCTGAGTGTCCGAAATACAATCTAGTATGTAATAGCTATGTGCGAGAAAGCTTTGTCTAATGTTTCTTTACATGAAGTTCCTCATGTGAAAAATGAGAATAGGTAATCTATCTCTTTGACTTCTAATGATTAACGGGGACAATTACTATAATAAGCTACTTAGAGGTGTGCTAACTATATAAAAATGTATGCATCCATAGAAAATGTTAGTGTGGTAATGGTGCTGCTGAATCTTTCAAAACTGAAGTTACAATGGTTGGCTTATTATTTACCATTTATTTCTTTGCACTAGCATCCTAGGAGTTGCAAAGTCAATTGCAACACATCCCAGTTCCAAATGCAAATACTTCTTGTCTTTTGCTATGTGATTTTTGTCCCTTGAGATTCAGTTAACTACTCTGGATATATATGTATGTGTATCCATTCATTTATTCCTTATTTTATTGAGGGCCTGTGCTGTGCTTGGTAATGAAAATAGAGCTTGACAGTGACCATTGTGTGGAATTGTGGAAGAGTCTACGGGTTTCCTCATCCGCATATGTATGAGCATTGCCATGAATATTGAAATATATTATTTGAATAGATGTGATTTTAGTCAGCAGTGAGAAGCCATCAGAGCTTAGTTGTTTGGTTATTACTAAACTATATAGATATTTCATTTTTAATGAAGAATGGAGACATCCAATGCAAATGCTGCAGCCATGTAACAAACACTTGTTTCTAGCCCAATTAAATTTGCGACAATATCAATTTTGATCTAGATTCAATGTTTTCCTATGTACCTTAATTACTGACATTAAGAGAACAGAACTGAATAGAAATTACCAAGTTATTTATCTAGGTTAGAAATAAGATTCCTGTGCATATGTTAGCTATATTTCCAGTAGTTGAGCTTTGTCAAGTTTAAAATATTTTGATTGCTATTATAATTTTATTATTTGTTAGAATTACATTTTATTTTCTCCAGGTTCTTTTCTATGATCTAGAAAATTGTATTTGAAATGAAATTCTACTTAAAGATTTAATTTTTTATTTTTATAAAGTTTCATATTAAAAAGGACAAGATTGTCATTGTTAAAGAAATTCATATGAAAAGAAATGTATGCTTTTATTTATATTAACTCTCATTTATTAGAAAATTTGAAATAAGATGTCTTTCAATTTTTGTACTTTGTATTTTTAATAAAGAGTACAAGTTTTAATATTTGCATTTATTTTTTATAACTCATAAAGTATTTTTAAAATTAACTTTATTATTATAGGTGATACACACAGGTGTTACATTTACATGCATCAGGTAATAAGTACATTTCTTTTCCTACACTGTCATCTGTCCCCTCATTCTTTCCCTTTCCCTCCCTCCCATCTCCACCCATGAGTTGTATAGTTCACTTTAATCAATGTCCATTGCATGCCACTGCTGCATTTTTTCATCCTTTTACTTCAGATCCCATGCCCCCTCACCCTCCCACTGATATGCATCTGAACACACTGTATATAAGGTAATGAATACAGAATCATTAAAAAAAGAAAAAATGTAAAATAAGTAATTTGTTTATGTATCTTTAGAATTCATTTAAATATGTCTATTATTTTGTGTACATATGAAGCAATGCTTGGGTATTTCACTTTTGTGATTCTCTCCTAAGACTATTCTCTTTTGGTTTCAATATATGTGAGTATCAAGAATCTTGTATAATTCGTCATATCTCAGTGATTTTAGATCTAACTTCTGCATATCAGGGAGAACATGTACCGTTTGTCTCTCTGATCTTGGATTACCTCACTTAACATGATTTGTTCTAGTTCCATCCATTTCCCTGCAAATGACATTATTTTATTTTTTCTAATAGCTATGTGAAATTCCATTGTATAAAGGTAGAACAATCTTTGTATCTACACATTTTTTGTGAGTCATCTGGGTTGTTTCTGTATCTTGGCTATTGCAGATAATGTGACAATGAATACATATGGCAGGTGTCTTTATCATATCATGATGCTCAGGGTAGATGGCTAGGAATGGTATGGCTGGATGGTAAGGAAGGTCTGTGTTTAGTTTTCGCGGAACCTTCAGACTGCTTTCCAGATTGGTTGTATTAGCTTACATTCTCACCAGCAGTGCAGTGGGGTTCCTTTTTCCCCATACCCTAGCCAGCATTTGTTGTCTGAATTTAAAATGTTGGTCAATCTAACTGAGGTGAGATGGAATCCCAGGGTTGTTTTGATTTGCATTTCCTTTATGGCCAGGGAGGATGAGCATTCCCCCATGTGTTTCTTTGCTTTTCTTACTTCCTCTTCTGAGAAGTCTCTCCTTACTTTTTTTGCTCATTTAGTGATTGTTTTGTTAAGTTTGGGAGAGGTTAATTTCTTGAGCTTTTCATATATATTGGATATTATGCCTTTGTCTGATGTATTGCTGGTAAAGATCTTTTCCCAGTTGGTTAGCTCTTTTTCTCGTTTGTTAACAGTGTCCTTAGCTGTGCACTTTTTATTTCAATGTAGTCCCACTTGTCGAGTCTCTCACCTATCTCTGTGTCTCTGGGACTCTATTCAAGAAATTCCTTCCTATACCTATAAGCTCTAATGTTTCTCCGACTCTCTCTTGCAGTAGTTCCAGAGTTATTCACAAAGGATTTGACATTTTTATTTTAATAAATTTATCTTGATTTTTCTTCTTCATTTTAAGGAGAAGTCTAAAAAATAAGGTCTAGAGTTTTTTCTGTAAACAAAAGCATCTGTTGAAAGCTATTTTTTTAATTTTATTTTTCACTTACATTGTTTTAATATTTTTGTAATGGTGCTGTACAGAGGGGCTACAGTTACATAAGTAAGGTAATGAGTATATTTCCTATCCAGCACTGTTTTCCCTTCCTTCCCCACCTCCCCAATTCCTTGGAAGCTATTTTTTATTAAAGTCTAAGTAACTTTATTCTTCCCATAGCATACATTTTATTTTAAAAAAACAGGAATTATATTATTAGGCTCCACTCTGGACTGAATATTCTCTCTCTGTGGAAATCCATTGGTTAAGAGCAAACTACCAATATGACTATATTTAGAAATGGTGCCTACAGAAGGGTAGTTAAAGATAAAAGGAAGTCTTTAGGGTAGGCTCTGATTTGATTAGATTAGTGTCTTTACAAGAAATGATTCCAGAGAAAATATCTGAGATCAAGAATGCATTCATAGTCTTTCCATCTCTCTACCCCATTCCCTTTTCTCCTATCCTCCCTTTTCCCTCTTTTCCCTCTTTCCCCCTCTCTCTTTCCCTCTTTCATTCACTGTGTCTGCCTGTCTGTGTGTCTGTGTCTGTCTGCCATTTGAGACCTAGGTAGAACCTGGTTGTCTGCAAGCCAGGAAGAGAGATTTCCCCTGGGATCCAGTTGGCCTCCATCCTAATCTTTGGCTTCTGGCCTCCAGAACTGTGAGGCAATAAACTCCTGTTGTTTAAGCAAGCCAATTGGTGTTTTATAAATCCTGAGCACAGGAAGGCACACTAGTTTCTGGGAAGTATGATGGATCATTCCATATTTAACCTAATATTGCCCATGGGAAATCCTTGTTCGGAAGCTGTCAAGTCTTCAGCATCTTCAGCAACGAAGTGGTTTCCTGTAAGAAAAACCCATCTACTGGGAAAATCCCTCCATTCTTGTGTTATTAATCATGTAACATGAGCCTCATCTTTCTTCTGTAGAAAAATGATGATAAAGGATGGTTACCTCAAAAGTTAAAAATTGTCTGAACAGTTCCCATGATGCAGTAGGGACTTATATGTTATTTTATATTATTGCCTGTTCCTCGGAGTATCTGTTTAATAATCGTGAAGACTGACCAATTCAACTTTCTATTTCTTTGTCACAAAATTGTAACCCTTTCAGGGCTGGGAAGATGGCTCAGTGGTAGAGCACTTGCCTAGCATGCATAAGGTCCTGGGTTCAATTCCTTAGCACCACATAAGCAGAAAAAGCCAGAAGTGATGCTATAGCTGAAGTGGTAGAATGCTAGACTTGAGCTTAAGAGCTGAGGGACAGTGCCCAGGCCCAGAGTTCAGGCCCCACGACCAAACAAAGAGGCAAGTCATTGATATGCAACATCTTTGTGTAAATGATTTATTTATGTCAACATCACATGACACCCTTAATAAAGAGAAGATTTGCATTCTAAGCTGCAAGAATACGAAGGATGTCAGATTTCTATAGTTTTCCCCCCAGGTTTTTTTTTGGTGATTTATTGCACTAGATGCTCTCAAATTATAAATCAAAGAACAACTGATGTATGAATGATCACATTTAATATTCCAGCTTCTCACTCTTTGCTAATTGGTTGATCACTCCTCACATGTTATAGTATAAAGAGTAGGTATTTTAATATTAATGTTAAAATATGCAGCTTTCTTTCCAACCGCTTTTATGTGGACCACTGCACACTATTACCATGGCTTCCTTTTTCACTTGAGATAAAACATATTGTTCCTTGTCAATTGTTACTGATGTTTTAGGTTCCTAGTTCAAAAATTAATGTGAGAAATGACATAATCCCTGCTATTCAGACATAAATTAAATGTAGTACTTCTGCTGGTTGAGTAAACGATTGTCTATGCTGAGGGGACAAATTTGATGAGAAGCAGTTCATTGTAACATTGTGAACATGTGAAAAGAAAAGGCTTGGCATTTTATCCTCCTTTTGCATATTGATTTATGCCTCAGAAAAATTCAATGTGCTTTCATGCAGCTGTGATTTTGAGCTGACTTGAAGGTGAACAGGAAAGACTTTCAGAAAAGATGTGGTTCAAAGATACCCTCTGAAGGCAATAGATACATTTTCATTTTCACATGTCAAAACCTCAGAACATTGGCACTTGTGTAATTATTGATTTATAATGTACTGCGTCAAACTGTGGAAACCAAAATAGACAGATATAATGATATCCATTTAAAAAAACATTTCTTTGTGTGAAATAAAACTCACACAGGCTAACATGCTTTGATCCATTGACACATACTTTTAAGTAAGGTGGATTGAAGAAACCTTTAATTGAAACTGTTCTTGTTCATTTGTGACATTGATGTTTTTTAATAATGTGAAAGATTTTAGAGAATTGGTATTTTTGTCATGGCTATGTCATTCTGGTAGATAGGAACACGAGAAGACAGCTGCACCTTTATCCTCCAGAGCAGCAAGAATTTCCTCAACCTCTTCTAAATAAGAAAAACATGCTTTTTTTAATATAACCAACTGAGAAACATCCTGAGAAACATGTCTGAAGATGCTGTCACTGAATCAAATGCAATTAGTAGGCAGCTTAGAATTGGAAGAAAAAAATCTGAACTCTCTCATTTGTGCAATGCAATCATTAATATGTGACTAATATGCGATCAGTCTTTTAAGATCACAGATCAACAGTTATTTATATGATAATGACATCAGCAAATTCAAGAATTATACTAAAGGCACCTGATTTAATTACATGCTAATAGGAAGAAAATTGTAATGAAAAGCCATTCTGACAGATACATTCTCAGCAACTAGATTTCTTGCAAACCACCTTGAGATTCATGAGGTAGCACCGTATACTACACCATTGGGTAAGAACAAGCTTGCCCTGGGCCCTTTACATGATCTTTCCATGTACCAGAAACTGAGGCTGGTGTACCCTTCCCCTCCACATACACACAGGTCCAAGGAAGGCCTTGAGGGTGGGAGAGATAATGCTGAGGTTTAAAGTAGAAAACATTTTATATAACTGGATAATGGATAACTGAAATTCATTAAGGCAGAGAATACTTGAAATGGCATTGATATTTTCCTAGTTTTTGCAGATAAATGCAACTTCTAAAGTACTATTTCAGGCTAGAAATGCCTTCTCCAATAGATAGATTTATGTATCGTTCAGTGGTATTCATATTTTCTTTTTGAAACATTTCACAAAAGAACTCATGTGAGCAACGCCATTTGCATATAACTGTCTATAAGTGAAGTGCATTGGTTCTTGGTGGGAAGGGTGGAAAATCTCAAGTCTTCATTTTTCTCACTGCGTTGCTCTCACTCACTCTTTTATCCACATGTCTATGTACATAATGATACAATTTGAAATAGCATGTTTTGCTTTACACATTGTACATATCCTGGAAGGCAGACATACAACTACCATTTCAATGACAGAAATTGCAGAAGTATAGTTGAAAGGAACTGTCTAAGGTAATAGAAATGCATGTTAAGTAGGTCCTGCAGTTCAGTATAGCTTTCCAGGGAAGAGGAGAGGGCTACCTTTGCCACAGGAGAATTCATTTGATTGTCAACACAGAGTCGTGAGAGTTCTACGCTACGAAAAGAGAATTTCTAAAAATGAGTAACACAACTGCGTGATATTTAACTATAGATAGCAGATGGGGTGATTTATGACAAAAATGATAGCTTGGGGGCAGGAAGTGAGCTCAGTGGTAGAGTGCTTGCTTGCATGCATGAGCCCCTGGGTTCGAATTCTCAGTACCATATAAGCAGAAAAAGCCGGATGTGGCACTGTGGCTCAGATGGTAGAGCGCTAGCCTTGAGCTGAAGAGCTCAGGGACAGCACCCAGGCCCAGAGTTCAGGCCCCACAACAGACAACAACAACAACAACAAAATGATAGCTTGGGAGCATATTCCAATATTTTGAAATGTTAGACTTGCACATGTGGTTTCCCACATTGCATACTGCAAAATCCAAGAAGTTATCATTCACATATTCACATCTGCTCAGGCAAACCAAGGATATGAGCAGTTGGGAATAATTTCATGATGCTAGTAGAACTCTGAATTTAATTTACATAAAAAATGAATCATTGGATTTTCGCAAGCCAGAGAATGCTATGATTGCTATTGTCCCTTAAGGCAATTAATTTTGCAGTGCTTTATAAAATAACACAAATTGCAGAAACATGAATGTAGAACAAAACAAACCTTGTTGTCTCTTAGAGAAATATGCTTAGTTTGTAATTTGTTTAAAAGAGAAAGTGCTAAGCACAAATGACTAAAACTTTCCCCCCACATGACTGGGAGACTCATCATTTTCTGGTAGTGATAGAAAAATTAAGTTTATTGAGATGAGGACAGGGAGAGGTAGAGTCAGTCTTCTTTTGAATATTTCAATTACCACAAATAATTTTAACACATTAATTTGGTTAAGTGACACTTTTCTTTCCGAAAGGCTTTATCTCTCTTTGTGTGTTCTTCTTTTTCAGGCTGAAGTCATCGACATGAGTTATGGAACCAGAGAGGATAAAAAGGATAAAAAAAAAAAAAAGAAAAATACAACGAATCAAATTGCACTCTTAAAATTAGGAAAATTGCCACTACTTTATAAGGTCAGTCCAGGGTTTGTTATTTGGTGGTAGAGGAAATAATTGCTTTTGTTGAAGTCACGTGTCTCTCTGAGTTTGAAGAGCACAGACAAGTGTGTCTGTGTATGTGCTTATGAGTATGTATGTGTGTGAGAGAGGAAGAGAGAGAAAGACAAAATAGGCAGAGAGTATCACAGGCTGTTCCCAAATAGTTTATTTTAAATTTAGGTACTTCTGACAGAAGTCTTGATGACTACATACCTTAACAAAGGTGGTATCTTAAACAGGGTATTAATTACTTTGTGAGAACTGAATTACATGGCCACATTCCTCATAATAGTCCCCCATCAGAAATGCTGAAAAGAGAGCCTAAGTATCTTCTTCTCTTGATATATGTAAGGCCGCTCATCTAATGTCAAAACTGACTACATACCATATGCTCTATTGTAAAATAGTGTTTAGCTCCCTTGTGATTGATTTTTATCAACTGTGAACTATATCACTTCACAGTTATCATGCTCAAGAATTTAATGAAAATATAATAAGCTAAGGAAGAACAAAATTTTTATTTACTTTATTTAAATAGATTTTTTAACCACTAATCACTACAAGTATTTGAATAATTAAGGGAACTCAATCTGCATATCAGTCATGAGTCACCACAACCCACATCACCAATGTTCCTGCTAACTGCAGTTTCCTTCTCAATTGAAAAGAATGGCCAGTGTGGTTATGTTCTGGAAGTCTGCCGTTCTGTTAGAATGGATTTGTACTTTTCCAATCTTGTTTTCTCTTGTTTTTGTGCCAGTACTGGGGCTAGGACTCAGGGCCTATATGTTGTCACTGAGCTTTTTTATTTTCTTTTGCTCAAGGCTGGCACTCTAACACTTAAGCCACAGCTTGGCTTCCAGTTTTTTTGCTGGTCAATTGGAGAAAAGAGACTCATAGACTTTTCTTCCCAGGATGGCTTTAAAGCTCCATCCTTAGATCTCAGACTCCTGAGTAGCTAGAATTATAGGTGAGAGCCACTAGTGCCTGGCTTACTTATACAATCTTAAATGAGGCTTGCTAATTCCCAGGTTCAGAAATGTTTGTGGAACTCTTTTGTGCTCTGTTGGGAAAAAGCATTCTATAAATGCCTTCAATTATCTTTCAAGAATCTTCTTATATTCCAGTCAGAGCCTTGTACTAAACTAGCCAGAACATTAAGATAATCAATCTTCATGTTATGGTATACAATGGTATTAGTTTTGATAAATAATTTTTCAATACAATTTATGTTTTATAAATAATTATATTTTGATCTAAAACTTCCTGTTTAGTTCATTCTCACAGATAAAAATCAGTTGAAAATGATATTTCATGACAGGATTAAACGTCAGAAATGATACATGCATCCAGTTAAACATTGAGTATTATTGTACTTTTGTACTGCTGAACATTATACAATAGTCAAAAGAATATTAATGGCACATGAATATCCTTACATGCCAAACCAACACATTATAAAGAGAACATTTATAATTTTAATAACAAGGATTGTAGCATTATTGCCTGAGATGAAAAAATTGTTAATATCGGAGGTGACAATTTATTAAGTAAGTTTCATACATTATCTCATTAACATTCACAATAACCATATTGTTGAGGTCAGGGCTATTATCTTCATTTTACAGTCAATGTAATTAAAGCAGAAAAAAAAACAAATGACTGGCTTGGAGAATACTTACTAGTTAAAGGAAACAAGGAATGTTTCTACCTAGGCATCTTATTTCAGACCTTGAATCTTCCAGATGTGTGTGTGTATATGTGTGTGTGTGTTTGTGTGTGTGCTTGTGTATGTGCACACACCCATGCATAAGCATGCTTTGTGTCCATTATATTCCAGTAAATCAACACATTGATAATGGACATGCTAAGGTCAAATTTTAGCTGATATTCTAAGATAATGAGTGTACATTTAGTTTGATATAAGCATCAGAATTTCAAAGGAAAGAATTATGTAAGCCATAATATGGTTCAGTGTGTCTCTCATATCCAGGGTATAAAAGGTTTGCAGATGAAGGGAGAATTGATTTTTATTTTTATTTTTTTGCAGTCTTGGGGCTTTAACTCTAGGTCTGGGCACTGTCCCTCAGCTCTTTAGCTCAAGGCTACTGTTCTAACACTTGAGCCACAGCACCACTTCCTCTTTTCTGAATGGTTTATTGGAAATAAGAGTCTCAGGGACTTTCCTGCCTGGGCTGGCTTTTTTTTTTTTTGGTCGGTCGTAGGCCTTGAACTCTGGGCCTGGACGCTGTCCCTCAGCTCTTCAACTCAAGGCAAGCCCTCTACCACTTGAGCTAAAGCTCCACTACCGGATTTCTGTTGGTTTATTGGAGATAGGAGTCTCATAGTCTTTCTTGCCCGGGCTGGCTTTGAACCTCGATCCTGAGATCTCAGCCTCCTGAGTAGTTCAGATTATAGGCGTGAGCCACCAGCACCAGGCTGAAGGGAGATTTTATAAAGAGGAATTTGGGAGAAAGCTATACAGGCAACTAACTGGCCAGTGACACTGGGGCTTCTATGAAACCACACTGAGGTCTTCATGATCTTGTGCAATGTAGGGGAGTGGTAAACTGATGTGTGACACTATGTGAAACCTCTGGTAAGAGAAAAGTTTATTAAATAGCTCATAGATATGTTGGAATTGACCTTCATTCCTGAGTTGGGAGAAGACTGTTCTTCAGAAGTGTCCATGGGCCCAGACAGAAGTCCATGTGACAGATAGCAGATGTCAGCTCTTCTTCTTCCAGCACTGAGTTTCAGCTCGAGGCCTGATGTTTGAGGCAGGGACAACACAGGTTACACTTGCATTTATCCAGAGCAAGGAAATTGCCTAGGAAATGTTTCATTTAGTTACCAAATACACAGCGGACACCCAAAGACATCTGCAAACATCCATGCGACTTCAAAAAGTAAAATCTGAAAACCCTATGCACTGAACCTCTAACTTCTCTCCAACCTCAGAGAAATAGGAGCATAGTAGCTACACAGAGAAGGAAATAGAACAGAATATACTCCTTCTCCAACAACAAATGTGAACTGTTACAAGGATAAGATGAGAAAATTCTAAGAGGAGAGTTTGTATAACAATATGAGACGAGTCATTCAAATTGCTTACTTAGACTGGAGAGTCAATTTGAGTGTGTGTGTGTGTATTACCAACAGATTTACATAGCATGGATTATTAGAAATAATCAGAAAAATAATGGGACAGAACAAGTTTTCCTTGAGGCATTTGAGAAAAAATCTCTTCCTATCTAGATATTTTGAAGAGAACACTGGGAAACAAAGTTACATGGACTCACATACGTTATGTGGAATTTGCTTGTTCAACCTGTCAGTTACTACAATATTGTGTTTAGTAGAACTACAGAGGTGGACTTGTAGATGACTTCTACATCTCCTTCCTATCTACCTACATTTATATAAATTCTACAATGTTTATTAGCAGGAAAAGAGCTTTTAAAAATTCAAGTACAGGTTGGATGCAGTGCCTTATACCTGTAATCCTGTCCTGTAATTTTGTATTTTTCCAGTATTGGGGCTTATACTCAGGGCTTAGGCATTGTCACAGAGATTTTTTGAACAAAGCTACCTCGACCACTATCACTGCTCCACTTCTGGCTTTTTGGTGGTTAATTGGTGGTAAGAGTCTTAGGAACTTACCTGCCTCGGCTGGCTTTGAACCATGGTCATCATATCTTAGCCTTCTGATTAGCAAGGATTACAGGCATGAACCAACAGCATCAGATTCAAGCTTATAATTTTATCCGTTAAAGCACATTTCTTTGTAGTTCCTCCAGAAGATCTTCACATTATCAAATCCTTTGACATATTTACAATGAAATGACTTATTGTAACAGTCCAGATGCCCTACAACTGATGAGTGCAAGAAAAATGTGTACATATATACAATAGAATTGTATTCTCCATTAGGAGGTGTAATATTATGTCCTTCGCACAGAAATCGATGGACCTAGGGGAAAAAAAAAACATATTAAGTGAAGTAAGCCAGAATCACAGAGCAAAATGGCTCATGTTTTCTCTCATATGTGGAAACTAGAGCTAAAATACTACTTGTCATGGTAACTTGTGCATGGTTTTATGCGTATATACATAAATAAACTGAATAAAGGATGGGGGGAGGAGTCCAAAGGTATAGAGGCTCTGAACAACTAATGTACTCTTTATCCAAATGGATACAAGAATGGACACAAGTTTTTGTGGAGGGGGGGCTTTCATGAATGAAGGGAGGAAGAACAAGCAAATGTGGTCATTTGAGTCAATGTATGTTAAAAATGAACTATGTATATTAAGGCTAGGGATGGGAGAGGTGAAATGGGAGAGAACAAAGGAATGGGTGACATTGACTAAGAAGCATTAGACTTATAACCTGACTTAGAGAATTGTAACCCCTTTGTATAACTGAATAGTAGCTCTACACCAAAGTTTTTCCAGAGCCCTCTCTGGAAACAATTATTATCTTTCATCCAGAAGACCCAAGGCAATTTCCCCTTTAAGGTCCATTCTAGTCTTCTTTAGTTTCTGTGGATTCCCAAAGAATCATGGGAGCTTATTGACACTGGATATATAAACACACCACGTAATGAAGGCAAAGACAGCCTGGGTTAGAAGCATTAGACAGCACAGTGTCCATTGAATTAGCCTCACCTCACCTGTCCATCAAGTACATCCACAAGCCCAGATTCAAAAGTGAGGCAATGCAATTGACTCCAAAAAGGCAGTGGACCAATCGCCATCTCCGTGAAACTCAACTACTAATCATTCTTCTAAATGAACCCTTGGTCTGTGAGCATGGCCCTGGATCGGTATTGTAGCAGTGAAGTGATAACTAAATAATAATTCAACATAAATTTGGGAGAGATCTTTGTATGTGAAATAGGAGGCTGCAATGCTTGATAAGAAATGTACTCATTATCTTGCCCATGTAATTGTAACCCCTCTGTACAGTATGTTCACAAAAAATAAAAATTTAAATTTAAAAAAATCCAAAAAACAACAAAAAGAAATATACAGAGCAAAGGGTAAGCATAATTGTGTTGTGAAATGATTTCTTAAAGTTATGGGGAGAATAACCTACATCTGAGAAGGAGGAGAGCTCATTACTTTTATTGTGAATTCTGAATATGTGTTAATTTAATCTGTGAAAGCATTGATGAGAAAAGCCTGTGTGTGTGCAGCCTAGCCATAAAGCACAATGTAGATTTTAGACTTAAAGCTTGACATCCATACAGCCTGTGCAGAAAAGTTAGCCAAGTTCAACAAAACTCACTTGTGCTAATTTGCTTAAGCTCAGACTTGAGCAGGCAGGATTTAAGTCAGTTCTAGGTGTGTATCCAGAGCAGTTTATTTTGCAGGAGGATGTTTAACTCTTCATACTTTGGACTAGATATTTTTATTTTGTCCTCATTGTCTCAGATTACTCTCAAGAAAAAAATGACCTAGTGAAGCAGAGCCTGAGCTCCTCACAATTTCCAAATTACAAAAACTCACTCTAGACCGATAATGTGTAAATGGGATAAAAGCAAGGCTCAGGTAACTTAGGCCTATAATTTAGCTACTTGAGGAGCTAAGATCTGAGAATTGTGGTTGAAAGCCAGTCTAGGCAGACAAATCCATGAGATGCTTACCTTCAATTAACCAACCAAAATCCAGAAATGTAGCTTTGGCTCAAGTGGTAGAGCACCACCTTGAGCTATAAAGCTAAGATAAGGGAGATTACTGAGAATCAAAAATAAAGCCCTAGTATACACACACACACAAACACATACACAGTGCAATAAAGCATTGGACTTCTCTCTGATTTGTAATGTCACAAAAAAAACAGTAATAAAAATATTGTTTCCTCTATGACAACTAAAAGTTAAGTAAATCCCACTTCAAGGTGGACACTGTTTCATATCCTGAGGAGTCAACTTTATGTTCAATAAAATTACAAATGAATACACATCACAATTAATGATACCATTTGCACAAAGTGAAACTGTACTTAAAATCTACAAATGCTGTTACAAATTTCCAAATGGAATAAGGTATACCGTGAACACTCCTGAACACGCTGTCACAGAGAAACACAGTAATAAATACTAGTAGTGTTTGTTTTATATTATTTTTAATTGTGAAAATACCATACAGAGGGGTTACAATTACATGGGCAAAGTAATGACTACATTTCTTATCAAACATTGTTGCCTCCTCCTTTGATTTCCCTTCCCATCCCTTCCCATCTACCCTCTCCCACCCCACTGTGTTACCCCCTTGTTTTATATTTTATACAGACATATACACACACAGTAATAAGTTCACTCACCCAGGAACCCAAACCAATATTTTACAAATTGAATATTTCTAGCCCATTTATCCACCAGATGAGTCTTTAATATAAATAGGAATCCTAAAAAACAAAGGCTTTTTAGATCTATGCCTAGGTTTGCCTACATCACTGTACATTATCTGGCACTCTCCACCAGCAAGGCTCAGGAAGCATGCTTAGGCAGATAATGCTTTGGAGAGGACCAAGCGGGAAATGAGGGAGGGGGACTCTTGTTTATGTGTATATTTTCATATGTGTAGATTGTGTCTGTCCAATTAGTACATTCATTTAAGGAGCATTGGCTTAGGGCTGTGGCTCACATCTGTAGTCCCTGCTCCTCAGATATAGTTATCAAGGAGGGGGGGGGGGTGGGAGATGGATGTTTCAAGACAATTTGGATTAAAAAAAACTGTTTGTGCGACCCTCATTTCATCCAATGAAACTGAGCATGATGATGTACGCCTGTGATCCCAGCCAAGTTGGAGGAGATGTAGGAAATCAGAATGTGAAGATATTCTTGGGAAAAAAATAGGGGTACTATCTGAAAAAGAAATAACAAAAGCATTGGCTAGAGAGCACAAAGCCCTCATTCATAACTCAGTACTGAAGGGGGAGGAACTCTACATATTATTTAAATTTAAACATGATTTAGTCCACAAAATATTTAAATTAAAAACACTAAATTTAGGAGTTATGGAGGAATTGTTTTAGATATTAAACATTTATGATCAATATTGCCATAAACAATGGCAAGTTGTTTAAGAAACTCTCACGTTTAAGTAACTGCTGAGAAACACTGCATCTGAAAATCAGGCATTTGCATATTGATATTTGCTGCGCTATACTTTAGATTTGATTTATTCCCTTCTTTGTATTTTATAGTTGTGTGTGTTTGTGTATACCCACAGTTCTTTAATCCCTATGAGATAGCTGCACCTAAAACAATTATTATTTTCTTTTCAGTCCTGGTGGCTCATTCCTACAATCCAAGCTAACTCAAGGGACTGTGTCCTGGAGGATTGAGGTTTGACATTTTCAGATAGAAAAAGTGAGATTCCATCTCCAGTTAACCACCAAAAAATCAGGATTAGATGTATGACTCAAGTGGTACAGCACCACCTCAATACCTCCAAAACCCATACATTAGAGATCTTTAGTACAGCTGACTGAAATGTACTCTTTGGTAAAACGGATATCATAGAATTAAAAGTTGATTTAGTTTTATTTTCACAAATAAAATATGGAAGCATTCACTTCATAATTAGTGAAAAAACTGTGATGACTGAAAAAGTGTACAAAATAAATTATATTTTTGAGGATAAAATACTCATGATATATGCGTATATATAAATGGGTATATATAAATCTTACAGCTTCATGTGAGATTCCAAATGAATGTTGAGTGGACAGCACAGACAAAACAAGACACTTATCCATTGAAATGTAGAATGAATCTCCATTTTCCCTAGCAGAAAGAAATCTAACAGATTTCTTTAAGTAGCATCCTAGGAATAGTTCAGATGCAAACAAATGTTTAATTCAGTGTCTGTGTCATTGAAGGAAGCTTTTAGTCATTATTTTGTATATGGAAGCATACTTGTATTTCTTTCTTAAGATCAATTTTGAGGCATCATATGTACAAAAATCAAAGCAAATGTTATCTTGCTATTTAAAAAAATTATGCTGATTTAATAAATAATTTAATGAGGCATTTCATTCCTCAGAAGTGGTTACAAAACAACAATGCCTCCAAAATTTGTGGTAGTATGATGCCAGAGCTATTCAGTTACCAGGGAAAATATAGTCAGTTCTTGAACCAAAATAGGGAACAATAGTTGAATGCATATCAAAGCTTTTAAATCTGCTGTTAGTATTGAGCAAAATCCTTCTCATCTCCACTGCCTGACTTGTCTCTTATTTAGGCCAAAAATGATTATGCTTATAAAATATATTTTGGTTTACATATAATTTCAATCTTGGTGATAACCAAAATACATTATGCTGCCGTTTATTCTGCCACTTAGAAATCAGACTTTCAGAAAGTGAATTTAGAGCAGAAATTTTAATTGAATGCTTCACATCCTGTTCATAATATTCAAGTGTGGGTCATGCCTTAGGACCAAATGAAAGTGTGTTTATAAATTTTCCAAGTTTGTCATAAATTAACTATGCAATTTAGAAGTCATGTGTATGGTATGGTATTCTATTAACTCTACATGATAATCTATTCCATTATATTTTCAGACCACTTGAGAATTTTGAAATTATACTGAGTGACATCATGTCTTGGGTTGAATTTTACATATTTCTTACTATGATATATTTAGCATAAATAATGCCTTTGAATGAATGCAAATTTATTACAATAAAAGAAGGCACTAAACACTTCATTTCTCATAAACAAATGTGATAATATAAACTAAGACAAATATGAAAGCCGGAGAGTGACAGAGTAGGAAGAAGCAGGAGGAGGAGGAGGAGGAGGAGGAAAGAAGGAAGGAAGGCAGAGGAGAAAGGAATATGAGAAAGAAGACAGAAGTAGGAGAAAGAAGAGAATGATAGGAGAGAGAGTAATGGAGGTGTGGAGGAAGGAAAGGCAAAAAGGAAGGAAGGAAGGAAGGAAGGAAGGAAGGAAGGAAGGAAGGAAGGAAGGAAGGAAGGAAGGAAGGAGAGAAAGAAGGAAGGAGGGAAAGAAGGAAGGAGGGAGGAGGAAGAAGGGAGGAGGGAAGGAAGGAGGGAGCGACAGAGAGAAGAAGAAAGGAATGAGGGAAGGAAGGAAGACAGGGAGGAAGGGAAAGAACAGGCAATTCATTCTAATTTGCCCCAGTGTTTGTGTTTGAGAAATATTTTTGTATATGCTATATACCACATATAACTTGAAATACTAAGTGCTATACATTAATTTTTTGGACTTCCCACCATAGATAGATATCTCTGTGGCAGACACTTCATGGTAACACTGACCGTCTCTTTCCACAGTATAGCTTTGCACATTTCTTCCATGCCTTATTGGGATTTTCTAGTTCTGCTCTGTGTTTGTTCTTGTTTCGAATAGTAAAACATAACATTGGAAGACACAAGAATGTTGGCAACAGACTCTTGACCAACCTCTTCTTTCAGCTTGATGGTTATCTGATCTATCCTTACAAATCATAGATATGTAGATTGTCTTAGAAATCTCAACTACACTTATTTAAATGACCTGTACTTTCAGGTCCTGTCAGGACATCTGAAAAATCATTCTTGATACATTCTTAATACACTCCGTGTATGTGAGGTATTAAAGAGAAAAGGGCATAAACTTAATGGCTGGAGAAGCTAATGCCTTACTCAAGCTTCCAAAACCACAGCAGATAATCACAGGTTTCGTTGATACATGAATAGGGAAAAATATGTGTAAAGATTGCACATTTGCATTAAGTATAAGCAGTTATCATGGAGCACTAATTGAAATAGGAAAATGTTCACCTTTTTGTGTAGAGTAGCACAGCTATAAATAGGTAAAAAAGGAATTTTTAAAAGAAATGGCACTTAAGTTTTAATAAAATGAACATTAAAATTGACCTAACAAAATATTTCTGCTTTAGATTTTTATGTTCTTCAATTTGTTTATGCTCTATCTATTAATTTAGAAGTAGAGTTATACACACTATTAAGAATATACTATCTTAAGTATTAGAAATATTACATTTACACAATAATAATATACATTTCCAAAATTAAATTTTTTATTGTGAAAGCTAGAGTGCAATATACTGTTCCAGCAGTATTATAATACTGCCTATCAGATAAAATTATAGTACAATTAATTGAAATACTACCTGCAAGGACTCATTACAGCGTCTAAGATATAGTCATTTAATTTAACCAATTTTTAAACTTATTTTATTATGAAGATGATGCACAAAGGGGTTATAGTTACATTAGTAAGGCATTGAGTACATTTCTTTTTGAGCACTGTTACCCCCTCCCTTGTTGTTCTCCCACTATTCCTTCCCTCCCCCACCTCCCGTACCCACCCCCAAGTTGTAAAGTTCATTTCCAACATTGTGTCCTGTGGGTATCAGTGTTGCAATGGGTCATCCTGTGTCCCTGTTTCAGCATTTTGTTATTCCTCTTCCCCTCCCCAAATTAGACAAATGTTTATACAAGATGCAGGGTATCAAAACCAAGTACAGTGACAACAGGGGACATACCATAGGGGGAAGAACATACAAAAGAAACAAAAATGACAAGAAGGACATTGCCCCGTTTGTTAGGAAATGGAAAGACTTGGAAAAAATTATATTGAGTGAAGCAAGTCAGGCCCAAAGAAACATAGTTCCCATTGTTTCCCTTATTTGCAATAACTAGTATAAGTCTGAGGCAAGCAGAAATGGTCAGATAAGTTGATGTTCGGTGAAATGAACCCCAAGATAAGGACTCAAATGCTTTTTCTTTCTTGCTATTGTTTCTAACATATTTATAAGGTGATTTTTTTTTGTTGCTTTGTATGTCCCTCCCCCACGGTATAACTCCTGTTTTCACTGTATTTGATATTGGTATAACTTGTGGAGGAGAAGGGAACAAACAAATTGTTTAAATAGGGATACAGATGGACCCATTGCAACAATGAAATATACAAGATGCTATGCCAAAAAACGAACTTTACAACTTTGGCAGGTTGCAGGGGAGATGGATGGGCAAGGATGGGAAGGGGAAACAAAGGAGGAGGCAACAATGCTTGATAAGAAATGTACTGATCACTTGCTCATGTAATTGTAACCCCTCTGTATGTTATTTTCACAATAAAAGAACTTATTAATAAAAAATCACATAATACATCAAAAACAAGAACAACAAAGAAAGACCTCTTGTGTCCATATCTTGGGTTTCATTTCACTTAGCATCATCTTATTTGGTTATATGTACATAGCTTTTGAGCTTTTCTGCTCATCTGATGAAATTCTCCTAGACATATGCTAATTATTGCAAGTGAGGGAAACCATACTACATTTTCAAATTTATTTCCATGTGCTCAAAGGTTAATATTCTAGAATCAAAATCTAGGTTTGCTGAAACAAAGACTCACAAGATACTATGTTGGAAATGAACTTTACAACTTTGTGGGAGGGGGAGGAGTGAATAAGGTGGGGGAGGGAAGGAATCGTGGGAGAAAAATACAGGAAGTGATAACAATGCCCGACAAGAAATGTACTCATTACCTTACTCATGTAACTGTAACCTCTCTGCAGATAATCTTTGCAAGAAAACAATGTTTTTTTAAATCTACCTTTGCATTTTGTTTTATTTTAGACTCAGATTTATCTGAGATGAATATGAGATTGAATTTTTAATTGAAGACTATCAATTTGGAATAACCTAAAGCTTACTTTGAATTGTCATATAATTCCTTTCAGTGCTACATGGATATTTTATAGGAGTTATTTCTCTTATTTATAAAATAAATAAATAAATGAAAGTAAACCTTGGTTCTACTCTAACAAAACTTGAAAGGAATCCAAAACATGTCCAATTATTATTCACTGTACATGGTTCTACTTTCTTTTTCTATCTTCTTCTTCTTATTATAACATTTTATATGATTATTATAAATAAGACTATATTCATAGTTGTTCTAAAAACATCCATCCATGAAGAAAGCATCAAAGCTGGGTGCTGGTAGCTTATGCCTGTAATCCTAGATATTTAGGAGACTGAGATTTTTGTTGTTGTTGTTTTTTGTCAGTCATGGATGGGGCTTGAACTCTGGGCCTGGGCGCTATTCCTCAGCTCTAGCGTTCTACCACTTGAGCGATAGTGCCACTTCCAGTTTTCTGAGTGGTTAATTGGAGCTAAGAGTCTCAGGGACATTCCTGCCTGGGCTGGCTTTGAACGGCGATCCTCACATCTAAGCCTCCTGAGTAGCTAGGATTACAGGAGTGAGCCACTCTCGGCTAGGCTGAGATCTTAAGGATCATGGTTCAAAGCCAGCCTGGGCAGGAAAGTCCGTGAAACACTTTGCTCCAGAAAACCAGAAGTGGAATTGTAGCTCAAAGTGGTAGAGTGCTATCCTTGAGCAAAAGAGCTTAGGGACAGTGCTTAGGCCCTGAGTTCAAGCCTCATGACACACACACACACACACACACACACACACACACACACACACAAACACACACACACACACACACACATACACAGAGGAAGCATTCAAACTGAGCACTTATCTACTAATTTATCCCATACATGTATAAATAACTTAGAATTTCAATTGGACTAATCTACTAAAAACTACATGAAACAATGTTCATATAAGTAATAAGAATAATTACTCCTTATATCAGAATTATTCATTCTGATATAAGATTGTATCAGAATGAATAATTCATTGATATTTAATGCATTTATAATATAACTAAATTACAAATCTAAGGAAACTTTGAATAAGTGTACTAGACAGAAGTTTAATTTTCTCAATCCATAATTATAAAACAGGTGACAGTAGATTTAAAGTACTTCTTCAGGAAAACACTACTGAATATTTACAAATTGGGTAAAAAAAAATGCCTCTTCTTAAAATTTGTGCATTGAAAATTAAAGTTGCACAATATACTGTACCAGATTTTGAATTTATTTTAAGATCCTCAGATTTGTTCATTGTTTTTAACAATAAATATCTGTTTACTACATTTGCATTAAATGCTTTTAGGATTTTATAACTGATATATTTTATACTTAAGAATGAAATTTTTGTGGGTTTAATGATCGTTTGAAAAATATCAATATAGACAAAATGTTACATTTATCCATGAGTTTTTCATTTTAAATTTTATAAATTTAGATAAATTATATATTAATGTTATGATTACATATTAATTTTATTTTGTAGATTTTTGTCCCATCTTTCATTTCAGAATGCATCTAGTAATCTTGTTCAGTATAGCAATTTCTTATGAGTTTTCCTTAAATTAATAAATCTGTAAATATATATATTATATATATATATATTATAACAATCTTTCTAAATTTTAAAGAACAACACTAATAATGGCAATTATTGTGGAAATAATTCCATATTTAAGTCAATTTTGTATTAGAAAAGTTATTTGTATTAGAAAACAGTTTCTATTACATTCAAAGATATGTTGTGGTTCTAACAAACAAATACAGATTAACATTCACAGTTAAGGATAAGCTATAAGGATAAGCCATGTCTACTTTTTAATTTTTATTGATAACTTTCTGTTTTAATCTAAATTTCTGTAATTTATTAATGTTAATCCTATCTTTCAATAAAACTTAGCTTTTTCAGCCAAATGTTAGTAGCTCACTCCTGTTACATTGATATCCTAGCTACTCAGGAACCTGAGATATGAAAGATCGAGGTTCAAAGCCAACCTGGGCAGACAAGTCTGAGTGAATCTATCTCCAATGGAATCAGTGAAAAAACAGGACTGGAGGCATTTTGAAGAGATAGAACACCAGCTTAGCTAGCAAGCAAGCTAGCAATCACCCAAAGCAAGCATGAGGTGCTGAGTTAATTTCCTGACACTGGCAATAATAATAATAATAATATACACAATATATATATATATGTAAATTACCCATATCAATTTTTAAATAATTTTAATAATTTTAATAGAGAGATAATTTTCACATAGTTGTGGTATAAATGCTCCATATGAATCATCATGTTGAGCACAGGCAATGCTCAGTTCTAAGACATCATGCCTCCAGGTCCTAGTTTATAAGACTAGTTAGTCTTGTAATTTGAGTTAAATTACTGACTATTCTAATATTATATATATATATATATATATATATATATATATATATATATATATAACTTGCCTTTAATGGAAACATATCTATAATGAAGTAAGAGCAGGACTAGGTGATGCTACTCTATATTTGTGATATAATAAAAATATTTCCATCCTGTTAGGGATAAGACATGCTTTAACTCTGCATTTTTGGTAATATCAAACTTTAGGTGGTGTTTCATAAACTTTCTAAGCTTAAAACATTTTTAATTTAAAATAAAATTAGTAAAAATAGATGTCATTTCAAATGGAATCGTCCATGTTCTATGGAGACTATATCATGAGCAATAACTTCTATACCCATTTACAATCTTTCCTTACCGAGATTTGTGTGTATGTGTGTTTGTGTGTATGTGTGCAGGCACACATGTGCACACAAGTGTGTATCAGTCTTGGGCCTTGAACTCAGGCCTTGGGCACTGTCGCAGAGAGCTCTTTTGCTCAGGGCTAACACTCTACCACTTGAGACACAGCTCCTCTTCTGGCTTTCTGTTAGTTTTTCTTGGTGGTAAGCATCTCATGGACTGTTTTGTCCAGGCTGGCTTCAAACATTGATCCTCAAACCTCAGCCTCCTGAGTTGCTAAGATTATAGGTGTGAACCTCCAGTACCTGACTCCTTACTGAGAATATTTTTAGGACTTTTACAGGAAATTTTATAATCCCATATATGATATGCCTGGTTTAAATATTTATCTTTCATGTAGAAAATAAACATTTGAGTTTGTTAAGTCTTTATGAACTTATGTGAATTATGTGTGGAGAGCAATTCTATATAGTTAAGTTTTTGTATTTTATTGCTTTCAGTGTATTTTTACTGACATATAGTAGTCACAGGGCATCATTGTTATATCTCCACACATATTCACAATGTACCTAATCTGTCTCACACTCATCCCTGTTCCCTCCCCTCAATATTTTTAATAACAATGAATTCTGAAATAACCAAAAGATGGGATAACTATGGGACTAAATTATTTTATTAACCTTGTCTAGAAATCTTTTTATCTACTCAGAAACCATATTTTCCAATTTTTTGAAGTTTCTTTACAGTGTTTGTGATACTTTATTATCTTTCTTAGCAAAACTAAAATGGTACAAAGTGCTTAATAGTAAATCAGAGTCAAAGAGTTTTAGGAAAGATAGAATAAATGCACTGGAAGCAAAAAGAAAAGTATTTACAAATACTTTCATTCATGTGATAACTGATGAAAACTCATAAAAAATTCTCATTGAGGCTTTAAAAGTTTCTTTCACATTTGTTAAGTATGTTATGCTTTTCTTTCTGTTTGAAGTAATCATTTTCCTACTATAATTGATTATAAAAGATGTAAATGTGATGACTCTGAAAGTGAGGACCTTAGTCACTTGAGAAACATGTTTAGGCATAGATAATGAAATAAGTGCTTTGCTTTTCCTCTCAGTTGAAATCAACATTTTTTTTCATTGTGATAAATAAACCATGCCTGCCTGAACTTTCTCAAATGTGGGTGGTGTGGGGCTCAAATGAACTCCGTTAAATTTATTTTTTATTTTTATTGTGAAAATACTGTACAGAGGGGTTACAATTACATGGGCAAGATAACGAGTTCATTTCTTATCAAGCATTGTAGCCTCCTCCTTTGTTTCCCCTTCCCATCCCATCATCCCCCACCCCCTCACCCAACCCTCCTCCCACCCCCACCAAAGTTGTAAAGTTCGTTTTCTTTTTTTTATTGTGAAAATACTGTACAGAGGGGTTACAATTACATGGGCAAGATAGTGAGTACATTTCTTATCAAGCATTGTGGCCTCCTCCTTTGTTTACCCTTCCCATCCCTTCCCAGCCTCCCCCTACACCAAAGTTGTAAAGTTCGTTTTCGACATGACAACTTGTACTTCTCATTGTTGCAATGGGTCCACCTGTATCCATACTTAAACGACTTGTTTTTCCCCTTCCCTTCCACAAATTATACCGACATCAAAAGAAACATAGGTCCCATGGTTTCCCTTATTTGCAATATCTAGTATATGTATGAGTCAAGCAGAGAAGGTCAGATAAGGTGATGTTAGGAAAATGAACCCTAAGATATGCATTTAAATGTTTTATATTTCTTTCATGAATTTGTTTCTAACGCAATTATAAGATTATTTCTTTGCTGCTTTGTATGTCCCTACCCCACAGTATAACCCTTGCTTTCACTGTATTTGATGTCGGTAAAGTTCGTTTTCAACATAACGACTTGTACATCTCATTGTTGAAATGGGTCCACCTGTATCCCTATTTAAACGATTGGTTTTTTTTCCCTTCCCCTCCACAAATTACAACAACATCAAATACAGTGCAAGCAGGGGTTATACCTTGGGGGAGGGACATACAAAGCAACAAAGAAATCATCTTACAAATGTGTTAGAAACAATCACATGAAAAGAAAAAAAAGCATTTGAATACATATCTTAGGGTTCATTTCCCTAACATCAATTTAACTGACCTTTTCTGCTTGACTCAAGCATATTCGTTATTGCAAATAACGGAAACCATGAGACCTATGTTTCTTTCGGCCTGGCTTACTTCACTTAATATAATTTTTTCCAAGTCTTTCCATTTCCTAACAAATGGGGCAATGTCATTCTTTCTGATGGAGGCATAGAATTCCGTTGTGTATATATACCACATTTTCTTGATCCATTCATCTCCTGAGGGGCATCTGGGTTGGTTCCATATCTTAGCTATGGTAAATAATGCTGCAATAAACATAGTCGTGCTGGTAGCTTTAGTGTGGTCTTGTTTGTGAACATTTGGAATCACAACAAATCAAAGAAAGATTGGACAAATGGGATTGCATCAAATTGCAGAGCTTCTGCATGGCAAAGGACATAGCTAGCAAGATCAATAGAAAGCCCACGGAATGGGAGAAGATCTTCACTAGCCATACAACGGACAAGGGTCTCATATCTAAAATATACCTGGAACTCAAAAAATTCAATCCCCCAACAACAAATCTACAAAGAAACAACTGCACAATAAATAACTGGGCTAAAGACTTAAAGAGAAACTTCTCTGAAGAGAAAAGAAGTATGGCCAATAAACACATGAAGAAATGCTCAACGTCTCTACCATAAAAGAAATGCAAATCAAAACAACATTAAGATACCACCTCACCCCAGTTAGAATGACTATAATCAAGAACTCTAATAACAACAGATGCTGGAGAGGATGTGGACAGAAGGGAACCTTACTGCATTGTTGGTGGGAATGTAAGCTTGTTCAATCACTTTGGAAAGTAGTATGGAGGTTCCTCAAAAGACTCCACATAGAGCTCCCCTATGACTCAGCAATCCCACGTTGGGGCATTTACCCAAATGTTCACAAACAAGACCACACGATAAATTTATTTTGTCTAATGTTTCTTTTTATTCTATGTATAGGTGGCTTATGCTTGTAATTCTATCTACACAAGAGGCTAAGATCTGAAGATCTCAGTTCAAAGCCATCCCAGGAAGAAAAGTCCTTGAAAATCTTATCTCTAACTAACTAGCAAAAATTAGGTTGTGGAGCTGTAGCTGAAGTGACAGAGCAAAAAACTAAGGGACATTGAGAGGCTCTGAATTCAATACCTAGTACCAGCATAAAAAATTAAATATATATATATATATATATATATAAAATATATGTATATATACTCTTTTTTTAAAAAGCAGTCTATATCAGGATAATGCTATTTTAGTGTTCTTTGGATAGTTTCTATGGCTAAGGTAATTGAATAGATGAAACAAAAGTACTTAGAGACATTAGAATTCTTCAGAATTCTCACATGAAGGGCTGGGATGTAGCTCAGTTGCAAAGCGCTTGCCTAGCAAGTGCAACGTCCTGGGTTTGATCCCCAGTACCAAAAAAAAAAAAAAAAGAAAAGACATAATTCTGACATGACTGTCCTTTATGTATACATTCATATCAATTGCATTTTTATAATAAACTTCATACCACACATCTCACATCTGTAAATTATGATTAGTTCTGTAGCATTTGAGATCAAATCTACAACTGAATTTACGTGAGTATGTTGTCAAGATTTTTTTTCCAGTGCCAAGTCCTTGATCTCATTGGCTGGCTCTTACCACTTGATCAATAACCACAGCCTGGATTTTTGCTGGTTAATTAGAGATGAACTTTCTCAGACTTTTCTGCTTGAGTGAGCTATAAATCTCAGTCCTCCAGATGACAACCCCAGTAACTAGGATTACAGGTGTGTGCCTGGCCATTT
Source organism: Dipodomys spectabilis (assembly GCF_019054845.1). Classification (NCBI taxonomy): domain Eukaryota; kingdom Metazoa; phylum Chordata; class Mammalia; order Rodentia; family Heteromyidae; genus Dipodomys; species Dipodomys spectabilis. The sequence goes on from NW_024871140.1 coordinate 1,948,104, forward strand.
GTTCAGATTTTTATATTGACCTATTTTTTTCTTTGTAAAGCCAGATTTTTGAATTCTTACCCTTTTATAATCACTTGAGAATTGTTCATATTATTATTTTGGCTTCCTAGTATGGTAAGGAACTCTTCCTTTTTCGACTACAGATTTTCCTTTTGTGGAATCTAAAACAATTACTGTAACCACCAGAAGTTATCAAAAGTATGTTCTTGTTATAAACCAATCTAATGTTGATTTTTTTCAGTTACACTTAATGAATCTGTACAAAACTGTTTTCACGTAATATTGTCTATATAATAATCAGGTTCTAGTAAATATAACTGATTAACTAGATACATTTCTGCAAAGTAGTTAAACCTAAGAAATAACAGAAAACAAGACTTATGATAAAGTTCTTATAATCTTATCATTTGGGTAGTTAAACAATTCACTGCTGGCTTTATCCAACCCAACAAGGTCTCCACTTCTCATTGTGACCTAATTAAAGAAATAACTCTTGTTCTAACGAGGCTTTGGGGAATCCCTTCCCAAATGTATTCTCTAATATTATAACTTGCAGTAACTTTGGGCAGTAAATGAGGTTACTTAAGTCATGCAAAAATGACAACACAGATGTGAAAGACTTGCAAACAGCAATTTTATAATTGCAGTGGCTAAAAATAGGACTTCTGTGAATAAGGATAGATATTTAGCATGCTAAGGAAATTCAGGTTGGTTTTGTTAAGATGAGACTCAATTCTCCCATCATCCAACCATAAAACTACAATAAAATTAGTTTTACTAAGTCCTTATTTCCTGGGTCTCTTCATGACTTCAACTTCAAAGCTATAGCCACTAAAATATTATCTGCTACAGAATGGACCTAGTTCTATGAAAAACATATTGATAATATTATCAAACTGATACTTTAGTAAAAAGAATAGATAAATTAAAAAGTAAGATTTCCGGAAGTTGCACTATGGCTCAAGCTGTAGAGTGCACGCCTTGAGCTGAAGAGCACCCAAGCCCAGAGTTCAAGCCCCACGACCAACAAAAAATAAAAAATAAAAGAATTCCAATATGTTGTTTTACTCACTCAATGGCTAAGAGTATGAAACAATTGAAGCCAGGATATTTAAATATACTTACCACATACACACACACACACACACTCACATATGTATATAAACTTCATCTTGGCATGATTTTGCTTTGCTTTAATGTCCATATTTCAACTAAATTACCTGATAAAGATAATAAATTATACTATATGATTTTTTTCAATACTAGGTTATTAACTGATGTCCTTCTTTCTAAAATCTTTAAGAGTATGGTCAAAATATAGATTCAGAAGCAAATTAGACTTGGTGATCCTGGTTTACATATGTGATTCCAGCTACTCAGGAAGCTAAGGATCTTGGTTCAAAGTCAGTAGGGGCAGAAAAATTCATGAGACACTCATTTCCACTTAGCCAGAAAAAAATCCAGAAGTAGATTTGAAGCTCAGGTAGTAGAACATCAGCTTTTAGTGAAGAAGAACCATTCAAGGCCCTGATTTGAAGCCCCAGTTCCAGAAAAAAGCAACCATAAAATAGTCTTAGGTTGAAATGTGTATTGATTTAGTTCAATGACTATTTTCAGATCTGTCTTTCTTCATCCAAGCACCTTGCTTTTCAATTATTTCTTCATCTAACAACCAAAATGATCATTTCCCTCCATGAGCCTACGGAGTCCAACCCATGTTTAAAATCCTCCAAAGAATTTTCATTGCCACTGAAATGAAGAGAAAAATGCTTAGTTAAAAAACCCTTTGGTAACCTAACATCTGCATAATTCATAATTCATCCTAAACCAACTTTCAATTTAGCTCTCATCATTCAGTGTCAAAAAGACACCATTTGCCCTTGTGCTTCTGGATAGCTTTTCATTTTGTTCTCTGGATTATTTTTCCCCTCTTCATTTTCCTACTCATTCTATTCCACCTTCAGATCCTATGCTATTACTTCCTTAGCAAGTACTTCCCTCAGCCTACAGAACAAATATATCGAAAGGAATTCCAAGCCTCTCAAGAGCACCTTCATTGTAGCAGATTGAATAAGTGAACCTAACCATGTAATAGAAAGTTCAAAGGAACAACAACAAAAAAAAATCTCTTGATGTATGTTTTGCTAAATTCGGATTGAAGTAATTATGAAAGTAAAAACCCAAGGAATGCTTTTTCTTTTGCCCTAATAGTGTTGCTTTAAAAAAAAAAAAAGAGGAAAAAGAAAACAATACCCATTCTTATGAGGTGATTTTTCACTGTAGCAGGAGGCATACTTAATGTGACTTTATTTTAAAACACATTCAACATGATCAACTGAAGCCCTTAGTGATTAATTATATTGAACTTATTCCTTGTGCTAAGTAACAGACTTAGAGTAAAAGGATTAGAATTCACACCTGGAAACTGCATGACTTGTTTGCATTCAAAGGTATACTAATGTCATCTATATATGCAGAATTATATTGACTATCTATGGACCTATCATCTTACAATGTAACTTCTCTAGAGGAAGGATTCTGATTTAATTTTTGATATTTTATGCAATAGGTCCAGATAAAACAAGTATCCTTATTATTCCTCGCATGTAAAATTATCTTATATACCATTCATCTCCAAATTTCACTCTTCAATCATACACAGGTCTATAATTTTGCCTTCAGTTCTTTATTGTGCTACATAAACTAGACAGGTAATCAGATATCCTCCCTGTAATCCATGCACTGAGAAAGACAAGTCACTAGCAAAAGAAACTCTCCTATTTGAATCCAATTTGTGTGGAACCCTAGGGCAAGTAGATCTTTAATTTAGGCTAAAGGAAAAGATTTATTCTTATCATTGTCAATATACTCACTGACATTACTGAAGTATTCTAGCAATAGCTCGAAATCCCATCCGATCATCTTAAAGAATTTACTGCTCGTGATTCTTCTTGAAAGCCAAACCTCCTTAATGTGGACTTTAATGTCAGTTTTCATTTTAGATTCATATGTAAAGTGCTGCTGCTTTTGATTGAAAATATACCTTTAATTAAAAGCATAAGAGGGAGTAGTCTTTTTTCCTTTAAAATCTTCCCATTTGGGTTAAAACACATAGGAAATCTGTTACTTGAATGTATTCTAGACATAAAATCATATATTATGTCTCTTCAAAACTGCATACTTTAATTCCTAGTTCAAACCATCTGGGCTTTTTTATGACAAAAGATATTACACAGTATTTTATTACTTCCTGAAATTTGGAGAGGGAGAAATGATCTAGAGTGATAATGTCACAGAGGCCAACACGATAAAAAATGGTTCTGAATTTTACAATCAACTGAATGAGGTCCTCTCTGCATTAGTCTATAGATATGGTGTAAATAAAAATGTACACCACAACCTACACTCCTGCTGCAGAAAGCATATGATTACGGGAATTAGTTGCTGATTAGATTAGATAAACACTTTCCTAGAATCTTAGGAGCAAATTTTTTAAAAATTGTGAGAAAAGGACTTTTGTTGGATGTGTGGTGTGTGTGTGTGTGTGTGTGTGTATTTGCTGTGCCTTGAGCTTTAACTCAACACGTGGGAGCTGTCCCCGAGCTGGTTATGCTTCAGGCTAGAGCTCTACCCATTGAATCAGAGCTCCACTTCTGTTGGTTGTTTCCCCCCTCTCTTCTCTTCTTTTTGTCCCTTCTTTGCTTTTATCTTCTTATTTCTACATTTTGGTCATTAATTGGAGATAAGATTCTCAAGAACTTTCTGTCCAGGCTGGATTTGAACTATGATCCTCAGGTCTCAGCCTCCTGAATAGATAGGATTACAGGTAGGAGCCACAGGCACTGCCTTTACGCTTTCTTAATAGAAGAAAGAAACTAGACAGCTGTACATTTTCCCACTGCTCCATTTTGAAATCTCAAACATGACATTAGATAGAACTAGGAAATGAACCCTAAGATATGTATTCAAATGTTTTTTTTTCTTTCATGCGATTGTTTCTAACACATTTATAAGATTATTTCTTTGTTGCTTTGTATGTCCCTCCCCCACAATAAAACCCCTGCTTTCATTGTATTTGATGATGGTATAATTTGTGGAGGGGAAGGGGAAAAAGAAATCATTTAAATAGGGATACAGGTGGACCCATTGCAACAATGAGATGTACAAGTCGTTATGTCGAAAAATGATCTTTACAACTTTGTTGGGGGGGAGGGGGTGTAGGGGGACGATTGGGTGGGAGGAGCAGGGGGAGGATGGGAAGGGATGGGAAGGGAAAACAAAGGAGGAGGCTACAATGCTTGATAAGAAATGTACTCATTATGTTGCCCATGTAATTGTAACCCCTCTGTACAGTATTTTCACAATAAAAAAATAAAAATAAATGTAAATATAAAAAATGTTTTAAAAAAAGAACTCTGCAAAACAACATCCATATTCATGTATTTTACTCTTGGGATGGATCTTATATTTAAGGATTAGAAAGCTGAGTTTTCTTCTTGCCATTGCACTAGCTATCCCAATTTGTTATTTCTTTGGAATAATTCTGCAATTTCATCTGATTTCTTTTTCCATCTTTTGCCTCCATTTATAAACTCAAAGATGTTTTCTACCTACACATATCTAATTAGAAGGAAAAAGATGAAGCTAGTTGGTTCCAGTTTTCCTTCCATAACTAGGAGTAGAGGTTTATTGTTGATAGTTTGTCATTGATCTCCTCACCTGCATTTCATATGCCTCATAAACTAGCATTGGATTTTACCCTTCTAGGAGATAAAGAGAGCCTGAGATTAGACAGGCTGTTACCTCTTAGTGAAAGCTATGGCAGTTACTATTTTAATTATACACTCTTACCACTGAGAGTTATAATGATGTGCTCAGGAATCTTCCTATAAAATGGAAAAATTTTCCAGGTGCTGGTGGCTCAGGGCTCTAATGCTAGCAATTCAGGACACTGAGATCTGAGAACTGCATTTGAAGCTAGCACCAGGAGGAGGTCTAGGAGATTCCTGTTTACAATTAACCACTCCAAAACGGAGTGGATCTGTGGCTCAAAGTGGTAGAGCACCACCCTTGAGCAAACCAAAAGCTCAGGGATAGAACCCTGGACCTGAGTTCCAGCCCTACACTTGAAAAAAGGAAAAAAAAAACTTTCCTTCTTGGCATACTTAAAAAGACTACACTATATAAAAAACAATGTGTATCATGTCAGTTTTAGCCTATTATCTAACAGGCCTCTTTAAATCTTACTCAAACAGTAAATAGGTGTGTGTCTCCATCTAGACAAGAAACCACAAATGAGCAGGTGTTGACCATGAATTTCTCTGTCTACAGATTGTAGCTTACTATGCACCAATTGAATAGTTAAAGAGAAAAATAATTTTCTATCAGAAACATTATTAAAGAAATTAATTTCATGTACTCATTGGCAATATGCTTTACTAATTATACTTCCCCAATTCTTCCAACTCAATCTCCACTTTTAAGAATTGTTATAGATAAACACAGAGGCATTTTTTTTAATTTTTAATAATTTATTCTTACGTTTATTCAGGCAAACCATTTTTTGAAGAGTCAGCTGACCATATAAGAAGCTGGTTGTCCAAATACCGCATCACTGTATATGCTTACAGACAGAAGTAAATTTAAGTTTTCTCTAAGATGGGTGAAAAAAATGGCTGTTACAATTAAATTCATAAATAAAAATGAAAATTGAATTGGATTAACTTTTGATTTAAAGAAAACAGCAAAAGAAAAAAAAAACAACTTGGTTTGACCAGGGGTCAGTGACTCACACCTATAATCCTAGTTACTCAGGAGGCTAAGATTTGAGGATCTTGATTCATTGACAGCCCAGGCAGCAAAGTCTGTGAAACTCTTATCCCCAATAAAAACTAATTAAAAGCTGGAAGTGGCTGTGTCTTGGTGGTAGGGTGCTAATGGTACAAAATGCTCAGAGTTTCCAGGTCCTGAGTTCAAGCCCCAGGACAACACTTCCTCCCCGCAAAGCCCCTTTATTAAGTATATGCTTTTTCTTTCATTCTAGAAGAAGAAATCTTTAATTTAAAATACTAGGTAAGCACTGAAAATAGTTGCATATTTAAGAGACATAGTCAACAAATGTCAATATCTTCATTGACATAATAATTACATGCACCTCCATTTCTCAAAATGTTGTCAGCATGCCATCGCCATTTGCTTATGTGTGGACTAGAGGGCAGTACTAGAGCCCAGGGCTCTCTTCTACTTTCTTCCAAAAGTTCTATGTCTCCTCTGGCTATTTTCCAGATTAGAGTTTCAGATATACGTGAAGAAACTCCAGTGTCTTTTCTGAAACCATGAGCATCTTCCTCCAACATGGATTTTAATTTGGAAAGGAAACACACTTATAAATGATTGCAAGTAGAATATCCTAGAAATGAAATAAAATGATAGAGAACTTTTTTTTACTTTTCAGTTAAAGTATTTTTTAATTAAAAAATACTAAAGCAAATGTGTGTAAAAAGAAATAGGCATGGATGGATGGCTTACTCCTTTGAGTGTGCTATAGTTACTGTCTTGAGACACTACCTGGAAGCAAGATATCTGCAGGGATGGAATGGGGGAACTAAATATTGTATTTCCTTCTAGTATCATATTCTGTGTCTTATTTATAAGCAAGTCATATGTTTTTATTTATTTGTATTTTGCCAGTACTGGGGTCTAAAGTCAGGGCCATGCTTGTTCCACCTGCTTGCTCATGGCTGGTGCTCTAAAAGTTAAGCCATACCACTGGCCCAACATTTTGCTACTTATTTTGAAGATGGAGTCTCTGGGATTTTTGTGGCTAAAGTGGCTGGGCACCATGATCCTCCAGACCTTAATCTCCTGAGCAGCTATATTTAGAGGTGTGAATCACCACACTCAGCAAAATGCTTTCATAATTTTAAATATGTGATGATTTATGACTTAAAATAAGCCAGAACTATTTCTGTGGGGGTATGAAAAGAGAAGATGAACTTTCAGTTTGCTTATCAATAGGTATTTTTCCTTCTTAAATATTTTATAATGATTTAGAATTTCCGGATAATTAAAACAGTCGGTATTTCAAAAGTTTTAAGAATCGGGATTTATTATTTCATGCAATGGAGAATGATTTTTCAATTTATTTATCTAGTCATCCATCTCTCTATACATTTTCCATAATTTTTCTCACGAGCCAAAGATATCTGAGGAATGATACCCAAGTGGTTGCTGGACTAATGAACTCCAGCTTTCCTTAACCACTTTCTTGGAACTCATCCAGATTTCATCAGTCCTTGTATTGCATCATAGTTAAATATTTGCCACATTATCTTGAACATGTCCTGCCTAACAGTTTAGTGACCTACTTGAATCATGGTGGGATGCTGAGTAGGGGCTTAGGTCTATTTTTGCCAAACTAAATCAGCTGCTGACTGTTCTCAAGAAACATTTGAACTCTGGATATCTTCCAAGCCTTTTCTATTGTTTTATTTTGATAAACAAGCTACTTAGAAGTTCAAAAGACAGAAGACTGCTGATTTAAAGATATTTTACAAACAAGCATGGTAAAAATAAAGATAATTTGAAAACCTACTATAAATTGTTGTGTTTAAACATTGAGATACTTGTGACAGTTTTTAACTTGTGACTTACATAGTTCTTTGGTTGAGTAGATAAAAACATTTTAATCCATCTTGCAGCAGTCTTATGAAAGCATTAATTTTTAGAAAAACAGCATAGTTGTACAAAGAAATTGTCATTCAACAAACCCTTTCAATAATACAATGAACAATTTCACCCCTTTTGTTATTCTTCCCCACCCATCCCCAACCAAACCCACTTAATTTTCTTAATTTTGTAAAATATACATTAACTTTTTTACATGTCATGGTCAAAAGGGATTTGAAAATCAACTGAATTTTAGAGCATACCTCTTGATTTAAAGATCTACTGTAGTTGAGAAAGTTATATTAGTAGAAGGAATTTGCCTCAGTAAAGACAGTCTACACAAGAGTGTGGTCTCACAGGGCTAGTAAATTTCAAATAAGTGCCAAAGAAAGAATCTTGACTTTCAAATATCAACATACAAAAAAGTGGATCATAGACTGAGAGCATGAAAAATATAAATATCTTATCAGAAATGTGAAAGAGAACAAGTTTCAATTGGCAAAGATTTCTTAACACACAAAGAATCCAAAACAAAATAGAAAAGGCTGAATTTTATCAGAATTAAAAACAATCTGTTCTGGGGAGGACACAATAAATGAAAAATGGGCACTGAGTAAAGCTGAGGAGTAAAGCACTGATCAAGTATGTACAAAAACCAGTGATTGCTCACCAGCACCAAACACAAACAAACAGAAACCAAGAAAGACAGGAAAAAGAGATACCAAAGGCTGGGAAAATTATATCAATCAATAAATATGATAAATGACTTCTATCTAGAATACTATCCTAATTTGACAAAATATAGTCAAAAACCAGTGAAAAGACTATTTTAAAATCTATATACAAATAAGAAGCTTATAAAATAATACTACAGACTCAGTATTATTATCAGAGAAAAGTAATTAGAAACTGTAGTGTGACACCCCTACAAATCTATTGGATATTGATGAGAATACAAAGGAATATGCACTCACAGATTGCTGATGTGGTATAAAAATGATGTGAGTTCTATGGAAAACAAAATTCCTGAACTGATAACAATTTGAGTGGCCATATTCAAGTTAATGGATGGAAAAATTGTGGATTTGTCTATCCATAAAATTAATATTACACTGAAATTGAAAAGATCACATTACTGGTATTTGCAATAGTATAATTAATCTAAATGTGGTTATTCTGAGGAAAATGAGATGTAACTACTGCAAGAATAGAGTCCATATATTTTATTTACGTGAAAATTAAGAGGACAAATTCATTGTATGGTAACAGAAGATACCTCAGTGGTCACTTGCTCTGTGCATATACATATGAGCACAAACTCAAATGGTGAATGCCAGTAAAAATATGCACAAACCCAGAATTCAAGCTCAGGTCATGGCAAAAATATTATATATAGACATATTTAAATATATATATACATGTGTGTATTTCTTTTGTCCATATCACTAATGTGATACATTACATATGTCATTACACATGCCATCCATACGTTATATGAAATGTCATATATGTGTATACATGTGAATCAAAACAGAGTATTTTGACATTTCTTCTCCAATTTTTCCTTGAGACTACAAGAAAATGAGTATCAATTTGATTTACCAATATGAATATCTGTACAAATACTTGAGTAGGAAATAATTTAATACTAGCTAATTCTAAGGTCCATTAAAACCGTGGATTTCCATTGAACGCTAACAAACGTAAACTATTGAACTTCACTCTGTATTCTGAATGTTTCTTGTAATTTATTTTAACTAGAGTCATATTTTAAGCAATAATATATGATTTAAATGAGAATTTTTACAATGTTTTATTTTTGCTGTATTTTTTCAATAACAAATGAGTTTATCTTCTCATATTGATTTATTAAATATATGCTTTGCAAGTAATTAAACAATGCATGTCTTATTTTATAAGTGTTTGTAAAAAAGCTAATATCTGAGTAGTTGGTTACAATTAATATGTACCTAACCATGCCTGGGGTTCCATATGTGATTAAGCTAGAAATGATTAAAACAGAACACAGTTTAAGTACTTTACAAAATAATATGTCACACATGAAACATCGGAGAAATAGGCTTGTAATACTAAGCTGCTTTGGAATGTGAAATGTCATGTTAAGAAATAAACACTTGAAGCCAGGTACCCGTGGCTCACCCCTGTAATCCTAGCTACTTCACTCAGGAGGCTGAGTTCAAAGCCAGGCCGGGCACACCGTGAAACTCTTATTTCCAATAAAACACCAGAAAACCAGAAGTGGTGCTGTGGATCAAGAGGTAGAGTGCTCACTTTGAGTTGAAGAGTGCAGGGACAGCGCTCATGCCCAGAGTTCAAGCCCCACAACAGAAAAAGAAAAAGAAAGAAAGAAAGATAGAAACAAAGAAAGAAAGAAAGACATATTTCATATAACATGTATGGATGGCATGTGTAATGACATATGTAATGTATCACATTAGTGATATGGACAAAAGAAATACACACATGTATATATATATATATATATATATATATATATATATATATATATTTAAATATGTCTATAGATAATATTTTTTACCATGACCTGAGCTTGAATTCTGGGTTTGTGCTTTTTTTAGCTATTTTTTTTTTTTAGCTACTTTTCTAGCTAAAAAAATAAACTTAAGTCTTTGGATCCATAAATAAAATTTTCCCATTCTGTCATTATCTGTCAAGGAGAGATCTAAAATTATAAGTGCTCAGCCAGGTGCCGGTGGCTCACACCTGTAATACTAGCTACAAAGGAAGCTGAGATCTGAGGATCACGGTTCAGAGTGAGCCTGGGCAGGAAGAAGGAAGGAAGGAAAGGAAGAAGGAAGGAAAGAAGGAAGGAAGGAAGGAAGGAAGGAAGGAAGGAAGGAAGGAAGGAAGGAAGGAAGGAAGGAAGGAAGGAAGGAAGGAAGGAAGGAAGGAAGGAAGGAAGGAAGGAAAAGGAAAGGAAGGAAGGAAGGAAGGAAGGAAGGAAGGCAGGAAGCAAGGAAGGAAGGACGGAAGGAAGGAAGACTAGAATATTCATGTAGTTGAATGATGTAGAATAACCATTAAATCAATAATATTAATGCAATGCTATTAACACAACCATGTTAATGCAATGATGTAATAAAGGAAAGAGAATTTACAAACCAAGGTTGCTGAAAGCAATCACATTAAAACATCTGAGAGTTCCAAAGCTGTGATTACACAGTATAGGGAATGAGCCATTAACAATTACAAACCAGAAAATAATTATTGTTTTTATGTCTCAAAAATATATACTAATAGTGGTTCATTGACTGACACAGAGGTAAAGATCATTTATAGTTTCCTTTTTGGTTGGTTGTAAAATCTCCAATTTATTTTGTATGTTGTCTCTTCAGATAATTTTATCAAATTATCCAGAGAGAGCTATCAAAAATATATACTTTGCATGAAATTAACTCAAATGTTAAAATTTACACATTACTATAGTGTGCTATAATTATCACTATTTATATAAAAAATGTGCACCCTAAATCTAAATTTAATGGGCACACTGCATCACTCTTCCCTGTCCTTTTAATAGCTTTTAAAGTTAAATAAAAGCATCAGGCAAAGATTTATTCAGTTTACTACCAGGAACAAATTTCCAAATTATTTTAAATTAAAATGAACAAATTGTAAGCCAATCCTTGCCTATGACTTTTAGATTTTGTGGGGGATTTTATCTTAAGCCTCTTGTTTAAAATCTTTAAGAGCGATTCGGATTTATAACTTTAGGTCATGAGAATGTAATCTAATTTTTATCTTTGTTGAATCTTTAAAATATATTTGTACTTTAAATGATAGAAATTTGGTGTGATTGTGTGTGAAGAGACTATTTGTACTACCAGTTTTGATCTTGGTTCATTCTAGCTAAAAAAATAAACTTAAGTCTTTGGATCCATAAATAAAATTTTCCCAATCTGTCATTATCTATCAAGGAGAGATCTAAAATTATAAGTGCTCAGCTGGGTGCCGGTGGCTCACACCTGTAATACTAGCTACACAGGAAGCTGAGATCTGAGGATCACGGTTCAGAGCGAGCCTGGGCAGGAAAGTCTGTGAGACTCTTATCTCCAATAAACCACTAGAAAACCGGAAGTGGTGCTATGGCTCAAGCGGTTCAGCACTCGCCTTGAGCTGAAGAGTTCAAGGACAGAGCCCAAGCCCAGAGTTTAAGTCCCACGACCGACACACACACAAAAAACTTATAAGTGCTCATTCAGATACATGACTGTGAGTTGGGACTTTAAAAATCATTTTTGACATCTGAGGAAATTCTAAGTGTAAGAGCTTTATTGTAAAGTCAACTTGATAATTCAGTCATTCGTTCAGCAAATGTTTATTGATCATGAACATGTAAGCTGTGTTCCAGGTTGAAGGACTGAATAAATGAACCAGTGCCTCAAAGTATTTCATGTAATTATGCAGGTGGTCCTTCTAGTAGGAGAAGATGGAGTACTCCTTCATCCAAATCTAAGTTAAACTTGTTAGAATGGAGATTGTTTGCAAAAATACAGGGGTATTACAAAGGCATATCACTAACACATGGAATTAAATTCAGATTTTTAACACTGACTAAAACACAATTTTGTGTTTTAGTCTACACCTGTGAGTTAAAGTCATATTTTTCAAATGATGTATACATAAACACATTGTAACAAACAAAACATTTGGAAATTTAATGCTACAATGTAATTTAAATGGTCCATTGCATGTTACATAAATGTTTGTAAATTCTAGCTATGGTTATGACCATTTATATGAAAGAAAATGGGCACACTAAATTTTTTCTTTCTTTCTTTCTTTCTTTCTTTCTTTCTTTCTTTCTTTCTTTCTTTCTATCTTTCCTTCTTTCTTTCTTTCTATCTTTCTTTCTTTCTTCCTTCCTTCCTTCCTTCCTTCCTTCCTTCCTTCCTTCCTTTCTTTCTTTCTTTCTTTCTTTCTTTCTTTCTTTCTTTCTTTCTTTCTTTCTTTCTTTCTTTCTTTCTTTCTTTCTTTCTTTCTTTCTATCTTTCCTTCTTTCTTTCTTTCTTTCTATCTTTCTTTCTTTCTTTCTTCCTTCCTTCCTTCCTTCCTTCCTTCCTTCCTTCCTTCCTTCCTTCCTTCCTTCCTTCCTTTCTTTCTTTCTTTCTTTCTTTCTTTCTTTCTTTCTTTCTTTCTTTCTTTCTTTCTTTCTTTCTTTCCTTTCGTGTGTGTGTTTTGGTCATGGGCCTGAACTCTGGGCCTGGGCACTTTCCCTCAGCTCTTCAGCTCAAGACGAGCACTCTACAACTTGAATCACAGCGCCACTTCCAGATTTTTCTCCTTATGTGGTGCTAAGGAATCAAACCCAGAGTCATGGGGCTTATGCTCCAGGCCTGGGCACTGGCCCTCAGCTCTTCAGCTCAAGACTAGCACTCTACCATTTGAGCCACAACACCACTTCTGGTTTTCTGGTGGCTTTTTGGAGATAAGAGTCTCATGGATTTCCTGGCTTTGAACAGCAATCCTCAGATCTTAGCATCCTGAGTAGTTAGGATTATAGGCCACCAGTGCATGGCTTGTTGTTTGTAATGTGCTTTGAGATTTCCTTTTACTTATATGCTTTTTTGTTCTTTTTCCTGTGGTTTATCTCCTGTTTTCACTGTATTTGATTTTGGTACCCTGCGTATTTTGTATATGAGTATCAAATTAGGGAAGAGTAGGGGAATAACAAAATGGAGACACAAAGACAAAGGGGTTATGCAACAGCTATACTCACAAGACAGTATGTTGGGAATGAACTGTACAAATTGGGGAGGGCTGAGTGGAGAGAAAGGTGGAGATAAATGAGAGGAGAGTAACAAGTTGGACAAGAAATGTACTCACTACCTTATATAACTGTAACTCCTCTGTACATCACCTAGACAATAAAATTTTAAAAAGCAAAAGCAAAAGAAAGAACAGAAGTTGAGCTGTAGCTCAAATAACAGAGCACCAGCCTTGAGAGAAAAAAATCTAAGGGCCCTGAATTTAAATTGGGATACACACAAATGAATGATTGTGAATTTTGTGTTTTTGTTTACTCTAATACTTTTGTTAACATAAGATATACTTTTAACTTCAAATCCCCTCATGTTCTCAGAATAGTTCACTAAGCATTTGGTAGAACAACATTCATAAACCAGCAACTAGAGTACTAAGGGAAAAAAGTACTTATATGACAAAATTGTCTTTATATACTTGTTGGATAGTGAGCATTTTTCACTTATCTCCAAACTAAGTCAGTTTGCTAGAAGTTATTTTTTTAGATTCAAATATTCTGATTATTATTTTTATTTTTAATGGAGTTTACAGTTAATGTTATGGGTATGATAGAAAACATTAAGAATTTATCCCTTAGAAAGATACTATTGAATTAGTGAGTTATTTGTGAAAATTACTTTTATATACACAACAGAACATATTTTTCTTGAACAACACAATTAGTTAATTTGATTAACATTGAGTTACTAGAAAATTATTTTCTTCTTTCCTTCCTTACTTCCTCCTTCCTTCCTTTATTTCTCTCTTTCTTTCTTTCTTTCTCTCTCGCTCTCTCTCTGTCTACCTTTCTTTATTTTGGTGGGGGGGGGGGTCGTGGGGCTTGAATTCTGGGCCTGGGCTCTGTCCCTCAGCTCTTCAGCTCAATACTAGTGCTTTACCACTTGAGCCACAGTGCCACTTCTGGTTTTCCAGTGGTTAATTGGAGTTAAGAGTCTCACGGACTTTCCTGCCCAGGCTGGCTTTGAACCACAATCCTCACATCTCAGCTTCCTGAGTAGCTAGGATTATAGGCATGAGCCATCAGAGCCTGGTTTGAAAATTCTTTTTTCTTTGGTGATATTAGACATTGAATTGCTCTGTCACTTGAACCACAACTCTAATCCTTTGCTTTAGTCTTTTTTTTTAAGATAATGTCTTTTCATTTTGCCCTAGGCTTGCCTTAGACTTCTGTCTAATAATATTGTGAAAATACTATTCTGATAATATTGTAGTAATAATAATATGCTTTGATAATCACATTTTAAATTTCTCTCGATTGTTTGTGCTATTAGTCACATCAGCACGTATTGAAGTCTAATGATTGATTCCTGCTCATTGGTGTTAGCTTGTTCACTGGTAGATCTTATTTTCTTGTATTCTCATTTGTGGCAAATATTCATAGTAATGAATGTGAAATAATTAAGTTTTAGATACATGCACTTTCCATTTTATATGATAGTTGATATTCCTTGAATATTTCCAAATACGATGAATTCAGATGTGTCAATGACTGGAAATTATTGCACATTATTCGCTAGTCATTGTATTACTGATACTGTGCCTAACATGGGAGCCCACTGAAGCACATATTCAATGACTATGTGAAGCACATATGAATGAATAAACAGTGCATTTTCATTTTCTAATTTCTTGCAAATAAGACTTAAGGGAGCAGAGCAGCAACATATTCATATATAAATACTGAACTTTCCACATTTTCCACATTCTCTTCTTGGACTTTATTCAGGTTTAAGTGAAATATTTGCCCTGCAGAATTAGTGCCCTTGATTAGCACTGGTTTAGATGGACTCAGCAGATTATTAATTATTAATATAAATTCTTAAGCACAACACGATTGATCAAGTACTTTCATGTTACTACTTATAGCTCAGATTGTTGGATCTTAGTTATGGGTTTGTGTGCAATGAGTGTCTGATCATGGATAAAATTTCAGTGAACAGATTTGTAAGGAGACATATTGACTTTGTTTAGTCTTTGAAGCAAGAACTTTGCAAAAATAAAAGTATAGAAAAGGAAATTTTCTGAGCTTGCATGGTGACTCCCACGTGTAGTACCAGCCACTGGGAGGACTCCATAGGAGGATTTCTAGTTCTAAAAGGTAGCCTGGTCAACATAGCAAGATTCAAACACAAGACAAAACAAAGCAAACCGAACCATGTTTGATTGGTTTGTTGGACTATATATTTCTTGGGTCCATACTATACCACTTAAATAAGGAAAGTTCTTGAGTTTCCATAGGTCTCTGTTTTCCCAAATACCTATTTTCAATTATTCTGAAGCTTTCTATTCTCTGTCCTTGAATTCCTACTTTATTTCTCTGTAGTCCCTCAGGAAGGATCTTTCACTCACTCAGTTATATGTTATTCATCTCTATTCTGTTGTTTCCTTTTTCATTAGAATAAACCTACTGCAATTGAACATAACCAGGAAAGCAGTTTCAAGGTATAAATGAACTATTTCCATTTGAATTGAAAGTTTTTGAGTTTTATTTCAACTTTTTTCAAAGTATTTTTTCCAATTTTTTTCAAATTTTTTCACTTGTAAGCAAAATGAATCCCATTATTATTCACTTACTTTGAAGCTACATTAATTCTATGAAAACAATGACAGCCATGGCCTCATCAGCACAGCACATGGAACGATTTAAATACAAAGTCGTTATGTGGAAAAACGAACTTAACAACTTTGGTGGGGGATGGGAGAGGATCGGGTGGGGGAAGGGGAGGTGTATGGGAAGGGATGGGAAGGGGAAACAACGAGGAGGCAACAATGCTTGATAAGAAATGTACTCGTTATCTTGTCCATGTGATTTTAACTCCTCTGTACGGTATTCTCACAATAAAAAAAAAATACATGCAGCTGTAACTTCTACTTTGCATTCTTAAAACATCGTTAATTACAGTTTCTCTTTAACCCATTTCTGATTCACTAAATAATAAAGTCATGCAGAAACACATGATTTCATGATTTCAGCTATGATTTCATCTATTGATGTAATGAGGATGGGTGCGGGAGAGAAACAGGAAGGAAGTGACTATGGAAATACAGACATTTGGCTGAAAAAATAAGTACTAATATATATCCAAAATAATGTGATTCATGAAATTCTTGTGAGTCAAAATAATCCTCCCCTTTTGTAGTGATGAATACTATCTATCTCCAAATACTGACACCGGTTGCTGGATATTCATGTAGGATTAATCAATAATGTTGATTTCACAACTTGAGTATTTGAAAATATTGAAGTAGAAGTTGAATTAGCAGCCAAATGCAAGAAATATGTGCATATACAAGATATTCAGATGATACTTCAGTAGGGGGAATTATTAGCTATCTGTATTAGAGGCATATGGGATGCTTTAATTTACATTAAGAAGATATTGCATTGATTGAATTTGATCATATGAATACAGTCTGCAATTATTGATACTAAGAAGAAAAAGGAATAACTTTCCATTTTAAAAAGTTGTGTAGTTCCTTAAGAAATCTGAATTATAAAATTCTGCTTAGGATTGTTTTCTATTCATCCTTGATTCTTTAATGTCCAAAGTATTATAACTTCAACTATATAACAGCATAAGAATTAATTAATAAGCAACAGGAAATACATTAATTATTTTCAGATGAATGTTCCATAGGAATGAATCAAAGGCAAACATTTGTTTTACCAATATGTATTTGAGTGGATTAACTTTTAGGGCTTTAATATTTATCATTATTTGTCCTTCCTAATGATAGCTCAGTGGGTCTTAAGAGATTTTGAGCAATAATGAGTTAGTAAACACTCTTTAGTTAGTAAACACTCTTTAGTAAACTTTTGGTAACCCTTCTTGCTATCTGAAATATAGGACATTTGATATGTTTTCTTTAAGAAAATCTGAACAATATGCACTTCAATGCATATATAAATAAGCCTAGCTGATGGAGCATGCATTGGAAGGCAAAACATGCTTTTAAAAACTAGAGCAACAAGAAAGGGGGTAACAGTGCTTGAAAGAAATGAACTCATTGCCTTACTCATGTAGCCCATCTGTACAGCATTTACCATGAAATAAAATTTTAAAATTACCTGTATAAAAAATCTACAGTATCTCATATATATATATATATACACGTTTTTTTGGAGGGGGCGTTCAGTCGTGAGGCCTGAACTCTGGGCCTGGGTGCTGTCCCTCAGCTCTTCAGCTCAAGGCTAGTGCTCTACCACTTGAGCCACAGCGCCACTTCTGACTTTTTTTCTTTTTGCTTATATGGTGCTGAGGAATCGAACCCAGGGACTCATGCATTTAAAGCAAGCACTCTACCACTGAGCCACCTTCCCAGACCCACAGTATCTCATATTACTACAAATAATTTTCATTCTAGAGGACTTTGACATTTGCATACAATGAACGAAAGAGAATAGCAACAAGAAAACCACTTTCCTGATTTCAGGAAACCACTTTTCCTGATTTGCCTGACTTTTCTAACTCCGAAAATGTACACTAACACCTGGTATGAATCTCTACGTATTTCATGGTATATATTCTTAAAATTTCATGGTATATAGTATTAGTGGCTCTTTAATATTTTGTGTAAAAATCAGCTAATTGTAATTTTGCTTCAATAATCCTATACAGTATTTCCCATCTGAGGACTTAACATATGTTCCCCATTTTGGAGTTTTCCATAAGGTTTATACTACTGGAGAAGCAATAGCAATATATCCCAGAGATATTTTTGACAGATTCCATGACTACAATAATGTCTTCTCATTAATTTGATTTCTTAGCTTATCTATTCTATTATCTTATTCTATACTTTTCTCTATGCTGATCATGCTGCCCATGCAGGAGGGGACCTGGGACGTGGTTTCCTAGTGAGCTTTTTATTCTTTGCTTGAAATATTTGTGAAATTTTATGGTGGTAACCTGAAGGGAGTATGTATCATCATCAAAGTAGACTCACTGTTAAATTGTGAGAACATTTAGAGTTAGACTTAAACAGATAAATGATAACTGCCCCAATATTACTCAACTTTTAATAGTTTTGAGAACTAATATTCACAAGGAGCTGGAAGGGGTAATCATTGTACATCTTGTACTTGTAAAGACACTTGTACGTCTGTGTTCATTGCTGCACTATTCACCATAGCCAACATATGAAAACAGCTCAGGGGTCCGACAATGAATAAATTAATCATGGATATCATAAATACATATAATTTTATATAATAGTTCATATTTATATTGTATATGATTTACATATTATATAATTTACATTATAATATTTTACACACATATAGAATGGAATTTCACTTATCCACATGGAAGAATATTATGTCATTTGTAGAGAAGTAGATGGTCTAAAAAGAATTATGTTAAGTAAATTAAAGCAGGCTATGAGTGACAAAGGACATGTTTTCTCTCAAATGTGGAAGTTAGTTCTAAATTATAAACATATCTTAAAATATACAGGGTCATATGCATATAAACATAAACATATTGTCTAAAGCATTATATTCATAGGGAAGTTAGCAGTGGTTTATAACTCCTTTGAACTATTAATATAGAGTTCAATAAAATATATACAAGGAAGCTGAAACGTATATTGTCAGAAAGAAGGGAGATCAAGTGGAGGGGATACAGACCAATGGAGAGAGTAATGGTGAGCAGATACAGTCATAATACTTTATGTACATACGTGAAAATGGTACCTTATATACATAGGTGAATATGGGACTATGTTACTAGTTGATGACAATGATCTCAGAGGTGACATTGATCAAGATGCATTGTGCAATCACTTAAAATAATTTTTTTTACAAAAGCACATATGTGCTTTATGAGTTTAATAAAAAAGAAGTATTATTATCAGTCTAATATGGGGAGGAAATAGGAAATAAAAGAGGAATTCTGCTGACTCCATGTGAGTTATCAAGTCTTGTTTGCTTCTTTTTCCCTCCTTGACAGTCCTGAGTCAGATCATAAGCTTTTGGATTTATAAAAATGAATTTGTTACAGAGCTGTCTTTTCCACTAAACTGTGCAGATATAGAAAGGACTGGTCCTTCTTGGTTTCCCATCATCATCTAGTGAGAGAAGTTACTCTGTGTGAGCTAGCCTCAATGTTTATAAAGGAAATATTGAACAATTGCAACCCTGTATTAGTCTCCTATCACTCTCCTTTCTGCAGATACAGCTTTTATAATTGAGACAAAATGACATATGCCTGTGCTAATCTCTATATTAATTTGGCATTGTTTCTGCCTGTTGTTGGCTTTATTAAAGGCCTTTCCCCTTTGCAGTTTTCTCTTTAGCTTCCCAGTGCAGTCAAAGCTCATTTCAAGCCACATGCATGCTTGGCAGCTGTTGGGCCAGATGCTCCACACTGCTGGATATTTTGTCTGATTTGAGTCTAGGGACATGGTCAAGCTGCCTTAGAAATATTTTATTTATCCATATGCCAGGATCTTCAACTTACTGTCAGTTGTGATAAATTTGTTTTATTCTCAATGGTTGCAGATAGTTCAGTCTACAGATACTTGTTTAGGTCCACAAATTTGAAATTTTCATGCATTTCTCCCTTTTGTTTTTACTCTCTATTTCATTAATTTTTTTTGCCTTAATGTAATTTCTTCTTTCCACAGCTAATTTGTTCAAACAAGTAAATTTCTATCTAAGCTACACATGAATGCTATAAACTCTATATAAACTATATTATATATTTATATTATATTATATATATTACATATTAATAAGTTATATAATATGTAAGAACTATATAAATTATATAAACTATAATTATATACACTTTAAGCTTTTATTAGATAAGTGTATGGTTGCACTGAATCAAAAAAGTTTCGTTATTATCCATTCTATTTATTTATAATTTATTTCCATTTATTTTTTTATTGTAAAGATGATTTACAGAGAGGTTCAATTTACCTAAGTCAGGTGTCTAATACATTTTTTATTGAACAGTGCCATACCTTCCCTCACTTTCTCCCAGTTATTTTCCCTCCCTCCCTCTTCCCCCAAATTGTATAGTTCATTTCCAGTGAATATCACTGCTGAATTAGTTGACCCTTTGGCCCAACGTTTCTGTGCTTCTTCTCCCCCTCCCCAAATCACTTCTGTTCTATTTATTACATGCTTTGGATTGGTTCTGTGATTTAAATTTAGTTAAGCGTGTATTAATTCTGTTTACTATTTTATTTATTTTCTAGTGGATTCAATTATGGAAAATAATACTGTCACTAAATATCTACCTTTTATACCTTTAACTATTCTTCAACTAAATTTATATAATAAATTTTAAATGTTGTGTCAAGGGAAATGCAGTTTCTGATAAATATATCCTCCCTTCATATTGAATTTACTATTGAATTATTGAATGTCTGGACATCCACAAGACTAGATACATAAGAGGAAAATCTGTGTAATTTTGTTTATCTTATTTATAATACACTGTGTTTGGACTTAATCTTGTTTAGTGGACTCCAGTTTATGTCATAGCCTTTGCCTATTTCTTTAATAATTTATGTCATAGCCTTTGCCTATTTCTTTAATAATATTTTTTATCATTGTATAATATATATCTTCAATTTTTATTACTTTTTTGTGTCAGTACTAGGGCTTGAACTCTGGGCCTAGACGATGTGGTGTTGCTAATTCACTCATGTTTGTCATTGTGGCCCTTGACTTCCTGCTGTTTTGGTTGTTAATTGAAGTGTAGAGTCCCATGAACTTTTCTGCCTAGGCTGGTTTCATATTAGGATCCTTCAATGCCATTCTCTTGAGTAACTAGGATTCAAGGCATGAGGTACCAGGCAACCATGTCAAATTTTATTATTTTTAAATTCAAACATTTTATATGGATTTGGCACTCTTCTCTCTTTCTGTCTTGAATATTGTCCATTTTCTTATACTTTCAGTATTTATTATTGTTGTCAAGAATTTTAAAAATTCAAACACATTTCTTCAATTTCATTTCTTTTAATTCAATTCAGTCCTTTGTTACTTTGTAATGTGTGTGTGTGTGTGTGTGTGTGTGTGTGTGTGTGTGTGTATACCTAAACCTTTCTTTTTAAACTGAATGCTCACTATCATAACTTTTCTTCTGCTTGTTTATTTTATGTATACAGTCATCATTATTACATCCATGGATAGTTATTTTCTTAAACATTTTTCAGATTTTTTAATTCAAAGCATATTGCATATTGTCTTCCTTATTTTATTTGACCTGTTTGAGACAGCTCTTGTCAGAGAACTGGATATAGATAAAACTTGGCCTTCAGTATGATGAATTCCTTGACACATGTCATTGTAAGTTTTCATGTACATACATACAATGTCTTGGAAAATTACTGATGTAAAAATTTTGTCACAAGTAAATCTCTATTACACAAAATTCCAGATTTCCTCAAGATATTGTCTAGAATTTTTTCTTGAATAGACACACCTTAATCCACTCTATACTACAAAGAAGAAATTTTCTGAAGAAGAAGCTATTCATCTCAGGATAATCTCAAGCACATGCTAGAATTCTTGTGATCCTTAACATAATTATTGATTAAAAAATTAGAAAATCAAATTCAGGTAAACAAAAAATCTTATGTCCTGCTCTTCACCGATTATATATTTTTCTTCATTTATGCTCATGTTATTTTTTCACCTTCTCCAATTAGTTTAAAATTACAATTGGCATTTTTCACTATAAAGCAATACATAGCCATGGAAAAATTATCGTACTTTACTGGGTGACATTTTTCTTAAGCTAATAAAAGCAAATTAAATGCAAACCAGGAAAATAAAGAATACTGAAAAAAAAAAAAGGCCCATAGTGGTTGGAAAATAACTGATGCTAAGTTTAAAGTTGGTCATATTTTTTTTTACAAAACTACAAATTGCACTAGCAAAGTTAATACAATGAATAATAATTTATGTACCCATCAAGAAAAAAAGTTGAAAAATGTAAGGTATGGTGCCACTCTAGTTAATTTACATGTGCTTATGTGTGAGTATGTTTGTTTGTGTGTATGGTTGTGTGTGAATGTACACAATAGAACAAGCATGATAGGTAGCTATTAGTAAAGATATATGAATGGAATCCTATATTCCTGGGTCCTTGAATATCTTGATGTATGCATATGAGATTTATAATCATACATTTGAATTTGAAAATGAAATACAATCTTAGAATATTTGTAAACATACAATCCTTTCAAAATGTAAGCACTTTTCTATGAGCAATTCAATTATTTTCTTTCTGAAATGAGTTAAGTAAAGCTTATTGAGTCTGATCAGCCTTGTTTCCAGGGAATTGCAGTTCAATTTCATTTTTAATTAGAATTGAACGTTGTGAAATTCTCAGCACTGGTAAGCAAGATCTAGTAATAAAGTACATACTTAATTTGTATTAAGTTTCTGAAATTTAGTGTAGACATAAAGTAATATGCTTGGTTAATATTTAAACATCTTCTAGTGTTCTCACAGAGCATTATCCATTCATAAAAGCTGATGTTCTATAACAAATCACTTTCACTTTCAAATAAACTTATTACAAAAGGAGCAAAGATTATTCAATTAAAAGGGAAAAACAGAGTAATTATTTACTCCCATTTGGTGTGTGCAATAGCTTTAATCATTTCTATAAATGCCCAGAAAGGAGAGATAGGTTGGCATAAATATAATTTCACTCCAGTATTATTATTGAAATAGAATTACAGATTATTCATAGGGGATGAAATTTTCTATGCAAAAAAACACATTCTTTTACAAAAATAGAGATTTTTTTTTCCATTGCAATAAGATCCCATGGAAAAAGCAGCTGGGCTCCACAAGGTGACTTTCCTAATGTTTTCTCCTATTTAAAATTTTCATTCCTGTTCCATGTTTGTCTGATGTTACCCAAATACTCTTTATCACATTGGAGGTGCTTGACAAATATGTATCTGAGATAATATTTTTCATCATTTCTGTGCACACTGATTATTAAACTGGTTGTGTTCCTTGTACAGAATCCTGCCTTAATACATTACCAGAGCCAGGGGAAAAGAGTAAGGACCCTTGTCATAAATGCCTGTCCCCATGAACATCTAGATGGGAAGCATAGCAGGTTGATTCAACAGTTAACCTAAGAGTTTACCAGGTAAGTTAGAGTCAGGATGGACTTTGGCACCTCTCTCTTTAAGCAATAACTATGATATAAATGAAATTATACATGTGCATAATTTATTTCTTCACCCCAAAGGGAATCAGAAAATCAAGATGACCAAGCAAGCCAAAAGCATTTCTGGGCTAGAGAAGTGGGAAAAAAATCTGACTTTAACCTCAAGTTTTTGTTTTTTTTTTTTTTTTTTTTGCCGGTCATGGGGCCTGAACTCTGGGTCTGGGCGCTGTCCCTCAGCTCTTCAGCTCAAGGATAGAGCTCTACCACTGGAGTCATAGCACCACTTCTGGCTTTTTCTGTTTATGTGGTTCTGAGGAATCGAACCCAGGGCCTCATGCTTGCAAGGCATGCACTCTACCACTGAGCAACCTTCCCAGCTCCTAACCTCAAGTTTATATTGTTGATTGTCAATTTCTGCCAGACAGGATTGCAAAGGTAATGGCTAGTGATCTATAAGCTGCACCAAGAGACATGAACACTGACGCTTCTTTGGCATCAGTAAATCTTTCTAATTAGTGAAACTAGAAAAGATAACATGGAATTTACCTTATAATTTAATACTTTACATGAACCATGCATCTTATTTGCATCCCTTAAATGGAAAACTTGCAATGGCCTAGGATTGGGAACATCCCTTAGCTGCTCACGTCTTTTTACTAGCCTATATAATTGAGCAAATTAATTTCAAGAGGGGAAAAAGAAATTATATCTCTGTGAAGTGGATTGGCTTATTAATTGAGAAAAATGAATATGGTAGCAAAATATGTATTTTACTGATTAGCAAAAGAAGCGAAAAATTTACTATCCTAATTCTAAAATGCATAAGCTCATATTATAAGGAGTGGAAAGATAAAATTATAAGGAAACACAATGAACTTTGGAAAAACATATGCATCCTTTGGAAGATCCTAGAATTTTCAGCTCTTTCGATCAGACATACATTGAAAAGCAAATAGAGCTTGGAATTCCATGATAATGGAAGAATATCTTCATTGTGCCTGAAGATTTACCTTTGGAAATAACCCACAAAACTGTCATTTTTACTCAGTGGTGTGGATAGCTTCCACTGTTTAATGGCTGTTCCAGGATGGAGATTCTTTGGCCTGATCCAGTTTTTCATTTCTTATCTTGCTTGTGAGCAAAGCTACAGAGTTGAGCTCCTGAGGGAAAAAAATGAAGTAAAATAGAGAATAAACATAACTATTTTTTAAGGAGAATTAAAATATAAAAATTCCCTCAATATTTTCAAAGTCTGGAAAAATAATATATTTTTAAGTGTGAAGCCTTTCCCATACAATGACTAGTGCATAAACTATCACTTAATTTAATATGATTTCTTTTATAAATACAGAAACTTGCAAATTTACACTATTACAGATTTCACATTGTTTAGGAACAGTATGGCTTTATGTAAACACGTTTTCACATCTGAAATCTGGCATTAATTAAGTACTCATGGTTGAGAAATTTTTGTGTCAAGATATTGCCTCATTTTTATTTTTATTTTTTATTTATTTATTTTTTTGGGTCCGGTTGTGGGGCCTGAACTCTGGGCCTGGGTGCTGTCCCTCAGCTCTTCAGCTCAAGGCTAGCGCTCTACCACTTGAGCCACAGCGCCACTTCTGGCTTTTGTCTTTTTTTGCTTATGTGGTACTGAGGAATCGAACCCAGGGCCTCAGGCATGCAAGGCAAGAGCTCTACCACTTAGCCACCTTCCCAGCCCCATGGATTGCCTCTTTTTAAATAACAATTTTTCAAGCTACTATGAGACAGTAATGAGATATGTTTAGAGTAGAATAACAAATAGTCATGTATGAGCTGGGTGCAGTGCATCAACTTTTTTAATCCTTGGTACATGGGAGATTGGGGGTAGGGAATCAAAGTTCAAGGCTAACCTCAGGCCTAAGAGTAGAGAGGACTATTCACTGTGTGTAGTGTTATAAGTCTGTCATCCTAGTAATAAATAGAAATACAAGAAGGAGAATCACATTCTAACCCCTTTCAAGCATAAAGTGAGATTCTGTCTTATAAGTGATCAACACAAAAGGGGGTTAAGATTGATGTAAACATTATAGTTCTGGCTTATCGACTGTAAGGCCCTAAATTCAAACCATCAGTAGTGTGTGGGGAAAACACATATGTATACTATAGAAATATAATTTATTTCCATTTTTCTCCCTTCTCTTCTCCTTCTTCCCATCTCTCCCTCACTCCTCCCTCTTTTCCATTCTCTCATACACTCTCCCTCTCTCTCTTCTTTCCCTTCCTTACTTCCTGACTTTCTTCCTTCTTTCCTTCCTGCCTTCCCTCTCCTTTCTGAATTTTAATGATGCAAGATAGAGATACTTTTGAGGACTTTGCAGAAAACTTTCTGAATAACTGAGATTTTCTCTTTACAAAGCAGAAAAGTCAATTCTTATTAATCTTACTAGGATTATTTAAATAAGTTCAGATTTATCAAAAGCAGAGTTTTGAAATCACAGTTTAAGGTGGTCAGTGATTTTGAAAAGGAATGATATACACATTCCATGCATTGTAATTACAATGAGTCTTCATGACTGTAATAGCCTTTATTTTGGAAAAAACTACAAAGATATGAAGTGGCTTATGAAACATATCAAAGCAAACAAATCTTAGGAACCTATTTTTTCAACAAATTTGACAAGAAATGTGCGTATTACCTTACTTATGTAATGTAACCCCTCTGTACATACATCATCTTGGCAATAAAAAAGGGGAGAAAGAACACATGGTACAGAATGGCATCTTGTAAGCAGCCATTTTTTAAGGTTTTAAGTTATTTGTCATTACAAATGAAAAACATCAGATAGGAGATGAAAATAGAAATAAAAAGATTGCTTTTTAATATAAAGTGAATAAAATACAAAACAACTATTAGAAAATATATTTTTCACATCTTTCAAATTCAATATATAAATAAGAGGCCATAATACCTACTAAGTGTATCCACAATTTCAAGAGAAAAGGGAAAACATAAAAATAATTGTTTAAGCACCAGTCACTGGTGAATCTTGCCTATAATCTTAGTTTCTCAGGAAGCTGAGATGTGAGGATCATGGTTTGAAGTCAGCCCTGGCAGGAAAGTCCATGAGACTCATGTCTCCAGTTAACCACCAGAAAACCAGAAGTGTTGCTGTGCCTCAATGTGATAGAACACTAGCCTTGAGCAAAAGAGCTAAGGAACAGCATATAGGTTCTGAATTCTAACCCCAAGACAAAAAAAAAAGCTGAAGAAATGATTTTATATTATCATTTGATATATTTAATTCCCATATATTCCAGAGGTGTTTGCTTTAAACAAATAAGAATTTATTATAGGGGGAGGGAAAGTGGGAGAAAAATGAGAGAAGGAGTAACATCATTTAACAAGAAATATACTCATTGCCTTACATATGTAATATTACTCCTCTGTATATCACCTTGACAATAAAATTAAATTAAAAATACAATGTAAAAAAGAAAAAAGAATTTATTATGAAAGTTTATTACATATCTATTTTAAAAGTTTACTTTTATTTTTATGGCTCCAAGTCTATAATTTAAATATCTCAATGTATTATTTTAATATATATAATAATCTCTTTAATAGTAATTTTGAAAAGTGCATGCTTTTCCTGTCAAGATAAAGCAATAGGCACACAGTCTTCAGAGTATTGATTTCAGTCTCTTTTCAGAAAGCAGAGAGAGCAAGAAGCACTTTATGGGCTAACTTTTTGCTAACCAATTTGTAAAGAATAATGTACAATTGAAAGGAAAGTGTAGTTTAGTGAAATTATCCCCAGATTTGAATTAAAAAAAAACTCTACTTTGATCCCTTACACTTGTTTGTATTTCATTATGAAGGCCGAAATAGCTTCTGTTTTATATTTTTATAATAAATTTGCTTTATTTGTGTTCCAGTACTGGGGAATAAACTCAGTGCCTGTATGCTCTCTTTCAGCTTTCTCTGTTCAAGAGTGACACTCATCACTTGAACCACACTTTTACTTCTCACTTTTTCGTAGTTAATGGTAGGTAAGATTCTCAGTTTTCTATCAGGCTGCCTTTGAACTGCAATTCACAGAATCAAGGCTGCTGCATAGCTAGACTTAAAGGCCTGACTCACAAAGCTCTGAAGGCAAGATGGTGCTTGTGGAGCTAGGAAGTTGCTACTTGTTGGAAAAACAAGAGCCTCCTCCTCTCCTAGTTGAAATGCATGTGGCAATTTGGAAGTGGCAGACATCCTAAATAGTGAATATCAAAATAGCATGCCTAGTTCAATCAGTTCAAAGGCGTGAACTGACAACATAGAAGCATCTGTTAGTGGAGTAAAGCCCAACTATGGAATTCAACTACTACTCTTGCTGACTCAGAGATTAAGCAGTGTATAAATGACATCCTCCTTCTAGACTAAAAAAGATTATTTCTGGTGAAAAGTTAAAATAAAAGCAAGTAAGGAGTAAAGTATAGAAATTACTGCAGGTTCCTGCCTCTTATCCTTCCTGAATAAGTTTTTTTGTTCCTTGAATGTGAAATCTATGTTCTTTCCCCGAGCCCAAATGATTCCTATCCAAAGCAATAGAATGGAACGAAGGCTGGACCATTATTAGCTATCAGACTAACATTCCTGAAAAAAGAAATCCCCAAGAGGTTGAGAGTTTTATAAGATCTGGTGAACAATTCCACTGTATTCTACCTATGAATTGTTCATAACATTCATTTCAGATGTGACTATTGGCAAGCAATAGGGATTACCTTTATGTGAAATACCTGAAAATAAATAAATTAATAATGCTCATGGCAGAAATACCAGACCAGTAATCTTGAAACGGGGTAAAGACATTTATATGGAAGGACAAAATCATGATGTCAAACACCATTGGGCTAGACTCAGCCAACTAGTATCTGTTTTCAGATAACAAAATGAAAAAGGAAAGAAAAATTTCAACAGGACCTTTAAATGAAGGATAAAGAAAGAACAAAACACAAATGACTTGCTTTGTAAAATTCAAGCTGTGTTACATCATCACAATATTTGTAAGATGTTACAAAGATATGTATTTCATGAGATTTTGGTCCTAATATGTGTTATAACATAAGCACCTGAGTTATTTTGTTTTACTTTATACCATAGACTCCATGTTATAAATACCTGAGTTATTTTGTTTTACTTTGTACCATATTCATTCACTCATTTGTTCATTATCTGAAATAAATTCTATTCTAAGTTATGTGCAACTCAACAACATTCAAAATATTATTTTTATGCCAAGTATTTTACTAGGCACTGGGTATATAAGACAAAAACCTACTTCCAGCCTCAAGTAGGTTTCTATCTATTACTGCTAAAGTTAACTTAGAAAAGCTTCCTAATTCTGCAAGGAAAAGAATTAAATTGTTTGTATATTAAATGATGTGGAGATTTTTGTCAGCATGGAGGTTGTGTTCACTGTGAAGCTATGAAAGAAGTCTCCAACTCTGATTTGGAAATGGAAAAGTGTCTTGGGGTATTTACGAACCATTTCTCAGTCACCATTGGGCTATTTCAGGTAGCAAGATCTTGCTGAGTTTGAATCCATCAGAGCAAGGATCATTTGACTCAGAGTTATGAGGCTCTTTGAACATGTAAAACAAGGTTGGGGGAGGATGAGTAGGAGGTTGATTTAGTGATTTCTAATTTTATGTGATTTAAAACACTGTTGCTCTACAAAAGGATTTGTAGCTACCACTGATGGGCATTTGTATTAACATATTCAGTAAATTTATACAATATTTAACTTCTCTCTTGGGAATAAAATGCTGATTGAGGTCCTACTATAAAAGTAGATGCATTCCCAATATAAACAGAAAATTGATGGCATTGTCAAAACTATCTACTTAACCCTGCATGATTATGTGATTGTTCTTATGCTAAACTGTGCAGCATATTTTTGTGAATGGATGCTGTGAAATCATGTTAGAAAACAAAATTAGCATTTCACTTTGTAATAACAAATCTTTAAAATAGAGTAATAATAAATCTGAAAGGATTTGCAACTGTGTAATAAGAAACCTGAAAGGAGGATGCTCTTAGGGGAGGGACACAAAAGCACAATGCCTATGTGCTTCTGACCATATAAAATAAGATTTATTGGAATGACCTCCAGGAAATGGAAACAGGCTTAGTCTTTAGCAGAAGAAAAACAAATATTCCTTTGGGGTGGATCTCACCAGAGTGCTTTTGTTTCCTTGAGAATTGATTGTTATCAAACAATTAACCTTTCTACCCATGTTAGTTCTCACCTTTCCCCCAGTTGTGGTGATTTCACTGTAATACTCTCACCAGAGCTGAACTCTCAGCTTCTCTTAACTTTTGACACTGTGACTTAAGCATTTTTTCCTCTATAAAGTAGTCAGTCTCAGCTATTTCACTATAGTAACAAAGAAATGAGTCAATACTGGCTTCATTGAGCAACTAAATAACAAGAAAATAGGAAAATGAGTGCCATAGTTCTATATTTTTCACTACTATTCTCTTACCCTATCAGTGAGTAATTAAAACTTGGGTAATACCTCCCTACCACGAAGTATGGCCAGTGGTAGGGCAGATTAGAGCTAACCATTTCTTTCGACATTTTTGGCAGAATTTTAATTCATTTTTTTCTTTTTTAGAGGGAGGAGAAATGGAATGAAGAAAGAAATTGGAGTGGAAAGAAGAGAAAAACTATATAACCTCTGGATAGTTGGATGGGTATCTGAACTCCTTGTTGGAGCTTGAACATGCAATTTTTTTTTTTGTCGGTCATGGCATGGGACTTGAACTCTGGACCTGGGCCTTGTCCCTGAGCTATTCAGCTCAAGGCGTGCACTTTACTGTTTGAGCCACAGTGCCATCTCTGGTTTTCTAGTGAGTCATTGAAGATAAGAGCCTCACAGACTTTCCTGCCTGGGCTGGCTTTGAACCGGGATCCTTAGATCTCAGCCTCCTGATGAGCTAGGATTACAGGAGTGAGCCACCAGTGCCCAGCCCATGTGTTTTTGTTTTTGTTTTTGTTTTAAATGAGATGTTGGCAGACAGTTTATTATTTTAAAGCCACACAGAAGCCATCAAATGTCTTACCAGCCCTCACAGTTCTCTCTACGAATCAATCATAAGAATAAGTAAAAAAGGGCCATTTCCTTTTTTTTAAGTTATTGTCAAGGTGATATATATAGGGGTTACAGTTATTTAAGTAATGTAATAAGTACATTTCTTGTCAAACTTGTTACCCCTTTCCTCAATTTTCTCTTACTTTCCCTCCCCCACTGTACTCCCCTCCAATTTGTACAGATCATTTCCAACATTTTGTGTGTATATTGCTGTTGTATTGGTTCCCCCTTTGTCATTGGTCTCGCCATTTTGTTGTTCCCCTTCTCTTCCCTATTTCAGATGAACGTGTATACAATACCAGAGTTCCAAAATCAAATACAGTGACAGCAAGGGATATGCCATAGGGAGAAAAACACACAAAAAGAAACAAAAAAAATCACATAGTACATTAAAAACAACAACAACAATGAAAAACCTAGTGTGTCCATGTCTTGGAGATCATTTCACTTAGCATCATTTTATATGGTTATATGCATATAGCTATTGAGCTATTCTGGTCATCTGCTAAGATTATCCTAGATGTGTACTAACTATTGCAAACAAGAGAAACCATGGGACCTATGTTTCTTTGGGTCTGGCTTACTTCACTTAATATGATTTTTTCCCAAGTCTTTCCACAAATCACTCTGGAAAGTAGTATAGAAGTTCCTCAAAAGATTAAACATAGAGCTCTTCTATGACCCAGCAATCCTGCTTTTGGACATTTACCCAAAGGACCACAAACAAAACCATACTAAAGCTACCAGCACAACTATGCTTATTGCAGCATTATTCACTATAGCTAAGATATGGAATAAACCCAGGTGTTCCTCAGTAGATGAATGGATCAAGAAAACGTGGTAAATACATACAATGGAATTCTATGCTTCCATCAGAAAGAATGACAAGGGCAGTTTCTTTAAGTTTAACTCAGAAATAAGGAGAAGCTGACTCACTGCTGAGCAGAGCTTCAGCAAACAAAAGTAAAAATTCACAAGGTAAATGAGGAAGAATAAATATTACTCCCCCAAATAATGCTAACACCAATATAGTTTCTTTTCTTTTGTATTTTCTATGAAAATTTTAGTGTTCTATGTAGAAGTCTATAACTCACTTATATTTAAAATATTTTATTATAATACATTTGT
Source organism: Dipodomys spectabilis (assembly GCF_019054845.1). Classification (NCBI taxonomy): domain Eukaryota; kingdom Metazoa; phylum Chordata; class Mammalia; order Rodentia; family Heteromyidae; genus Dipodomys; species Dipodomys spectabilis. The sequence continues at coordinate 1,979,984 of NW_024871140.1, forward strand.
AATAATATGAATATTTCATTGTGACATTTCCACTCAACTATACAATGCATTCTACCTAGTCTTAACCTTCTTTCCCCACTTCCTAAAATAATTTCAAGAGCCTTCATTATTTTCATACAAGTACATACATTATCCATTCCAATCATACTGGGCCTCATTTATCCTCCCTGCCTTCCACTAGAATCCAACAAAACCTGTCTCTATTTCCCAGCCCTTCAAACATTTATTGATCTACAGCTTTTGTTGAATTTGTTCATTCTCTTTTCAAATATAGTTGTGATCCATTTAAAAATTATTCATCTTTCATCTTTTTCCCCTTTTTCCTTTTCCTTCTTTTTTAAGTAGTACTTTATATAAACACATATTATATGTTTATCTAAATATTTTTTACTGTGCTGGCCCTTTTTCTTTATTATTTAAGCAAGACTCCTATTTGCTTTGGCTTTATTTTTCAAAGAGCATGTTTTGCTTTTTCTGGGGCCAGCTATAGCTCATGATCCTCCAATTCATTTCCAGAGTATCTGAGTTCATAGGCAATTTCTGTCACATGGTTTGCTATAATTATTTTGAGTTTATATTTGTGTATGGATTAACAGTGTCATCCAATTTTATTCTGTTGTGTGTGAGTATGTGGTTTTCTAAGCGTTATTTCTTGAAGACATTATCCTCTCTTCAATGTGTATTATTGGAGTCTTTTTCAGAAATCAATTGAACATAAATGTATTATTTTATTTTAGATCTATTTCATTCTCTATTATAAATATTTTGCTTCAATAAAAGCACCGTACTGTCCTGATAACTATAATTTTATAACATATTTTGAAATAAAAAATGAATTTACTCTAGATGAGTTCTTATCAAGCAGCCCTGGGTTATTTGAGATAGCTTTAACACAAAATAAAAACTGACAAGTAGAACTACAGCACAATAAAGTGTTTTTCAGACTGCTTTGCAACAATCAGCAAAATAAAGGATTAATTAACAATTAATTAATTAATTAACAATCAGCTGATAAAGGATTAATTTTAACTCCAGAGCAAAATATTTCAATTCAACTAAAAATAAGCAATGGAGACAAGTAAAGCAAATTACAGGCATGTCACACCTGTTTCAATAACAATTATTAAAAAGTATAAAGACAAATGAAGTCTCCAGGTATAGAGGAAAGAAACCCCTTGTGGAAGCAAAGTAAGAAAGGACAAACATGTGACAAAGTATTTGACTAGCACGTGTAAGGAAGGCCTAAGGGTGAACCCCAGTTCATTCTCTTTTGGGGGACATGGCTTATACTCTTGCTTCCCTTATTTGCTTGTGACTGATGTTCTGCCTACATAGACCATGCCTCCACTTCTGGAACTTTACTTGTTATTTGAATCAAGAGTGTCTTCTCTTGTGCTTGTCTTTCCTGTCTGGTTCTAAATAGAGATTCTTAGATCTCAGTTCATTGATTAGCAGGGATTATAGATATGAGCCACTAGTGGCCAACAGCTGTCATTTTTAAAAATAGAACTTCCATATTATTTAATTTTCCCATTTCTCAATGCAACTGACATTGGATCTCAGGAGAAAGTTTAATATATATCTTCACTGCAGTAATGTTCACAGTGGACAAGACAGGGAAACAACAGAAATTCCTGACAACAGACAAATGGATGATCACGATACTATGTGATGAATGACATTCCCAACTCATTTCTACCAAGCTTGACCAAGTGAACTGATGAAGAAATGAAATATGAGGTAAATCTGTAGCACACCAGATTGAGTGAGACTTCACAATACTTCAAATGTGCAGTGCTGTAGTAACCAGGCTCTACCACATAAAAAGAAGTTCTTTCACTGTATTTGATGTTGTTATAATTTGTGGAGGAGAAGGGCAAAAGCAAATCATTTAACCAGGGATACAGGTGGACCCATTGCAACAATGAGATGTACAAGTCGTTATGTAGAAAAACGAACTTTACAACTTTGGTCGGGGGCGGGGGGATAGGGTGGAGGGAGGTAGGGGGAGTATGGGAAGGGATGGGAAGGGGAAAAAAAAGAGGAGGCAACAATGTTTGATAAGAAATGTACTCGTGGGGCTGGGAAGGTGGCTCAGTGGTAGAGCGCTTGCCTTGCATGCCTGAGGCCCTGGGTTCGATTCCTCAGCACCACATAAACAAAAAGAGAGAAAAAAGCCGGAAGTGGCATTGTGGCTCAAGTGGTAGAGCGCTAGCCTTGAGCTGAGGGACAGCGCCCATGCCCAGAGTTCTGGCCCCACGACCGGACCCCCCCCCCCAAAAAAAAGAAATGTACTCGTTATCTTGCCCATGTAATTGTAACTCCTCCATATGGTATTCTCACAATAAAAAAAAAAGATGTTCTAAATAGAAGCTGTTCTTTGGGCCTGGATTATTGGAAAGAAAATGCATGAAACGGAGTGGTCAGTTAGAGTTCTAAAGAACAATCAAAGATGCCAGACATGACTGAGGCCACAAAAAAATTGTGAATGAAAACCACAGGGTTTCTCTATGTTGTAAGATTTCTGAGCTTCTTTAGTGCTGTAGGAAACCTGACGGGTATAAAACTTCTCTATGCAATTGATCTTGTATCTGCTATGAATGTTTAGTAATGAACACTTATGTTACAGTGTTTACAAGAAACGCTGTTGACATAGAAATTTAAGAAAAGCATTTTAGTGTTTATATCAAAATGGATATTGCTGTAGTAAATAGTAAATAGAACATGATAAACATCATGATTATACCATAGACTGTGTTTGAGGACAGAGTATCACCTAACCCCCCTTAGGAGACCAGAATGAGGAGAAGGCATAGCCGAGGGAGTAGTCTGAATTAAGAAGGTATGTGAGAAAGGCTATTGAAAGAACTATATGAAGAACTGAGCTATGGTAGGCATAAGGAAATACAAAAATATAAGTCAGGAGTACAAGCATGTTTATAGTAGGTAAATCATTTATAAAATACTGGCTCCTTGGTTGGTATTATACAAAATGTCAGCCAGTGCCAATAAAAATGTGTCTTTCTCATTGTTCTAACAAGCTTCTACTTCACTCAGATAAATAGTAGAAGGGAGACAAAAAAGTGCTTTTCAATTGAGGGAGGAATGAAAAGTGGTACATATAGGGAGATGATACCTGCTTTTGAGTGTTAGGTGCTGAAGACTCTCATGAATTTTATTTCATTCTAATGCACACATTGTTTTTCCGGCCAGAGTAAAGCTGATTCAAGTGACATTACCTTTCTCAACGAGGATAAGCGGAGGCCCAGCCACACTTCTTTAGCAGATTCTGAGACATGGAAATTAGACAACCTCACAATCTGAGCCAAAGTCAAGGTCCAGGAAGGTAGAATAGCCCTACAGCCCCTCTAACATATGCCATGCATTTTCCAAGAAAACTGTGACTAAAGTCTATGATTAGGATAGAGAGAAAGTAGGAAGTGCTTGTGAAAGCTGACAGTAGGTAACCAAGGAAAAGATAAGTTAAAATTTTGAGTTAGTGGTATAGTAACCGCACTTTCACATCCATGTTCATTGCTGTACTGTTCACAGGGGGCAATTTATGGAAAAAACTCAGGTGCCCTAAAATGGATGAGCAGATCAAGAAAATGTGATACACACATGGAATTTTGCTCATTTTCAGAAAGAATAATATGTCATTTTCAAAGAAATGCATCAACCAAGAAAAAAAAATCATATTAAGTAAATTAAGCCAGGCTAGAGAAACAGAAGTTGCATGTGTTCTCACCAATTTAGAAGTTATTTATAATGAAAACATTCATGAAAGCAGATACAGATTTTCATGCATATACACACAAACTGAATAAAGAAGGATATTCTTAGGGGCAGAATTCAACAGTGCAACTCCTTTGAACAACTCACAAACTCTTTAAAAATATGAATATCAGGAAGCAGTTTGGGCAAGCAGTGACATAATTGGAGGAAGGAAAGGTGAGTAAATTATATTCAATTCACATTAGATAAAAATTGAAATATGTAACATGAGGGTAGGGATGGAAGGTGGACATAGGGGAAAACGATGAAAGGGGTGATATTATCAAGATATATTTATCATTTGATATATGAAATTGAAACCTCTTTATAAAACTACATAATACAAAGGGAATACTACTATTACTACTACCACTACTATTACCACTACTACTAATACTAGTGATGGTAATGACAAAATACAACTTGATTTCTGGTTAATATTCTTACATTATTTTTTCATGGACCTAATAATATGGACCTCTATTTATCAAGTCCTGGAGTTCCATCTAAATTTATTTAAGCCAAGCCAGTAATTTGAAAAAAATGTATGATTTCTTTTAAACTATACAATTATTCTTGATGTTTTGCTTACCGTAACTTAAGGAAAGAAAACTTTCTACCTCAATTCTTCTGTCAGTATGTTTGAGGTGAGACAATAATCAGAAGGAGCCAGGATGTAACCATCCAACCACTATTTTATCATAAAAAAGAAATGTTTTAGCCCATTTTAAGCACACATATACTTAAAAGTGAGGTGTACTTATTTTACTTTATATTTTGTAGAAAATAGAGGAAATGTGACAAGTACAGAGTGACTGTCATTTCAGGAAGAACTTGGAGTCTGTGAGGCTGGCCCAGGCCGATGCAGGTGTGGCTGGCTTGGATAGGACTTTGAGAGCCTGTCCCACACTTGTCCATGCAGTACTTCAATGGACAGGGCTCTGTGAGCCTGGCCTGGGGCGGTCAAGGAGCAGCTGGCTTGGAAAAGACGCTGTTAGGTTGACCCGGGCCAGTCTAAGAGGATCCAGCTAGGACAAGGCTCTGTGAGGTTGGCCCGGGCCGATGCAGTCGTGGCTGGCTTGGATAAGACTTTGAGAGCCTGTCCCGCACTGATCGATGCAGTACTTCAATGTACAGGGCTCTATGAGCCTGGCCCGCGAAGGATCTGGCGGCGTTGGTTTGTACAGGGCTCTGTGAGCCTGTCCTGGGCCTATCCAGGGGGTGCTGGCTTGGACAGGACTCTCTGAGCCTGGCCTTGGCCACTTCAGGCAGAGCTGGCTTGGACAGGGATTCTGTGAGGCTGGTCCCCTCGGGTCTAGGGCAGCTGGCTTGGACAAGACTCTGTGAGGCTTGCCCGGCCCAGTCTAGGAGGAGCTGGCTTGGACATGGCTCAAAAGGCTGCCCCACCTGGTCCAGGCGACCCTGGATTGGACAGAGCTCTGTGTGCCTGGTCCGCACCGGTCCTGGTGGTGCTGTCTTGGACAGAGTTCTGTAAGCCTGGCCAGCGCCGGTCCAAATGGTGTTGGATTGGACAGGGCCCTGTGAGTCTGGTGCTGTCTGGTTCAGTTGACAATGGCTTGGACAAGTCTCTGTGAGCCTGGCCCGGGCTGGTCAAGGAACAGCTGGCTTGGACAAGACTCTGTGAGGTTGGCTCAGGCCAGTCTAGGAGAAGTTGACTTGACAGGGTTCTGAGAGCCTGGCCTGGTCCAGTCCAGGAAGAGCTGACTTGGACAAGGCTCTGAGAGGTTGGCCTGGGCCAGTCTGGTAGAAGCTAGATGGCTTGAACAGGGCTCTGTGAAGCTGGCCCAGTCCGATGCAGGCGTGGCTGGCTTGGATAGGACTTTGAGAGCCTATCCTGCGCTGGTCCATGCCGTATTGCAATGGACAGGTCTCTGTGAGCCTGGCCCACTACGGATCAGGCTGCGCTGGTTTGGACAGGGCTCTGTAAAACTGGCCCGGGCCTATCCAGGGGGTCGCTGGGTTGGACAGGACTCTCTGAGCCTGGCCTTGCCCACTTCAGGCGGAGCTGGCTTGGACAGGGATTCTGTGAGGCTGGTCCAGTCGGGCCCAGGGCAGCTGTCTTGGACAAGGCTCTGTGAGGCTGGCCTGGCCCAGTCTAGGAGGAGCTGGCTTGGACAGGGCTCAAGAGGCTGTCCCCGGGCTGGTCCATGCGACCTTGGCTTGGACAGAGCTCTGTGTGCCTGGTCTGCACCGATCCCGGCGGTTCTGTCTTGGACAGGGTTCTGTAAACCTGGTCAGTGCTGATCCAAGTGGCGCTAGATTGGACAGGGCCCTGTGAGTCTGGTGCAGGCTGGTCCAGTCCAGGTGGTGCTGGCTTGGACAAGGCTCTGTGAGGCTGGCCCAGTCAGGTCGCGTTGCAGCTGGATTGGACAAGAATCTGTGAGGCTGGCCCGGCCCAGTCTAGGAGGACCTGGCATGGACAGGGCTCTTTCAGACTAGCCCCCATCTTTCCAGGCAGCACTGGCTTGCACAGGGCTCAAAAGGCTGTCCCCCGGCTGGTGTAGGCAGCCCTGATTTGGACACGGCTCTGTGAGCCGGCCTGCACCGGTCTAGGCACTGCTAGCTTGCACAGGGCTCTGTGAGGTTGGTGCAGTCTGGTCCAGTTGAAGGTGGCATAGACCGGGCTTTGTAAGGCTGAATAGGGCCAGTCAAGGAGCCGCTGGTTTGACAAGACATTGTGAGTTTGACCCGGGCCAGTCTAGGAGGATCTGGCTTGGACAGGGCTCTGTGAGATTGGCCTAGGCCAGTGCAGGTGTGGCTGGCTTGGACAGGACTTTGAGAGCCTGTCTCACGGAGGCCCAGGCAATATTGTCATGGACAGTGCTCTGTGAGCCTGGCCATGTTGGTCCAGATGGTGCTGGCTTGGACAGGGCAGTGTGAGGCTGTCCCAGGCCAGTCCAGGTGGCCTTGTCACGCACAGGGCTTGTGCAGCTGGCCCCAGACTGGTCCAGTTCGAGCTGGATTCGACAGGGCTCTGTGAGGCTGGCCCGGCCCAGTCTAGTAGTAGCTGGATTGGACATGGCTCAAGAGGCTGTCCCCGGGCTGGTCCATGCGACCTTCGCTTTGACAGAGCTCTGTGTGCCTGGCCCGCACCAGTCCCGGTGGTGATGCCTTGGACAGGGTTCTGTAAACCTGGCTAGCGCTGGTCCAAGTGGCGCTGGATTGGACAGGGCCCTGTGAGTCTGGTGCAGGCTGGTCCAGTCCAGGTGCTTCTGGATTGGACAAGGCTCCGTGAGGCTGGCCCAGTCAGGTCGAGATGCAGCTAGATTGGACAAGACTCTGTGAGGCTGGCCCGGCCCAGTCTAGGACAGGGATCTTTGGGGCTGGCCCCCATTGGTCCTGGCAGCACTGGCTTGGACAGGGCTTAAAAGGCTGTCCCCCGGCTGGTCTAGGTGATCCTGACTTGCACAGGGCTCTGTGAGCCTGGCTTGCACCGGTCCAGGCAGTGCTGGCTTGCAAAGGGCTCTGTGAGGCTGGTGTAGTCTGGTCCAGTTGAAGGTCGCATGGACAGTGCTATGTGAGGGTGGCCAGGGCTGGTCAAGGAGCAGCTGGCTTGAAGAAGTCTCTGTGAGGTTGGCCCGGGCAAGTCTAGAAGGAGCTGGCTTGGAAAGGGCTCTGGTAGAATGGCCCAGGCCAGTGCAGGTGACCCTGTCTCCCACAGGGCTTATGCAGCTGGCCCCAGGCTGGTCCAGGAGCAGCTGGATTCGACAGGGTTCTGTGAGGATGGCCTGGTCAAGTCGAGAAGCAGCTGGCTTGGACAAGACTCTGTGAGGCTGTCCCAGCCCAGTCTAGGAGGAGCTGGCTTGGACTGGGCTCTTTGAGGCTGGCCCCCATCGGTCCAGGCAGCGCTGGCTTAGACATGGCTCGAAAGACTGTCCCCACACCGATCCAAGTGGCGCTGGACTGTACAAAGCCCTGTGAGTCTGGTGCAGGCTGGTCCAGGTGGCGTTGCCTTGGACAAGGCTCTGTGATGCTGGCCCGGCCCAGTCTAGGAGGAGCTGTCTTGGACAGGGCTCTTTGAGGCTGGCCCCCATCGGTCCAGGCAGCACTGGCTTGGACAGGGCTTAAAAGGCTGTCCCCCGGCTGGCGTAGGCGATCCTGACTTGCACAGGGCTCTGTGAGCCTGGCCTGCACCGGTCCAGGGAGTCCTGGATTCCAAAGGGCTCTGTGAGGCTGGTGTAGTCTGGTCCAGTTGAAGGTCACATGGACAGTGCTATGTGAGGGTAGCCAGGGCCGGTGAAGGAGCAGCTGCCATGAATAAGTCTCTGTGAGGTTCGCCCAGGCCAATCTAGGAGGAGCTGTCTTGGACAGGGCTCTTTGAGGCTGGCCCCCATCGGTCCAGGCAGCACTGGCTTGTACAGGGCTTAAAAGGCTGTCCCCCGGCTGGCGTAGGCGATCCTGACTTGCACAGGGCTCTGTGAGCCTGGCCTGCACCGGTCCAGGGAGTCCTGGCTTGCAAAGGGCTCTGTGAGGCTGGTGTAGTCTGGTCCAGTTGAAGGTCACATGGACAGTGCTATGTGAGGGTAGCCAGGGCCGGTGAAGGAGCAGCTGCCATGAATAAGTCTCTGTGAGGTTCGCCCGGGCCAATCTAGGAGGAGCTGGCTTGGACAGGGCTCTGTGAGGCTGGTCCAGGCCGGTGCAGGCGTGGCTGGCTTGGACAGGACTTTGAGAGCCTGTCCTGCTCAGGTACAAGCAGTATTGGCGTGAACAGGGCTCTGTGAGCCAGGCCCGTGACAATTCAGGCGGCACTGGTTTGGACTGGGCTCTGTGAGACTACCCTGGTAATATCCAGGCAGTGGTGGCTTGGACAGGACTCTCTGAGCCTGGCCTTGGCGACTTCAGTTGGAGCTGGTTTGGACAGGGAAATTGTGAGGTTGCTCTGGTCGGTTCCAGGGCGGCTGGCTTGGACAAGACCCTGTGAGGCTGGCCCGGCCCAGTCTAGGAGGAGCTGGCTTGGACAGGGCTCAAGAGGCTGTACCCGAGATGGTCCAGGCGACCCTGACTTGGACAGAGCTCTGTGTGCCTGGCCCGCACCGTTCCCGGTGATGCTGTCTTGGACAGGGTTCTGTAAACCTGGCCGCGCCGGTCCAAGTGGCGATGCATTGTACACGTCGCTGTGAGTCTGGTGCAGGCTGGTCTAGGTGGCCCTGCCGTGGACAAGGCTCTGTGTGGCTGGCCCAGAGAGGTCAAGGTGCAGCTGGGTTGGACTAGACTCTGTGAATCTGGCTCAGCCCAGTCTAGGAGGGGCTGGCTTGGACTGGGCTCCTTGAGGCTGGCCCCCAATGTTCCAGGCGGCGCTGGCTTCGACATGGCTCAGAAGACTGCCCCACACAGGTCCAGGTAGTGCTGGCTTAGACAGGACTCTTAGAGCCTGGCCCATGCAGGTCCAGGTAGTGCTGGCATAGACAGGGCTCTGTGAGTCGGGTGCAGTCCGGTTCAGTAGACGCTGGCTTGGTGAGGGCTCTGTGAACCGGGGCCGGGCCAGTCTAGGAGCAGCTGGTTTAGACAAGACTATGTGAGGTTGGCCCACACCAGTCAAGCAGGAGCTGGCATGGACAGGGCTCTGTGAGGCTGGCCCAGGCCTGTCCAAGTGGCCCTGGCTTGGACAGGACTCTCTGAGCCTGGCCTGGGCCGCTTCAAGCAGAGATATCTTGGACAGGGCTCTGTGACGCTGGCCCGGTCCAGTCCAGTTGGCGCTGGCTTAGACAGGGCTTCTGAGGATGGCCTGGTCAGGTCGAGGAACAGGTGGCTTGGACAAGACTCTGTGAATCTGGCCTGCACAGTCTTGGAGGAAATGGCTTGGACAGGGCTCTTTGAGGCTTGCCCTCCTCAGTCCAGGCACTGATGGCTTGGACAGGGCTCGAAAATCTGTCCCCAGGGTGGTCCAGGCGGCAAGGGCTTGGATAGGACTCTATGAGACTGGCCCAGGCCAGTCAAGGAACAGTTGGCTTGGACAAGCCTCTGTGAGGTTGGTCCAGGCCAGACTAGGAGAAGTTGACATGGACAGGGTTCTGTGAGCCTTGCCTGGTCCAGTCAGGGAAGAGCTGGCTTGGACAAGGCTCTGTGAGGTTGACCCGGGCTAGTCCAGGAGGAGCTGGATTCGACAGGGTTCTGTGAGGATGGCCTGGCCATGTCGAGGAGCATCTGGTTTGGACAAGACTCTGGGAGGCTGTCCCGGCCCAGTCTAGAAAGAGCTGGGTTGGACTAGGCTCTTTGAGTATGGGCCCCATCGGTCCAGGCGGCGCTGTCCTAGACATGGCTCAAAAGACTGTACCCACGCCGGTCCAGGTAGTGCTGGCTTAGTCTGGTTCAGTCTGGTTCAGTTGACGCTGGCTTGGACAGGGCTCTGTGAGACTGGCCGGCGCGGGTCAAGGCAGCCCTGGGTTAGTCAGGGCACTGTGAGGTTGGTGTAGTCTGGTCCAGTTGACACTGGCTTGGACAGGGCTCTGTGAGCCTGGCCCAGGCCGATCAAGGAGAAGCTGGTTTGGACAAGACTCTGTGAGGTTGACAAGGGCTAGTCCAGGAGGAGCTGGATTAGACAGGGTTCTGTGATGCTGGCCCAGGCCGGTCCAGGTGGCCCTGTCTGGCACAGGGCTTGTGCAGCTGGCCCCAGGCTGGTCCAAGAGGAGCTGGCTTGGACACAGATCTGTGAGGCTTGCTTGGTCAGGTCGAGGAGCACCTGGCTTGGACAAGATTATGTGAGGCTGTCCCCCGGCCCAGTCTAGTAGGAGCTGGCTTGGACTGGGCTCTTTGAGGCTGGCCCCCATCGGTCCCAGTGGCGCTGGCCTGGACATGGCTCGAAGACTGTCCCAATGCCGGTCCAGGTAGTGCTGGTTAAGACAGGCCTCTGTGAGCCTGGCCCATGCCGGTCCAGGTAGTGCTGGCTGAGACAGGGCTCTGAGTCTGGTGCAGTCTGGTTCAGTTAACGCTGGCTTGAACAGGGTCTTTTCAGGCTGGCCCTTATCAGTCTAGGCACTGCTAGCTTGGACAGGGCTGGAAAAGCTGTCCCCAGGGTGGTCCAGGTGGCGCTGGCTTGGACAGGGCTGAGTGAGCCTGGCCCAGGCCGGTCAAGGAACGGAACAGCTGGATTGGACAAGACTCTCTGAGGTAGGCCCAGGCCAGTCTAGGAGAAGCTGGCTTGAACAATGTTCTGTGAGCCTGGCCTGGTCCAGTCCAGGAAGAGCTAGCTTGGACAAGGCTCTGTGAGGTTGGCCCGGGCCAGTCTGGTAGAAGCTAGCTGGCTTGGACAGGGCTCTGTGAGGCTGGCCTGCACAGTCTTGGAGGAAATGGCTTGGACAGGGCTCTTTGAGGCTTGCTCTCCTCAGTCCAGGCACTGCTAGCTTGGACAGGGCTGAAAAAGCTTTCCCCAGGGTGGTCCAGTTGGCACTGGATTGGACAGGGCTTTGTGAGCCTGGCCCAGGCCAGTCAAGGAACAGCTGGCTTGGACAAGACTCTGTGAGGTTGACCCAGGCCAGTCTAGGAGAAGCTGGCTTGGACAGGGTTCTGTGAGCCTGGCCTGGTCCAGCCCAGGAAGAGCTGGCTTGGACAAGGCTCTGTGAGGTTGGCCCGGGCCAGTCTGGTAGAAGCTAGCTGGCTTGGACAGGGCTCTGTGAGGCTGGCCTGCACAGTCTTGGAGGAAATGGCTTGGACAGGGCTCTTTGAGGCTTGCTCTCCTCAGTCCAGGCACTGCTAGCTTGGACAGGGCTGAAAAAGCTTTCCCCAGGGTGGTCCAGTTGGCACTGGATTGGACAGGGCTTTGTGAGCCTGGCCCAGGCCAGTCAAGGAACAGCTGGCTTGGACAAGACTCTGTGAGGTTGACCCAGGCCAGTCTAGGAGAAGCTGGCTTGGACAGGGTTCTGTGAGCCTGGCCTGGTCCAGCCCAGGAGGAGCTGGCTTGGACAAGGCTCTGTGAGGTTGGCCTGGGTCAGTCTGGTAGAAGCTAGCTGGCTTGGACAGAGCTCTGTGAGGCTGGCCCAGGCCGATGCAGGAGTGGCTGGCTTGGATAATACTTTGAGAGCCTGTCCCGCGCTGGTCCATGCAGTATTGCAATGGACAGGGCTCTGTGAGCCTGGCCCAAGACAGATCAGGCAGCGCTGGTTTGGACAGGGCTCTGTGAGATTGGCCCGGGCCTATCCATGGGGCGCTGGCTTGGACAGGATTCTCTGAGCCTGGCCTTGGCAACTTCAGGGGGAGCTGGCTTGGACAGGGATTCTGTGAGGCTGGTCCAGTCAGGTAGAGGGCACCTGGCTTGGACAAGACTCTGTGAGGCTGGCCTGGCCCAGTCTAGGAGGAGCTGGCTTGGACAGGGTTCAAAAGGCTGTCCCCGGTCTGGTCCAGGGAACCGTGGCTAGCACAGAACTCTGTGTGCCTGGCCCGCACCGGTCCCGGTGGTGCTGTCTTGGACAGGGTTCTGTAAACCTGGCCAGCACTGGTCCAAGTGGTGTTGGATTGGACAGGGCCCTGTGAGTCTGGTGCAGGCTGGTCCAGTCCAGGTGGCTGTAAATTGGACAAGGCTCCGTGAGGTTGGCCCAATAAGGTCGCGGTTCAGCTGGCTTGGACAAGACTCTGTGAGGCTGGCCCGGCCAAGGCTAGGAGGAGCTGTCTTGGACAGGGCTCTTTGAGGCTAGCCCCCATTGGTCCAGGCAGCGCTGGATTGCACAGGGATCGAAAATCTATCCGCCGGCTGGTTTAGGCAGCCCTAATTTGGACACAGTCTGTGAGCCGGCCTGCACCTGTCCAGGCAGTGCTGGCTTGCACAGGGCTCTGTGAGGTTGGTGCAGTCTGGTCCAGTTGAAGGTGGCATAGACCGGGCTTTATAAGGCTGACTAGGGCCAGTCAAGGAGCAGCTGGCTTGGAGAAGTCTCTGTGAGGTTGGCCCGGGCCAGTCTAGAAGGAGGTGGCTTGGACAGGGCTCTGTGAGGCTGGCCCAGGAGTGTGCAGGCATGGGCGGCTTGTACAGGACTTTGAGAGCCTGTCCCACGGAGGCCCGGGCAGTACTGGCATGGACAGTGCTCTGTGAGCCTGGCCCATGTTGGTCTAGATGGTGCTGGCTTGGACAGGGTAGTGTCAGGCTGTCCCAGGCCAGTCCAGGTGGCCCTGTCCTGCACAGGGCTTGTACAGCTGGCCCCAGGCTGGTCCAGGACGACCTGGATTCGACAGGGCTCTGTGAGGATGGCCTGGTCAAGTCGAGCAGCAGTTGGCTTGGACAAGACTCTGTGAGGCTGGCCCGGCCCAATCTAGGAGGCGCTGGCTTGGACTGGGCTCTTTGAGGCTGGCCCACATAGGTCCAGGCAGCGCTGGATTAGACATGGCTCAAAAGACTGTCCCCACGCCGGTCAAGGTAGTGCTGGCTTAGACAGGCCTCTGTGAGTCTGGTTCAGTCTGGTTCAGTTGATGCAGGCTTGGATAGGGCTCTGTGAACCTGCCCCGGACTGGTCAAGGTGCAGCTGGCTTGGACAAGACTCTGAGGCTGGCCCAGTCCTGTCTAGAGGAGCTGGCTTGGACAGGGCTCTTTGAGGCTGGCCCCCATTGGTCCAGGACGTGCTGGCTTGAACAGGCTTGAAAGGCTGCCCCCAGTGTTGTCCAGAGGGCCCTGCTTGGACAGGACTCTGTGAGCTTGGCACGCGCCAGTCCAGGAGTACCAGGCTTAGACAGGTTTCTGTGAGACTGGCCGGCGCGGGTCCAAGCAGCCCTGGCTTGGTCAGGGCACTGTGAGGCTGGTGCAGTCTGGTCCAGTTGACACTGGCTTGGACAGGGCTCTATGAGCCTGGCCCAGGCCGGTCAACGAGCAGCTGGTTTGGACAAGACTATGTGAGGCTGTTCCGGCCCAGTCTAGTAGGAGCTGGCTTGGACTGGGCTCTTTGAGGCTGGCCCCCATCGGTCCAGGTGGTGCTAGCTTGGACATGGCTCGAAAGACTGTCCTAATGCTGGTCCAGATAGTGCTGGTTTAGACAGGTCTCTATGAGCCTGGCCCATTCCGGTCCAGGTAGTGCTGGCTTAGACAGGGCTGTGAGTCTGGTGCAGTCTAGTTCATTTAACGTTGGCTTGAACAGGGTTCTTTGAGGCTGGCCCTCTTCCATCCAGCCGCTGCTAGCTTGGACAGGGCTGGAAAAGCTGTCCCCAGGGTGGTCCAGGTGGCGCTGGATTGGACAGGGCTCTGTGAGCCTTGGCCAGGCCCTTCAAGAAACGGAACAGTGGATTGGACAAGACTCTGTGAGGTTAGCCCAGGCCAGTCTAGGAGAAGCTGGCTTGGACCAGGTTCTGTGATCTTGGCCTGGTCCAGTCCAGGAAGAGCTGGCTTGGACACGCCTCTTTGAGGTTGGCCCGGGCCAGTCTGGTAGAAGCTAGCTGGCTTGGACAGGGCTCTGTGAGGCTGGCCCAGGCCGATGCAGGTGTGACTGGCTTGGATAGGACTTTGAGAGCCTTTCCCCCGCTGGTCCATGCAGTACTGCAATGGAGAGGGCTCTGTGAGCCTGGCCCGGGATGGATCAGGTGGCGCTGGTTTGGGCAGGGCTCTGTGAGACAGGCCCGGGCCTATCCAGGGGGCGCTGGCTTGGACAGGATTCTCTGAGCCTGGCCATGGCCACTTCAGGCGGAGCTGGCTTGGACAGGGATTCTGTGAGGCTGGTCCATTCGGGTCCAGGCAGCTGGCTTGGACAAAACTCTGTGAGGCTGGCCCGGCCCAGTCTAGGAGGAGCTGTCTTGGACAGGGCTCTTTGAGGCTGGCCCCCATCGGTCCAGGCAGCACTGGCTTGGACAGGGCTCAAAAGGCTTTCCCCCGGCTGGTCTAGGCGATTCTGACTTGCACTGGGCTCTGTGAGCCTGGCCTGCACCGGTCCAGGCAGTGTTGGCTTGCAAAGGGCTCTGTGAGGCTGGTGTAGTCTGGTCCAGTTGAAGGTCCAATGGACAGTTCTATGTGAGGGTGGCCAGGGCCGGTCAAGGAGCATCTGGCTGGAAGAAGTCTCTGTGAGGTTGGCCAGGGCCAGTCAAGGAGGAGCTGGCTTGGACAGGGCTCTGTGAGGCTGGCCCAGGCCGGTGCAGGCTTGGCTGGCTTGGACAGGACTTTGAGAGCTTGTCCCGCTCTGGTCTAGGCAGTACTGGCAAGAACAGGGCTCTCTGAGCCTCGCGGGCGACAATTCAGGCGGCACTGGTTTGGACAGGGCTCTGTGAGACTGGCCCGGGACAATCCAGGCGGTGCTGGCTTGGACAGGACTCTCTGAGCCTGGCCTTGGCGACTTCAGGTGGAGCTGGTTTGGACAGGGATTCTGTCAGGCTGTTCTGTTCGGTTCCAGGGCAGCTGGTTGGACAAGACTCTGTGAAGGCCCGGCCCAGTCTAGGAGGAGCTGGCTTGGACAGGGCTCAAGAGGCTGTCCCCGGGCTGGTCCAGGCAACCCTGGGTTGGACAGAACTCTGTGTGCCTGGCCCGTACTGGTCCCAGTGGTGCTGTCTTGTACAGGGTTCTGTAAACCTGGGGCGCGCCCTTCCAAGTGGCGCTGGATTGTACACGGCCCTGTGAGTCTGGTGCAGGCTGGTCCAGGTGGCACTGCCTTGAACAAGGCTCAGGGAGGCTGGTCCAGAGAGGTCGAGGTTCAGCTGGCTTGGAATAGACTCTGTGAGGCTGGCTCGGCCCAGTCTAGGAGGAGCTGTATTTGACAGGGCTCTTTGAGGCTGGCCCACATCGGTCCAGTCAATGCTGGATTGGACAGGGCTCGACAGGCTGTCCAAAGTCTGATCCAGGTGGCCCTGCCTTGGACAGGACTCTGTGAGCTTTGCCCGCTCCAGTCCGGGAGGAGCCGGCTTAGACAGGGTTCTGTGAGACTGGCCGGCGCCGTTCCAGTCAGTGCTGGCTTGGACAGGACCCTGTGAGGCTGGTGCAGTCTTGTTCAGTTGACAATGGCTTGGACAAAGCTCTGTGTGCCCGGCCTGGGCCGGTCCCGGTGGCCCTGTCTGAAATAGGGCTTGTGCAGCTGCCCTAGGCTGGTCCATGAGGAGCTCTCTTCGACAGGGCATTGTGAGGCTGGCCTGGTCAGGTCAAGGAGCAGCTGGCTTGGACAAGACTCTGTGAGGCTGGCCCGGCCCAGTCTAGGAGGAGCTGGCTTGGACTGGGCCTCTTGAGGCTGGGGACCATTGGTCCCGTTGGCGCTGTCTTGGACATGGCTTGGACATGCCCCACGCCGGTCCAGGTAATGCTGCCTTAGACAGGCCTTTTTGAGCCTGGCCCATGCAGGTCCAGGTAGTGATGGCATAGACAGGGCTCTGTGAGTCGGGTGCAGTCCGGTTCAGTAGACGCTGGCTTGGTCAGGGCTCTGTGAACCTGGCCCGGGCCGGTCAATGAGCAGCTGGCTTAGACAAGATTCTGTGAGGTTGGCCCGGGCCATTCAAGCAGGAGCTGGCATAGACAGGGCTCTGTGAGGCTGGCCCAGGCCTGTCCAAGTGGCCCTGGCTTGGACAGGACTCTCTGAGCCTGGCCTGGGCCGCTTCAGGAAAAGATATCTTGGACAGGGTTCTGTGATGCTGGCCCAGTCCAGTCCAGTTGGCGCTGGCTTAGACGGGCTTCTGAGGATGGCCTGGTCAGGTCGAGGAACAGCTGGCTTGGACAAGACTCTGTGAGGCTGGCCCGTACAGTCTTGGAGGGTATGGTTGGACAGGGCTCTTTGAGGCTTGCCCTCCTCAGTCCAGGCACTGCTGGCTTGGACAGGGCTGGAAAAGCTGTCCCCAGGGTGGTCCAGGCAGCACTGGCTTGGATAGGACTCTGTGAGCCTGGCCCAGGCCAATCAAGGAACAGCTGGCTTGGACAAGACTCTGTGAGGTTGGCCCAGGCCAGTCTATGAGAAGTTGACTTGGACAGGGTTCTGTGAGCCTGGCCTGGTCCAGTCCAGGAAGAGCTGGCTTGGACAAGGCTCTGTGAGGGTGGCCTGGGCCAGTCTGGTAGAAGCTAGCTGGCTTGGACAGGGCTCTGTGAAGCTGGCCTAGGCCAATGCAGGCGTGGCTGCCTTGGATAGGACTTTGAGATCCTGTCCCCCGCTGGTCCAGGAAGTACTGGCATGGAAACGGCTCTGTGAGCCTGGCCCGTGATGGTTCATGTTTCGCTTGTTTGGACAGGGCCAGGCCTATCCAGGCTGCGCTGACTTGGACAGGACCCTCTGAGCCTGGCCTTGGTCACTTCAGGCGGAGCTGGCTTGGACATGGATTCTGAGAGGCTGCTCCATTCAGGTCCAGGGCAGCTGGCTTGGACAAGACTCTGTGAGGCTGGCCCGGCCCAGTCTAGGAGGAGCTGGCTTGGACAGGCCTCAAGAGGCTGTCCCCGAGCTTGTCCAGGCAACCCTGGTTTGGACAGAGCTCTGTGTGCCGGCTAGCACCGTTCACGGCGGTTCTGTCTTGGACAGGGTTCTGTAAACCTGGGCGGTGCCGATCCAAGTGGCGCTTGATTGGACAGGGCCCTGTGAGTCTGGTGCAGGCTGGTCCAGTCCTGGTGGTGCTGGCTTGGACAAGGCTCCGTGAGGCTGGCCCAGTCAGGTCGGGGTGCAGCTGGATTGGACAAGACTCTGTGAGGCTGGCCCGTCATAGTCTAGGAGGAGCTGGCTTGGACAGGGCTCTTTGAGGCTAGCCCCCATCGGTCCAGGCAGCGCTGACTTGCACAGGACTCGAAAGGCTGTCCCACCTCTGGTCTAGGCAGCCCTGATTTGAATAGGGCTCTGTGAGCCGGCCTGCACCGGTCCAGGCAGTGCTGGCTTGCACAGGGCTCTGTGAGGTTGTTGCAGTGTGGTCCAGTTGAAGGTGGCGTAGACCGGGCTTTGTAAGGCTCACTAGGGCCAGTCAAGGAGCAGTTGGCTTGGAGAAGACTCTGTGAGGTTGACCCGGGCGAGTCTAGGAGGATCTGGCTTGGACAGGGCTCTGTGAGCTTGGCCCGTGCCAGTCCAGGAGGTCCAGGCTTACACAGGGTTCTGTGAGATTGGCCGGCGCGGATCCAGGCAGCCCTGGCTTGGTCAGGGCACTGTGAGGCTGGTGCAGTCTGGTCCAGTTGACACTGGCTTGGACAGGGATCTCTGAGCCTGGCCCAGGCCGGTGAAGGAGCAGCTGGCTTGGACAAGATTCTGTGAGATTGACCAGGGCTATTCCAGGAGGAGCTGGATTAGACATGGTTCTGTGATGCTGGGCCAGGCCAGTTCAGGTGGTCCTGTCTCGCACAAGGCTTGTGCAGCTGGCCCCAGGCTGGTCCAAGAGGAGCTGGCTTGGACAGGGCTCTGCGAGGCTGGCCCCCATCGGTCCAAGAGGCGCTGGCTTGGAAATGGCTCGAAAGACTGTCCCAATGCCGGTCCAGGTAGTGCTGGTTTAGACAGGCATCTGTGAGCCTGGCCCATGCCGGTCCAGGTAGTGCTGGCTTAGACAGGGCTCTGAGTCTGGTGCAGTCTGGTTCAGTTAACGCTGGCTTGAACAGGGTTCTTTGAGGCTGGCCCTCCTCAGTCCAGGCACTGCTAGCTTGGACAGGGCTGGAAAAGCTGTCCCCAGGGTGGCCCAGTTGGCGCTGGCTTGGACAGGGCTGTGTGAGCCTGGCCCAGGCCGGTCAAGGAACAGAACAACTGGCTTGGACAAGACTCTGTGAGGTTGGCCCAGGCCAGTCTAGGGGAAGCTGGCTTGGACAGGGTTCTGTGATCCTGGCCTGGTCCAGTCCAGGAAGAGCTGGCTTGGACAAGGCTCTGTGAGGTTGGCCTCGGCCAGTCTGTTAGAAGCTAGCTGGCTTGGACAGGGCTCTGTGAGGCTGGCCCAGGCCGATGCAGTCGTGGCTGGCTTGGATAGGACTTTGAGAGCCTGTTCCCCACTTGTCCATGCAGTACTTCAATGGACAGGGCTCTGTGAGCCTGGCTTGGCCCGGTCAAGGAGCAGCTGGCTTGGAAAAGACTCTGTGAGGTTGACGCGGGCCAGTCTAAGAGTATCTGGCTTGGACAGGGCTCTGTGAGGTTGACCCGGGCTGATCCCGGTGGCCCTGTGTCACACAGGGCTTGTGCAGGTACCCCAGGCTGGTCCAGGAGGAGCTGGCTTCGACAGGGCTCTGTGAGGCTGGCCTGGTCAGGTCGAGGAGCAGCTGGCTTGGACAAGACTCTTTGAGGTTGGCCCGGGCCAGTCTGGTAGAAGCTAGCTGGCTTGGACAGGGCTCTGTGAGGCTGACCCAGGCCGATGCAGTGGTGGCTGGCTTGGATAAGACTTTGAGAGCCTATCCTGCACTTTTCCATGCAGTACTTCAATGTACAGGGCTCTATGAGCCTGGCCCGTGAAGAATCAGGCGGCGCTGGTTTGGACAGGGCTCTGTGAGCCTGTCCCGGGCCTATCCAGGGGGCGCTGGCTTGGACAGGACTCTCTGAGCCTGGCCTTGGCCACTTCAGGCAGAGCTGGGTTGGACAGGGATTCTGTGAGGCTGGTCCCCTCGGGTCTAGGGCAGCTGGCTTGGACAAGACTCTGTGAGGCTTGCCCGGCCCAGTCTAGGAGGGGCTGGCTTGGACATGGCTCAAAGGGCTGTCGCCACCTGGTCCAGGTGACCCTGGCTTGGACAGAGCTCTGTGTGCCTGGCCCGCACCGGTCCCGGTGGTGCTGTCTTGGACAGAGTTCTGTAAACCTGGCCAGCGCCGGTACAAATTGTGTTGGATTGGACAGGGCCCTGTGAGTCTGGTGGTGTCTGGTTCAGTTGACAATGGCTTGGACAAGGCTCTGTGAGCCTGGCCTGGGCCGGTCAAGGAGCAGCTGGCTTGAACAAGACTCTGTGAGGTTGACCCTGGCCAGTCTAGGAGGATCTGTCTTGGACAGGGCTCTGTGAGGTTGGCCCGGGCCGGTCCCAGTGGCCCTGTCTCACACAGGGCTTGTGCAGCTGGCCCAGGCTGGTCCAGGAGGAGCTGGCTTCGACAGGGCTCTGTGAGGCTGGCCTGGTCTAGTCGAGGAGCATCTGGCTTGGACAAGACTCTGTGAGTCTGGCCCGGCCCAGTCTAGCAGGAGCTGGCTTGGATTGGGCTCCTTGAGGCTGGCCCCCATTGGTCCAGGCGGTGCTGGCTTGGACGTGGCTCGAAAGACTGCCCCACGCCGGTCCAGGTAGTGCTGGTTTAGACAGGCCTCTGTGAGCCAGGCCCATGCATGTCCAGGTAGTACTTGCCTAGACAGGGCTCTGTGAGTCGGGTGCGGTCCGGTTCAGTAGACGCTGGCTTGGTCAGGGCTGTGTTAATCTTGCCCGGGCCGGTCAAGGAGCAGCTAGCTTAGACAAGACTCTGTGAGGTTGGCCCAAGCCTGTCCAAGTGTCCTTGGCTTGGACAGGACTCTCTGAGCCTGGTCTGGGCCGCTTCAGGCAGAGATATCTTGGACAGGGCTCTGTGACTCTGGCCCGGTCCAGTCCAGTTGGCGCTGGCTTAGACATGGCTACTGAGGATGGCCTGGTCAAGTCGAGGAACAGCTGGCTTGGACAATACTCTGTGAGGTTGGCCCGCACAGTCTTGGAGGAAATGGCTTGGACAGGGCTCTTTGAGGCTTGCTCTCCTCAGTCCAGGCACTGCTGGCTTGGACAGGGCTGGAAAAGCTGTCCCCAGGGTGGTCCAGGCGGCACTGGCTTGGATAGGGCTCTGTGAGCCTGGCCCAGGCCAGTCAAGGAACAGCTGGCTTGGACAAGACTCTGTGAGGTTGGCTCAGTCCAGTCTAGGAGAAGTTGGCGTGACAGGGTTCTGAGAGCCTGGCCTGGTCCAGTCCAGGAAGAGCTGACTTGGACAAGGCTCTGAGAGGTATTCCTGGGCCAGTCTGGTAGAAGCTAGCTGGCTTGGACAGGGCTCTGTGAGGCTGGCCCAGGCCGATGCAGGCGTGGCTGGCTTGGATAGGACTTTGAGATCCTATCCTGCGCTGGTACATGCAGTACTGCAATGGACAGGGCTCTGTGATCCTGGCCCACGACGGATCAGGCGGCGCTGGTTTGGACAGGGCTCTGTAAAACTGGCCCGGGCCTACCCAGGGGGTCGCTGGGTTGGACATGACTCTCTGAGCCTGTCCTTGCCCACTTCAGGCGGAGCTGGCTTGGACAGGGATTCTGTGAGGCTGGTCCAGTCGGGCCCAGGGCAGCCGGCTTGGACAAGGCTCTGTGAGGCTGGCCTGGCCCAGTCTAGGAGGAGCTGGCTTGGACAGGGCTCAAGAGGCTGTCCCCGGGCTGGTCCATGCGACCTTGGCTTGGACAGAGCTCTGTGTGCCTGGTCTGCACCGATCCCGGCGGTTCTGTCTTGGACAGGGTTCTGTAAACCTGGCCGGTGCCGATCCAAGTGGAGCTGGATTGGACAGGGCACTGTGAGCCTTGTGCAGGCTGGTCCAGTCCAGGTGGTGCAGGCTTGGACAAGGCTCCGTGAGGCTGGCCCAGTCAGGTCGCGTTGCAGCTGGATTGGACAAGAATCTGTGAGGCTGGCCTGGCCCAGTCTAGGAGGAGCTGGCTTGGACAGGGCTCTTTGAGGCTAGCCCCCATCGGTCCAGGCAGGGCTGGCTTGCACAGGGCTCAAAAGGCTGTCCCCCAGCTGGTCTAGGCAGCCCTGATTGGGACACGGCTCTTTGAGCCGGCCTGCACCGGTCTAGGCAGTGCTGGCTTGCACAGGGCTCTGTGAGGTTGGTGCAGTCTGGTCCAGTTGAAGGTGGCATAGACCGCGCTTTGTAAGGCTGAATAGGGCCAGTCAAGGAGCAGTTGGTTTGACAAGACATTGTGAGGTTGACCCGGGCCAGTCTAGGAGGATCTGGCTTGGACAGGGCTCTGTGAGATTGGCCCAGGCCAGTGCAGGTGTGGCTGGCTTGGACAGGACTTTGAGAGTCTGTCTCACGGAGGCCCAGGCAATACTGTCATGGACAGTGCTCTGTAAGCCTGGCCCATGATGGTCCAGATGGTGCTGGCTTGGACAGGGCAGTGTGAGGCTCTCCCAGGCCAGTCCAGGTGGCCTTGTAACGCAAAGGGCTTGTGCAGCTGGCCCCAGGCTGGTCCAGGATGAGCTGGATTCGACAGGGGTCTGTGAGGATGGCCTAGTGAAGTCGAGAAGCAGCTGGCTTGGACAAGACTCTGTGAGGCTGTCCTGGCCCAGTCTAGCAGGAGCTGGCTTGGACTGGGCTCTTTGAGGCTGGCCCTCATCGGTCCAGGCGGCGCTGGATTAGACATGGCTCAAAAGACTATCCCCACGCCGGTCCAGGTAGTGCTGGCTTAGACAGGCCTCTGTGAGTCTGGTTCAGTCTGGTTCAGTTGACGCTGGCTTGGACAGGGCTCTGTGAACATTCCCTGGACTGGTGAAGGTGGAGCTGGCTTGGACAAGACTCTGAGGCTGGCCCGGTCCTGTCTAGAGGAGCTGGCTTGGACAGGGCTCTTTGAGGCTAGCCCCCATCGGTCCAGGCAGGGCTGGCTTGCACAGGGTTCGAAAGGCTGTCCCCCGGCTGGTCTAGGCAGCCCTGATTGGGACACGGCTCTGTGAGCTGGCCTGCACCGGTCTAGGCAGTGCTGGCTTGCACAGGGCTCTGTGAGGTTGGTGCAGTCTGGTCCAGTTGAAGGTGGCATAGACCGCGCTTTGTAAGGCTGAATAGGGCCAGTCAAGGAGCAGTTGGTTTGACAAGACATTGTGAGGTTGACCCGGGCCAGTCTAGGAGGATCTGGCTTGGACAGGGCACTGTGAGATTGGCCCAGGCCAGTGCAGGTGTGGCTAGCTTGGACAGGACTTTGAGAGTCTGTCTCACGGAGGCCCAGGCAATACTGTCATGGACAGTGCTCTGTGAGCCTGGCCCATGATGGTCCAGATGGTGCTGGCTTGGACAGGGCAGTGTGAGGCTGTCCCAGGCCAGTCCAGGTGGCCTTGTAACACACAGGGCTTGTGCAGCTGGCCCCAGGCTGGTCCAGGATGAGCTGGATTCTACAGGGGTCTGTGAGGATGGCCTAGTGAAGTCGAGAAGCAACTGGCTTGGACAAGACTCTGTGAGGCTGTCCTGGCCCAGTCTAGCAGGAGCTGGCTTGGACTGGGCTCTTTGAGGCTGGCCCTCATCGGTTCAGGCGGCGCTGGATTAGACATGGCTCAAAAGACTATCCCCACGCCAGTCCAGGTAGTGCTGGCTTAGACAGGCCTCTGTGAGTCTGGTTCAGTCTGGTTCAGTTGACGCTGGCTTGGACAGGGCTCTGTGAACATTCCCTGGACTGGTCAAGGTGCAGCTGGCTTGGACAAGACTCTGAGGCTGGCCCGGTCCTGTCTAGAGGAGCTGGCTTGGACAGGGCTCCTTGAGGCTGGCTCCCATTGGTCCAGGACGTGCTGGATTGAACAGGCTCGAAAGGCTGTCACCAGGCTTGTCCGGGGGCCCTGCCTTGGACAGGACTCTGTGAACTTGGCCTGCGCCAGTCCAGGGGGACTAGACTTAGACAGGGTTCTGAGTGACTGGCCGGCGCGGGTCCAGGCAGCCCTGGCTTGCTCAGGCCACTGTGAGGCTGGTGCAGTCTGGTCCAGTTGACACTGGCTTCGATAGGGCTCTGTGAGCCTGGCCCAGGCCGGTCAAGGAGCAGCTGGCTTGGACAAGACTCTGTGAGTTTGACCCGGGCTAGTCCAGGAGGAGCTGGATTAGACAGGGTTCTGTGATGCTGGCCCGGGCCAGTCCAGGTCCCCCTGTCTCCCACAGGTCTTGTGCAGCTGGCCCCAGGCTGGTCCAAGAGGAACTGACTTGGACAGGGCTCTGTGAGTCTGGCCTGGTCAGGTCGAGGAGCAGCTGGCATGTACAAGGCTAGGTGAGGCTGTACTGGACCAGTCTAGGAGGAGCTGACTTGGAATGGGCTCTTTGAGGCTGGCCCCCATCGGTCCAGGCAGCAGTGTCTTGGACAGGGCTCAAAAGGCTGTCCAACGGATGGTCTAGGCATTCCTGACTTGCACAGGGCTCTGTGAGACTGGCCTGCACCGGTCCCAGCAGTGCTGGCTTGCAAAGGGCTCTGTGAGGCTGGTGTAGTCTGGTCCAGTTGAAGGTCGCATGGACAGTGCTATGTGAGGGTGGCCAGGGCCGGTCAAGGAGCAGCTGGCTTGAAGAAGTCTCTGTGAGGTTGGCCCGGGCCAGTCTAGGAGGAGCTTGCTTGGACAGGGCTCTGTGACGCTGGTCCAGTCGGGTCCAGGCAGCTGACTTGGACAAGACTCTGTGAGGCTGTCCCGGCCCAGTCTAGGAGGAGCTGTCTTGAACAGGGCTCTTTGGGGCTGGCCCCCATTGGTCCTGGCAGCACTGGCTTGGACAGGGCTTAAAAGGCTGTCCCAGAGCTGGACTAGGCGATCCTGACTTGCACAGGGCTCTGTGAGCCTGGCCTGCAGCGGTCCAGGCAGTGCTGGCTTGCAAAGGGCTCTGTGAGGCTGGTGTAGTCTAGTCCAGTTGAAGGTCGCATGGACAATGCTCTGTGAGGGCGGCCAGGGCTGGTGAAGGAGCAGCTGGCTTGAAGAAGTCTCTGTGAGGTTGGCCCGTGCCAGTCTAGAAGGAGCTGGCTTGGACAGGGCTCTGGTAGAATGGCCCAGGCCGGTGCAGGTGACCCTGTCTCGCACAGGACTTATGCAGCTGGCCCCAGGCTGGTCCAGGAGGAGCTGGATTCGACAGGGTTCTGGGAGCCTGGCCTGCTCAAGTCGAGAAGCAGCTGGCTTGGACAAGACTCTGTGAGGCTGGCCCAGCACAGTCTAGGAGGAGCTGGCTTGGACTGGGCTCTTTGAGGCTGGCCCCCATCAGTCCAGGCAGTGCTGGTTTAGACATGGCTACAAAGACTGTCCCAAGCCGGTCCAGGTAGTGCTGGCTTAGACAGGCCTCTGTGAGTCTGGTTCAGTCTGGTTCAGTTGACGCTGGCTTGGACAGGGCTCTGTGAGCCTGGCCCATGCCGGTCAAGGAGCAGCTGGCTTGGACAAGACTCTGTGAGGTTGACCCGGGCTAGTCCAGGAGGAGCTGGATTAGACAGGGTTCTGTGATTCTGGCCCTGGCCGGTCCAGGTGGCCCAGTCTCGCACAGGGTTTGTGCACCTGGCCCCTAGGCTGGTCCAAGAGGACCTGGCTTCGACAGGGCTCTGTGAGGCTGGCCTGGGCAGGTCGAGGAGCAGCTGGCTTACACAAGATTGTGTGAGGCTGTCCCGGCCCAGATTAGGAGGAGCTGGCTTAGACTGGGCTCTTTTAGGCTGGCCCCCATCTGTCCAGGTGGCACTGGCTTGGACATGGCTCGAAAGACTGTCCCAATGCCGGTCCAGGTAGTGCTGGTTTAGACAGGCCTCTGAGAGCCTGGCCGATGCTGGTCCAGGTAATGCTGGCTTAGACAGGTTTCTGAGTCTGATGCAGTCTGGTTCAGTTAACGCTTGCTTGAACAGGATTCTTTGAGACTGGCCTTCCTCAGTCTAGGCACTGCTAGCTTGGACAGGGCTGGAAAAGCTGTCCCCAGGGTAGTCCAGGTGGCGCTGTCTTGGACACGGCTCTGTGAGCCTGGCCCAGTCTGGTCAAGGAACAGCTGGTTTGGACAAGACTCTGTGAGGTTGGCCCAGGCCAGTGCGGGCGTGGCTGGCTTGGACAGGACTTTGAGAGCCTGTCCCACTCTGGTGCAGGCAGCACTGGCATGAACAGGGCTCTGTGAGCCTGGCCCGCGACAATTCAGGCGGCATTGGTTTGGACAAGGCTCTGTGAGACTGGCCCGGGCCTATACAGGCGGTGCTGGCTTGGACAGGACTCTCTGAGCCTGGCCTTGGCCACTTCAGGTGGAGCTGGTTTGGACCGGGATTCTGTGAGGCTGGCCTGGTCGGTTCCAGGGCAGCTGGCTTGGACAAGACTCTGTGAGGCTGGCCCGGCCCAGTCTAGGAGGAGCTGGCTTGGACAGGTCTCAAGAGGCTGTTCCGGGGCTGGTCCAGGCGACCCTGGCTTGGACAGAGCTCTGTGTGCCTGGCCCGCACCGGTCTCGGTGGTCCTGTCTTGGACAGGGTTCTGTAAACCTGGCCCGCGCCGTTCCAAGTGGCGCTGGACTGTACACAGCCCGGTGAGTCTGGTGCAGGCTGGTCCAGGTGGCGCTGCCTTGGACAAGGCTCTGTGATGCTGGCCTGGCCCAGTCTAGGAGGAGCTGTCTTGGACAGGGCTCTTTGAGTCTAGCCCCCATTGGTCTAGGCAGCACTGGCTTGGACAGGGCTTAAAAGGCTGTCCCCCGGCTGGCTTAGGCGATCCTGACTTGCACAGGGCTCTGTGAGCCTGGCCTGCACCGGTTTAGGCAGTGCTGGCTTGCAAAGGGCTCTGTGAGGCTGGTGTAGTCTGGTCCAGTTGAAGGTCGCATGGACAGTGCTATGTGAGGGTGGCCAGGGCTGGTCAAGGAGCAGCTGGCTTGAAGAAGTCTCTGTGAGGTTGGCCCCGGCCAGTCTAGGAGGAGCTGGCTTGGACAGGGCTCTGTGTGGCTGGCCCAGGCTGGTGCAGGCGTGGCTGGCTTGGATAGGACTTTGAGAGCCTGTCCCGCGCTGGTCCATGCAGTACTGCAATGGACAGCACTCTGTGAGCCTGGCCCGGGCCTATCCAGGGGGCGCTGGCTTGGACAGGACTCTCTGAGCCTGGCCTTGGCAACTTCAGGCGGAGCTGGCTTGGACAGGGATTCTGTGAGGCTGGTCCAGTCGGGTCCAGGGCAGCTGGCTTGGACAAGACTCTGTGAGGCTGGCCCGGCCCAGTCTTGGAGGAGCTGGCTTGGACAGGGCTCAAGAGGCAGTCCCCGGGCTGGTCCAGGCGACCCTGGCTTGGACAGACCTCTGTGTGCCTGGCCCGCACTGGTTCCTGTAGTGGTGGCTTGGACAGGGTTCTGTAATCCTGGCCAGCACCAGTCCAAGTAGTGTTGGATTGGACAGGGCCCTGTGAGTCTGGTGCAGGCGGGTCCAGTCCAGTTGTCCAAGTAGTGTTGGATTGGTCAGGGCCCTGTGAGTCTGGTGCAGGCGGGTCCAGTCCAGTTGCCTCTGGATTGGACAAGGCTCCGTGAGGCTGGCCCAGTCAGTTCGCGGTGCAGCTGGATTGGACAAGACTCTGTGAGGCTGACCCTGCCCAGTCTAGGAGGAGCTGTATTGGACAGGGCTCTTTGAGGCTGGCCCCCATCGGTCCAGGCAGCAGTGGATTGGACATGGCTCAAAAGGTTGACCCCGGCTGGCCTAGGCGATCCAGACTTGCACAGGGCTCTGTGAGCCTGGCCTGTACCGGTCCAGGCAGTGCTGGCTTGCAAAGGGCTCTGTGAGGCTGGTGTAGTCTGGTCCAGTTGAAGGTCGCAAGGACAGTGCTATGTGAGGGTGGCCAGAGCCGGTCAAGGGGCAGCTGGCTTGAAGAAGTCTCTGTGAGGTTGGCCCGGGCCAGTCTAGGAGGAGCTGGCTTGGACAGGGCTCTGTGAGGCTGGCCCAGGCCGGTGCAGGTGTGGCTGGCTTGGACAGGACTTTGAGAGCCTGTCCCGCTCTGGTGCAGGCAGCACTGGCATGAACAGGGCTCTGTGAGCCTGGCCGGCGACAATTCTGGCGGCATTGGTTTGGACAGGGCTCTGTGAGACTGGCCCGGGACTATCCAGGCGGTGCTGGCTTTGACAGGACTCTCTGAGCCTGGCCTAGGCCACTTCAGGTGGAGCTGGTTTGGACCGGGATTCTGTGAGGCTGGCCTGGTCGGTTCCAGGGCAGCTGGCTTGGACAAGACTCTGTGAGGCTGGCCCGGCCCAGTCTAGGAGGAGCTGGCTTGGACCGGTCTCAAGAGGCTGTTCCCGGGCTGGTCCAGGCGACCCTGGCTTGGACAGAGCTCTGTGTGCCTGGCCCGCACCGGTCTCGGTGGTCCTGTCTTGGACAGGGTTCTGTAAACCTGGCCCGCGCCGGTCCATGTGGTGCTGCATTGTACACGGTCCTATGAGTCTGGTGCAGCCTGGTCCAGGTGGCGCTGCCTTGGACAAGGCTCTGTGAGGCTGGCCCAGAGAGGTCAAGGTGTAGCTGGCTTGGACTAGACTCTGTGAGGCTGGCCCGGCGCAGTCTAGGAGGAGCTGTCTTGGACAGGGCTCTTTGAGGCTGGCCCACATCGATCCAGTCAATGCTGGATTGGACAGGGCTCGACAGGCTGTCCCAGGCTGATCCAGGCGGCCCTGCCTTGGACAGGACTCTGTGAGCTTGGCCCGTTCCAGTCCAGGAGGAGCCGGTTTGGACAGGGTTCTGTGAGACTGGCGGGCACCGGTCCAGGCAGTGCTGGCTTGGACAGGTCCCTGTGAGGCTGGTGCAGTCTGGTTCAGTTGACAATGGCTTGGAGAAGGCTCTGTGAGCCTGGCCTGGTCAGGTCAAGGAGCAGCTGGCTTGGACAAGGCTCTGTGAGGTTGGCCCGGGCCAGTCTGGTAGAAGCTAGCTGGCTTGCACAGGGCTCTGTGAGGCTGGCCCAGGCCGATGCAGGCGTGGCTTGATTGGATAGGACCTTGAGAGCCTGTCCAGCGCTGGTCCATGCAGTACTGCAATGGACAGGACTCTGTGAGCCTGGGATGTTACAGATCAGGTGGCACTGGTTTGGACAGGGCTCTGTAAGACTGGCCCAGGCCTATCCAGGCGGAGCGGGCTTGGACAGGACCCTATGAGCCTGTCCTTGGTCACTTCGGGAGGAGCTGACTTGGATAGGGATTGTGAAAGGTTGGTCCAGTCGGGTCCAGGGCAGCTGGCTTGGACAAGACTCTGTGAGGCTGGCCCAGCCCGGTCTAGGAGGAGCTGGCTTGGACAGTGCTCAAGAGGCTGTCCCTGGTCTGGTCCAGGCGACCCTGGCTTGGACAGAGCTCTGTGTGCCTGGCCTGCACCGGTCCTGGCGGTTCTGTCTTGGACAGGGTTCTGTAAACCTGGCCGGTGCAGATCCAAGTGGCGCTGGATTGGACAAGGCCCTGTGAGTCTGGTGCAGGCTGTTCCAGTCCAGGTGGTGCTGGCTTGGACAAGGCTCCGTGAGGCTGGGCCAGTCAGGTCCTGGTGCAGCTGGCTTGGACAAGACTGTGTGAGGCTGGCACGGCCTAGTCTAGGAGGAGCTGGCTTAGACATGGCTCTTTGAGGCTAGCCCCCATCGGTCCAGGCAGAACTGGCTTGCACAGGGCTCGAAAGGCTGTCCCCAGGCTTGCCCAGGGGGCCCTGCCTTGGACAGGGCTCTGTGAGCTTGGCCCCCGCCAGTCCAGGAGGACTAGAGTTAGGGTTCTGTGAGACTGGCCGGCCCGGGTCCAGGCAGCCCTGCCTTGGTCAGGGCACTGTGAGGCTGGTGCAGTCTGGTCCAGTTGACAATGGCTTGGATAGGGCTCTGTGAGCC
Organism: Dipodomys spectabilis; assembly: GCF_019054845.1. Classification (NCBI taxonomy): domain Eukaryota; kingdom Metazoa; phylum Chordata; class Mammalia; order Rodentia; family Heteromyidae; genus Dipodomys; species Dipodomys spectabilis. The sequence goes on from NW_024871140.1 coordinate 2,009,050, forward strand.
TGGCCCAGTCCGGTCAAGGGCAGCTGGCTCGGACAAGACTCTGTGAGGTTGACCCGGGCTAGTCCAGGAGGATCTAGATTAGACAGGGTTCTGTGATGCTGGCCCAGTCCAGTCCAGGTGGCCCTGTCTCTCACAGGGCTTGTGCAGCTTGCCCCAGGCTGGTCCAAGGGAGCTCTCTTGTACAGGGCTCTGTGAGGCTGGCCTGGTCACGTCGAGAAGCAGCTGGCTTGTACAAGACTATGTGAGGCTGTCCCGGCCCAGTCTAGGAGGAGCTGGCTTGGACTGGGCTCTTTGAGGCTGGCTCCCATCGGTCCAGGTGGCGCTGGCTTGGACATGGCTCAAAAGACTTTCCCAATGCCGGTCCAGGTAGTGCTGGTTTAGATAGGCCTCTGTGAGCCTGGCCCATGCCGGTCCAGGTAGTGCTGGCTTAGACAGGGCTCTGAGTCTGGTGCAGTCTGGTTCAGTTAATGCTGGCTTGAACAGGGTTCTTTGAGGCTGGCCCTCCTAAGTACAGGCACTGCTAGCTTGGACAGGGCTGGTAAAGCTGTCCCCATGGTGGTCCAGGTGGCGCTGGCTTGGACAGGGCTCGGTAAGCCTGGCCCCGGCTGTTCAAGTAACAACTGGCTTGGACAAGACTCTGTGAGGATGGCCCAGGCCAGTCTAGGAGAAGCTGGCTTGGACAGGGTTCTGTGAGCCTGGCCTGGTCCAGTCCAGGAAGAGCTGGCTTGGTTAAGGCTCTGTGAGGTTGGCCCGGGCCAGTCTGGTAGAAGCTAGCTTGCGTGGACAGGTCTCTGTGAGGCTGGCGCAGGCCGATGCAGGCGTTGCTGGCTTCGATAGGATTTTGAGTGCCTGTCCCACGCTGGTCCAGGTAGTACTGCCATGGATACGGCTTTGTGAGCCTGGCCCGCGAGGGTTCAGGCTTCGCTGTTTTAGACAGGACCCTCTGAGCCTGGCCTTGGTCACTTCAGGCGGAGTTGGCTTGGACAGGGATTCTGAGAGGCTGGTCCAGTAGGTTCCAGGGTAGTTGGCTTGGACTAGACTCTGTGAGGCTTGCCTGGCCCAGTCTAGGAGGAGCTGGCTTGGTCAGGGCTCATTAGGCTGTCCCTGGGCTTGTCCAGGCGACCCTGGCTTGGACAGAGCTCTGTGTGCCTGGCCTGCACCGGTCCTGGCGGTTCTGTCTTGGACAGGTTCTCTAATCCTGGCCGTTGCCCATCCAAGTGGCGCTGAATTGAACAGGGCCCTGTGAGTCTGGTGCAGGCTGTTCCAGTCCAGTTGGTGCTGGCTTGAACAAGGCTCCGTGAGGCTGGCCCAGGCCAGTCTAGGAGAAGTTGACTTGGACAGGGTTCTGTGAGTCTGGCCTGGTCTAGTCCAGGAAGAGCTGGCTTGGACAAGGCTCTGTGAGGTTGGCCCAGGCCAGTCTGGTAGAAACTAGCTGGCTTGGACAGGGCTCTGTGAGGCTGGCCCAGGCTGATGCAGGCATGGCTTGCTTGGATAGGACTTTGGGAGCCTGTCCTGCTCTGGTCCATGCAGTACTGCAATGGACAGGGCTCTGTGAGCCTGGCCCGGGCCTATCCAGGGGGCGCTGGTTTGGACAGGACTCTATGAGCCTGGTCTTGGCCACTTCAAGTGGAGCTGGCTTGGATAGGGATTCTGTGAGGCTGGTCCAGTCGGGTCCAGGGCAGCTGGCTTCGACAAGACTCTGTGAGGCTGGCCCGGCCCAGTCTTGGAGGAGCTGGCTTGGACAGGGCTCAAGAGGCAGGCCCCTGGCTGGTCCAGGTGACCCTGGCTTGGACAGACCTCTGTGTGCCTGGCCCGCACCGGTTCCGCTGGTGCTGTCTTGGACAGTGTTCTGTAAACCTGGCCAGTGACAGTCCAATAGTGTTGGATTGGACAGGGCCCTGTGAGTCTGGTGCAGGCTGGTCCAGTCCAGGTGGCTCTGGACTGGACAAGGCTCTGTGAGGCTGGCTCAGTCAGGTCCCAGCACAGCTAGATTGGACAAGACTCTGTGAGGCTGGCCTGGCCCAGTCTAGGAGGAGCTGTTTTGGACAGGGCTCTTTGAGGCTGGCCCCCTTCGGTCCAGGCAGCACTGGCTTAGACAGGTCTCAAAAGGGTGACCCCTGCCTGATCTAGGCGATCCAGACTTGCTCAGGGCTCTGTGAGCCTGGCCTGCACCGGTCCAGGCAGTGCTGCATTGCAAAGAGCTCAGTGAGGCTGGTGTAGTCTGGTCCAGTTGAAGGTCGCATGGACAGTGCTTTGTGAGGGTGGCCAGGGCTGGTCAAGGAGCAGCTGGCTTGAAGAAGTCTCTGTGTGGTTGGCCCGGGCTAGTCTAGGAGGATCTGGCTTGGACAGGGCTCTGTGAGGCTGGCCCAGGCCGGTGCAGGTGTGCCTGGCTTGGACAGGACTTTGAGAGCCTGTCCCGCTCTGTTCCAGGCAGTACTGACATGAAGAGGGCTCTGTGAGCCTGGCCCGCGACAATTCAGGCAGCACTGGTTTGGACAGGGCTCTGTGAGACTGGCCTGGGCCTATCCATGTGGTGCTGGCTTGGACAGGACTCTCTGAGCCTGGCCTTGGCCACTTCAGGTGGAGCTGGTTTGGACAGGGATTCTGTGAGGCTGGTCTGGTCTGTTCCAGGGCAGCTGGCTTGGACAAAACTCTGTGAGGCTATCCCGGCCCAGTCTAGGAGGAGCTGGCTTGGACAGGGCTAAAGAGGCTGTTCCCGGGCTGGTCCAGGCGACCCTGGCTTGGACAGAGCTCTGTGTGCCTGGCCCGCACCGGTCCTGGTGGTGCTGTCTTGGACAGGGTTCTGTCAACCTGGCTCGCGCCGGTCCAAGTGGCGCTGGATTGTACATGGCCCTGTGAGTCTGGTGCAGGCTGGTCCAGGTGGCGCTGCCTTGGACAAGGCTCTGTGTGGCTGGCCCAGAGAGGTCAAGGGGCAGCTGGCTTGGACTAGATTCTGTGAGGCTGGTCTGGCTGAGTCTAGGAGGAGCTGTCTTGGACAGGGCTCCTTGAGGCTGGCCCACATCGGTCCCGACAATGCTGGATTGGACAGGGTTCAACAGGCTGTCCCCAGGCTGATCCAGGCGGCCCTGTCTATGACAGGGCTCTGTGAGCTTGACCCACTCCAGTCCAGGACGACCCGGCTTTGACAGGGTCCTGTGAGACTGGCCGGCGCCGTTCCAGGCAGTGTTCACTTTTACAGGACCCTGTGAGGCTGGTGCAGTCTGGTTCAGTTGACAATGGTTTGGAGAAGGCTCTGTGAGCCTGGCCTCGGGCTGTCAAGGAGCAGCTGGCTTGGACAAGACTCTGTGAGGTTGACCAGGGGCAGTCTAGGAGGATCTGGTTTGGACAAGTGTCTGTGAGGTTGGCCCAGACCGGTCCCAGTGGCCCTGTCTCACACAGCGCTTGTGCAGCTTCCCCAGGCTGGTCCAGGAGGAGCTGGCTTCGACAGGGCTCTGTGAGGCTGACCTGCTCAGGTCGAGGAGCAGCTGGCTTGGACAAGGCTCTGTGAGGCTGGCCCGGCCCAGTCTAGGAGGAGCTGGCTTGGACTGGGCTCCTAGAGGCTGACCCACATTGGTCCAGGCGGTGCTGGCGTGGACATGGCTAGAAAGACTGCCCCATGTCGGTCCAGGTAGTGCTGGCTTAAACAGGCCCCTTTGAGCCTGGCCCATGCAGGTCCAGGTAGTGCTGGAATAGACAGGGCTCTGTGATTCGGGTGCAGTCCGGTTCAGTAGACACTGCCTTGGTCAGGGCTCTGTGAACCTGGCCCGGGCTGGTCAAGGAGCAGGTGGCTTAAACAAGACTCTGTGAGGTTGGCCTGGGCCAGTCAAGCAGGAGCTGGCATGGAAAGGGCTCTGTGAGGCTGGCCCAGGCCTGTTCAAGTGGTCCTGGATTGGACAGGACTCTGTGAGCTTGGCCTGGGCCGCTTCTGGAAGAGATATCTTGGACAGGGCTCTGTGACGCTTTCCCGGTCCAGTCCAGTTGGCGCTGGCTTAGACAGGGCTTCTGAGGATGGCCTGGTCAGGTCGAGGAACAGCTGGCTTGGACAATACAATGTGAGGCTGGCCCGCACAATCTTGGAGGAAATGGCTTGGAAAGGGCTCATTGATTCTTGCCCTCCTCAGTCCAGGCACTGCTGGCTTGGACAGGGCTCGAAAAGCTGTCCCCACAGAGGTCCAGGCGGCACTGGCTTGGATGGGGCTCTGTGAGCCTGGCCCAGGCCAGTCAAGTAACAGCTGGCTTGGACAAAACTCTGTGAGGTTGGCCCAGGCCAGTCTAGGAGAGGTTGACTTGGACAGGGTTCTGTGAGTCTGGCCTGGTCCAGTCCAGGAAGAGCTGGCTTGGACAAGGTTCTGTGAGGTTGGCCTGGGCCAGTCTGGTAGAAGCTAGCTGGCTTGTACAGGGCTCTGTGAAGCTGGCCCAGGCCAATGCAGGCGTAGATGCCTTGTATAGGACTTTGAGATCCTGTCATCCGCTGGTCCAGGTAGTACTGCCATGGATATGGCTCTGTGAGCCTGGCCCGTGCCAGTTCAGGATTCGCTGGTTTGGACTGGGCTCTGTGGGACTGGCCCAGGCCTGTCCAGGTGGAGCTGACTTGGACAGGGATTCTGAGAGGCTGGTCCAGTCGGGTCCAGGGCAGCTGGCTGGGACAAGACTCTGTGAGTCTGGCCTGGCCCAGTGTAGGAGGATCTGGCATGAACAGGGCTCATGAGGCTGCCCCCGGGCTGTTCCAGGCGACCCTGGCTTGGACAGAGCTCTGTGTGCCTGGCCTGCACCGGTCCCGGCAGTTCTGTCTTGGACCGTGTTCTGTAAACCTGGCCGATGCCGGTCCAAGTGGCGCTGGATTGGACAGGGCCCTGTGAGTCTGGTGCAGGCTGGTCCAGTCCAGGTGGTGCTGGCTTGGACAAGGCTCCGTGAGGCTGGCCCAGTCAGGTCGTGGTGCAGCTGGATTGAACAAGACTCTGTGAGGCTGGCCCGGCCCAGTCTAGGAGGAGCTGGCTTGGACAGGGCTCTTTGAGGCTAGCCCCCATCAGTCCAGGCAACGCTGGCTTGCACAGGACTCGAAAGGCTCTTCCCCGGCTGGTCTAGGCAGCCCTGATTGGGACACGGCTCTGTGAGCCGGCCTGCACCGGTCCAGGCAGTGCTGGCTTGCACAGGGCTCTGTGAGGTTGGTGCAGTCTGTTCCAGTTGAAGGTGGCATAGACCGGGCCTGGGCATGTCGAGGTGTAGCTGGCTTGGACAAGACTCTGTGAGGCTGGCCTGGCCCAGTCTAGGAGGAGCTGGCTTGGACTGGGCTCTTTGAGGCTGGCCCCCAACGGTCCAGGCGGCGCTGACTTAGACTTGGCTCAAAAGACTGTCCCCACGCCGGTCCAGGTAGTGCTGGCTTAGACAGGCCTCTGTGAGTCTGGTTCAGTCTGGTTCAGTTGACGCTGGCTTGAACAGGGCTCTGTGAACCTGCCCCAGTCCGGTCAAGGTGCAGCTTGCTTGGACAGGACTCTGAGGCTATCCCAGTCCTGTCTAGGGCAGCTGGCTTGGACAGGGCTCTTTGAGGCTGGCCCCAATTGGTCCAGGACGTGCTGGCTTGAACAGGCTCGAAAGGCTGCCCCCAGGCTTGTCCAGGGGTCCATGCCTTGGACAGGAATCTGTGAGCTTGGCCCGCTCCAATCCCGGAGGACCAGGCTTAGACATGGTTCTGTGAGACTGGCCGGCGCGGGTCCAGGCAGCCCTGGCTTGGTCAGGGCACTGTGAGGCTGGTGCAGTCTGGTCCAGTTGACACTGGCTTCGATAGGGCTCTGTGAGCCTGGCCCAGGCTGGTCAAGGAGTAGCTGGCTTGGACAAGACTCTGTGAGCTTGACCCGGGCTAGTCCAGGAGGAGCTGAAATAGACAGGGTTCTGTGATGCTGGCCTGTGCCAGTTCAGGTGGCCCTGTCTCGCCCAGGGCTTGTGCAGCTGGCCCCAGGCTGGTCCAAAAGGAGCTGGCTTCGATAGGGCTTTTACAGGCTGGCCTGGTCAGATCGAAGAGAAGCTGGCTTGTTCAAGACTATGTGAGACTGTCCCAGGGCAGTCTAGGAGGAGCTGGCTTGGACTGGGCACTTTGAGGCTGGCCCCCATCGGTCGAGGTGGTGCTGGCTTGGACATGGCTAAAGACTATCCCAATGCCGGTCCAGGTTGTACTGGCTTAGACAGGGCTCTGAGTCTGGTGCAGTCTGGTTCAGTTAATGCTGGCTTGAACAGGGTTCTTTGAGGCTGGCCCTCCTCAGTCCAGGCACTGCTAGCTTGGCCAGGGCTGGAAGAGCTGTCCCCAGGGTGGTCCAGGTGGTGCTGGCTTGGACAGGGCTGTGTGAGCCTGGCCCAGGCCGGTCAAGGAACGGAACAGCTGGCTTGGACAAGACTCTGTGAGGTTGGCCCGGGCCAGTCTGGTAGAAGCTAGCTTGCTTGGACAGGGATTTGTGAGGCCGGCCCAGGCCGATGCAGGTGTGGCTGGCTTGGATAGGACTTTGAGAGCCTGCCCCAGGCTGGTCCAGGCAGTACTGGCATGGACAGGGCTCTGTGAGGGTGTCCCGTGACGGATCAGGCGGCGCTGGTTTGGACAGGGATCTGTGAGACTGGCCCGGGCCTATCCAGGGGGCGCTGGCTTGGACAGGACTCTCTGAGCCTGGCCTTGGCCAATTCAGGCGGAGCTGGTTTGGACAAGGATTCTGTGAGGATGGTCCAGTCGGGTAGAGGGCAGCTGGCTTGGACAAGACTCTGTGAGGCTGGCCCGGCCCAGTCTAGGAGGAGCTGGCTTGGACAGGGCTCAAGAGGCTGTCCCTGGGCTGGTCCAGGCGACCCTGGCTTCGATAGAGCTCTGTGTGCATGGCCCGCACGGGTCCAAGAAATGCTATATTAGACAGGGCCCTGTGAGTCTGGTGCAGGCTGGTCCAGGTGGCGCTGCCTTGGACAAGGCTCTGTGAGGCTGGCCCAGAGAGGTCAAGGTGCAGCTGCCTTGGACAAGAGTCTGTGAAGCTGGCCCGGCCCAGTCTAGGAGGAGCTCTCTTGGACAGGGCTCTTTGAGGCTGGCCCACATCGGTCCAGTCAATGCTGGATTGGACAGGGCTCGACAGGCTGTCCCCAGGCTTATCCAGGCGGCCCTGCCTTGGACAAGACTCTGTGAGCATGGCACGCTCCAGTCCAGGAGGAGCCGGCTTGGACAGGGTTCTGTGAGACTTGCCGGCGCTGGTCCAGGCAGTGCTGGCTTGGACAGGTCCCTGTGAGGCTGGTGCAGTCTGGTTCAGTTGACCTTGGCTTGGACAAAGCTCTGTGAGCCTGGCCTGGGCCGGTCAAGGAGCAGCTGGCTTGGAAAGGGCTCTGTGAGGTTGGCCCGGGCCGGTCCCGGTGGCCCTGTCTCACACAGGGCTTGTGCAGCTGGCCCAGGCTGGTCCAGGAGGAGCTGGCTTCGACAGGGCTCTGAGAGGCTGGCCTGGCTCAGGTGGAGGAGCAGCTGGCTTGGACAAGACTCTGTAAGGCTGGCCCGGCCCAGTCTAGGTGGAGCTGGCTTGGACTGGGCTCCTTGAGGCTGGCCCCCATTGGTCCAGGCGGTGCTGGCTTGGACATGGCTCGAAAGACTGCCCCACGACGGTCCAGGTAGTGCTGGCTTAGACAGGCCTCTTTGAGCCTGGCCCATGCAGGTCCAGGTAGTACTGGCATAGACAGGGCTCTGTGTTTCGGGTGCAGTCCGATTCAGTAGATGCTGGCTTGGTCAGGGCTGTGTTAACCTGGCCCGGGCTGGTCAAGGAGCAGCTGGCTTAGACAAGACTCTGTGAAGATGGCCCAGGCCAATGCAGGCGTGGCTGGCTTGGATAGGACTTTGAGATCCTGTCCCCCACTGGTCCAGGTAGTACTGCCATGGATACGGCTCTGTGAGCCTGGCCCGTGACTGTTCAGGATTCGCTGGCTTGGACAGGGCTCGAAAGACTGTCCCATGCCTATCCAGGCAGTGCTGACTTAGACAGGCCTCTTTGAGCCTGGCCCATGCAGGTCCAGGTAGTGCTGGCCTAGACAGGGCTCTGTGAGTCGGGTGCAGTCGCGTTCAATAGACGCTGCTTTGGTCAGGGCTCTGTGAACGTGGCCCGGGCCAGTCAAGGAGCAGCTGGCTTAGACAAGACTTTGTGAGGTTGGCCCGGGCAAGTCAAGCACGAGGTGCAGGTGGATTGGACAAGACTCTGTGAGGCTGGCCCAGCCCATTCTAGGAGGAGCTGGCTTGGACAGGGCTCTTTGAGGCTAGCCCCCATCGGTCCAGGCAGCGCTGGCTTGCACAGGGCTCGAAAGGCTGTCCCCCGGCTGGTCTAGGCAGCCCTGGTTTGGATACGGCTCTGGGAGCCGGCCTGCACCGGTCCAGGCAGTGCTGGCGTGCACAGGACTCTGTGAGGTTGGTGCAGTGTGGTCCAGTTGAAGGTGGCATAGACCGGGCTTTGTAAGGCTCACTAGGGCCAGTCAAGGAGCAGCTGGCTTGGACAAGACTCTGTGAGGTTGACCCGGGCCAGTCTAGGAGGATCTGGCTTGGACAGGGCTCTGTGAGCTTGGCCCGCACCAGTCCAGGAGGACCAGGCTTTCACAGGGTTCTGTGAGACTGGCCGGCGCGGGTCCAGGCAGCCCTGGCTTGGTCAGGGCACTGTGAGGCTGGTGCAGTGTGGTCCAGTTGACAGTGGCTTGGACAGGGCTCTGTGAGCCTGGCCCAGGCCGGTGAAGGAGCAGCTGGCTTGGACAAGACTCTGTGAGGTTGACCCGGGCTATTCCAGGAGGAGCTGGATTAGACATGGTTCTGTGAGGCTGGCCCAGGCCAGTCCAGGTGGTCCTGTCTCGCACAAGGCTTGTGCAGCTGGCCCCAGGCTGGTCCAAGAGGAGCTGGCTTGGACAGGGCTCTGTGAGGCTGGCCCCCATCGGTCCAGGTGGCGCTGGCTTGGACATGGCTCGAGAGTCTGTCCGAATGCCGGTCCAGGTAGTGTTGGTTTAGACAGGCCTCTGTGAGCCTGGCCCATGCCAGTCCAGGTAGTGCTGGCTTAGACAGGGCTCTGAGTCTGGTGCAGTCTGGTTCAGTTAACGCTGGCTTGAACAGGGTTCTTTGAGGCTGGCCCTCCTCAGTCCAGGCACTGCTAGTTTGGACAGGGCTGGAAAAGCTGTCCCCAGGGTGGTCCAGGTGGCGCTGGCTTGGACAGGGCTCTGTGAGCCTGGCCCAGGCCGGTCAAGGAACGGAACAACTGGCTTGGACAATACTCTGTGAAGTTGGCCCAGGCCAGTCTAGGAGAAGCTGGCTTGGACAGGGTTCTGTGAGAATGGCCTGGTCCAGTCCAGGAAGAGCTGGCTTGGACAAGGCTCTGTGAGGTTGGCCCGGGCCAGTCTGCTAGAAGCTAGCTGACTTGGACAGGGCTCTGTGAGGCTGGCCCAGGCCGATGCAGGCGTGCCTGGCTTGGATAGGACTTTGAGAGCCTGTCCCACACTTGTCCATGCAGTACTGCAATGGACAGGGCTCTGTGGGCCTGGCCAGGGCCGGTCAAGGTGCAGCTGGCTTGAAGAAGTCTCTGTGAGGTTGGCCCGTGCCAGTCTAGGAGGAGATTGCTTGGACAAGGCTCTGTGAGGCTTGCCCAGGCCAGTGCAGGCGTGGCTGGCTTGGACAGGACTTTGAGAGCCTGTCCTGCTCTGGTCCAGGCAGTACTGCCACGAACAGGGCTCTGTGAGCCTGGCCCGCGACGGATCATGCAGCACTGTTTTGGACAGGGCTCTGTGAGCCTGGCCAAGGCCGGTCAAGGAACAGCTGGCTTGGACAAGACTCTGTGAGTTTGGCCCAGCCCAGTGTAGGAGAAGCTGGCTTGGACAGGGTTCTGTGAGCCTGGCCTGGTCCAGTCCAGGAAGAGCTGGCTTGGACAGAGCTCTGTGAAGCTGGCCCAGGCCGATGCAGGCGTGGCTGGCTTGGATAGAACTTTGAGAGCCTGTCCCCCACTGGTCCATGCAGTACTGCAATGGACAGGGCTCTGTGAGCCTGGCCCACTATGGATCAGGCGGCGCTGGTTTGGACAGGGCTCTGTGAGAATGGCCCGGGCCTATACAGGGTGCGCTGGCTTGGACAGGACTCTCTAGGCTTTCCTTGGCCACTTCAGGCAGAGCTGGCTTGGACAGGGATTCTGTGAGGCTGGTCCAGTCAGGTCCAGGGCAGCCGGCTTGGACAAGACTTTGTGAGGCTGGCCCGGCCCAGTCTAGGAGGAGCTGGCTTTGACATGGCTCAAAAGGCTGTCCCCGGGCTGGTCCAGGCGACCCTGGCTTTGACAGAGCTCTGTGTGCCTGGCCCACAATAGTCCCGGTGGTGATGTCTTGGACAGGGTTCTGTAAACCTGGCCAGCGGCAGACCAAGTGGTGTTGGATTGGACAGGGCCCTGTGAGTCTGGTGCAGGCTGGTCCAGTCTTGGTACCTCTGGATTGGACAAGGCTCCGTGAGGCTAGCCCGGTCAGGTCGAGATGCAGCTAGATTGGACAAGACGCTGTGAGGCTGGCCCGGCCCAGTCTAGGAGGAGCTGTCTTGGACAGGGCTCTTTGGGGCTGGCCCCCATTGATCCTGGCAGCACTGGCTTGGACAGGGCTTAAAAGGCTGTCCCCCGGCTGGTCTAGGCGATCTTGACTTGCACAGGGATCTGTGAGCCTGGCCTGCACCGGTCCAGGCAGTGCTGGCTTGCAAAGGGCTCTGTGAGGGTGGTGTAGTCTGGTCCAGTTGAAGGTCGCATGGACAGTGCTATGTGAGGGTGGCCAGGGCCAGTCAAGGAGCAGCTGGCTTGAAGAATTCTCTGTGAGGTTGGCCCGGGCCAGTCTAGAAGGAGCTGGCTTGGACAGGGCTCTGGTAGAATGGCCCAGGCAGGTGCAGGTGACCCTGTCTCGCACAGGGCTTATGCAGCTGGCCCCAGGCTGGTCCAGGAGGAGCTGGAATCGACAGGGTTCTGTGAGGATGGCCTGGTCAAGTCGAGAAGCAGCTGGCTTGGACAAGACTCTGTGAGGGTGTCCCAGCCCAGTCTAGGAGGAGCTGGCTTGGACTGGCCTCTTTGAGGCTGGCCCCCATCGGTCCAGGCAGCACTGGCTTGGACAGGGCTTAAAAGGCTGTCCCCTGGCAGGCCTAGGCACTCCTGACTTGCACAGGGCTCTGTGAGCCTGGCCTGCACCGGTCCAGGCATTGCTGGCTTGCAAAGGGATCTGTGTGGCTGGTGTAGTCTGGTCCAGTTGAAGGTCGCATGGACAGTGCTATGTGAGGGTGGCCAGGTCCTGTGAAGGAGCAGCTGCCAAGAATAAGTCTCTGTGAGGTTGGCCTAGGCCCTTCTAGGAGGAGCTGGCTTGGACAGGGCTCTGTGAGGCTGGCCCAGGCCGGTGCAGGCGTGGCTGGCTTGGACAGGACTTTGAGAGCCTGTCCCGCTCTGGTGCAGGCAGTATTGATCCAGGCGGCGCTGGCTTGGACATGGCTCAAAAGACTGCCCCACGCCGGTCCAGGTAGTGCTGCCTTAGACAGGCCTCTTTGAGCCTGGCCCATGCAGGTCCAGGTATTGCTGGCATAGACAGGGCTCTGTGAGTCGGGTGCAGTCCGGTTCAGTAGATGCTGGCTTGGTCAGGGTTCTGTGAACCTGGCCCGGGTCGGTCAAGGAGCAGCTGGCTTAGACAAGACTATGTGAGGTTGGCCCGGGCCAGTCAAGCAGGAGCTGGCATGGACAGGGCTCTGTGTGGCTGGCCCAGGGCTCTCCAAGTGCCCCTGGCTTGGACAGGACTCTCTGAGCCTAGCCTGGGCGGCTTCAGGCAGAGATATCTTGGACAGGACTCTTTGATGCTGCCCCGGTCCAGTCCAGTTGGCGCTGGCTTAGACAGGGCTTCTGAGGATGGCCTGGTCAGGTCGAGGAACAGCTGGCTTGGACAAGACTCTGTGAGGCTGGCCCACACAGTCTTGGAGGAAATGGATTGGACAGGGCTCTTTGAGGCTTGCCCTCCTCAGTCCAGGCACTGCTGGCTTGGACAGGGCTCGAAAAGCTGTCCCCAGGGTGGTCCAGGCGGCACGGGCTTGGATACGGCTCTGTGAGCCTGGCCCAGGCCACTCAAGGAACAGCTGGCTTGGATAAGCCTCTGTGAGGTTGGCCCAGGCCAGACTAAGAGAAGTTGACTTGGACAGGGTTCTGTGAGCCTTGCCTGGTCCAGTCAGGGAAGAGCTGGCTTGGACAAGGCTCTGTGAGGTTGACCCGGGCTAGTCCAGGAGGAGCTGGATTCGACAGGGTTCTGTGAGGATGGACTGGCCATGTCGAGGAGCATCTGGTTTGGACAAGACTCTGTGAGGCTGTCCCGGCCCAGTCTAGAAGGAGCTGCCTTGGACTAGGATCTTTGAGTATGGGCCCCATCGTTCCAGGCAGTGCTGGCCTACACATGGCTCAAAAGACTGTCCCCACGCCGGTCCAGGTAGTGCTTGCTTAGAAAAGCCTCTGTGAGTCTGGTCCAGTCTGGTTCAGTTGACGCTGGCTTGGACAGCGCTCTGTGAGACTGGCCGGCGCGGGTCCAGGGAGCCCTGGCTTGGTCAGGGCACTGTGAAGTTGCTATAGTCTGGTCCAGTTGACACTGGCTTGGACAGGGCTCTGTGAGCCTGGCCCAGGCCGGTCAAGGAGAAGCTGCCTTGGACAAGACTCTGTGAGGTTGACATGGGCTAGTCCAGGAGGAGCTGGATTAGACAGGGTTGTGTGATGCTGGCCCAGGCCGGTCCAGTTGGCCCTGTCTCACACAGGGCTTGTGCAGCTGGCCCCAGGCTGGTCCAAGAGGAGCTGGCTTGGACAAGGATCTGTGAGGCTGTCCTGGTCAGGTCGAGGAGCACCTGGCTTGTTCAAGACTATGTGAGACTGTCCCAGGGCAATCTAGGAGGAGCTGGCTGGACTGGGCTCTTTGAGGCTGGCCACCATCGCTCCAGGTGGCGCTGGCCTGGACATGGCTCGAAAGACTGTCCCAATGTCGGTCCAGGTAGTGCTGGTTAAGACAGGCCTCTGTGAGCCTGGCCCATGCCGGTCCAGGTAGTGCTGGCTTAGACAGGGCCCTGAGTCTGGTGCAGTCTGGTTCAGTTAATGCTGGCTTGAACAGGGTCTTTTCAGGCTGGCCCTTATCAGTCTAGGCACTGCTAGCATGGACAGGGCTGGACAAGCTGTCCCCAGGGTGGTCCGGGTGGCGCTGGCTTGGACAGGGCTCTGTGAGCCTGGCCCAGGCCGGTCAAGGAACGGAACAGATGGATTGGACAAGACTCTCTGAGGGAGGCCCAGGCTCGTCTAGGAGAAGCTGGCTTGGACAATGTTCTGTGAGCCTGGCCTGGTCCAGTCCAGGAAGAGCTGGCTTGGACAAGGCTATGTGAGGTTGGCCCGGGCCAGTCTAGTAGAAGCTAGCTACCTTGGACAGGGCTCTGTGAGGCTGGCCCACACAGTCTTGGAGGAAATGGCTTGGACAGGGCTGTTTGAGCCTTGCTCTCCTCAGTCCAGGCACTGCTAGCTTGGACAGGGCTGGAAAAGCTGTCCCCAGGGTGGTCCAGGTGGTGCTGGATAGGACAGGGCTCTGTGAAACTGACCCACGCCGGTCTAGGAACAGCTGGCTTGGAGTAGACTCTGTGAGGTTGGCCTAGGCCAGTCTAGGAGAAGCTGGCTTGGACAGGGTTCTGTGAGCCTGGCCTGGTCCAGCCAAGGGAGAGCTGGCTTGGACAAGGCTCTGTGAGGTTGTCCTGGGCCAGTCTGATAGAAGCTAGCTGGCTTGTACAGGGCTCTGTGAGGCTGGCCCTGGCTGATGCAGGAGTGGCTGGCTTGGTTAGGACTTTGAGAGCCTGTCCCGCGCTGGTCCATGCAGTATTGCAATGGACAGGGCTCTGTGACCCTGGCCCACGACCGATCAGGCGGCGCTGGTTTGGACAGGGCTCTGTGAGATTGGCCTGGGCCTATCCATGGGGCGCTGGCTTGGACAGGACTCTCTGTGCCTGGCCTTGGCCACTTCAGGGGGAGCTGGCTTGGACAGGGATTCTGTGAGGCTGTTCCAGTCGGGTAGAGGGAAGCTGGCTTGGACAAGACTCTGTGAGGCTGGCCCGGCCCAGTCTAGGAGGAGCTGGCTTGAACAGGGCTCAAAAGGCTGTCCCCGGTCTGGTCCAGGCGACCGTGGCTTGGACAGACCTCTGTGTGCCTGGCCTGCACCGGTCCCGGTGGTGCTGTCTTGGACAGGGTTCTGTAAACCTAGCCACCGCCAGTCCAAGTGGTGTTGTATTGGACAGGGCCCTGTGAGTCCGGTGCAGGCTGGTCCAGTCCAGGTGGCTCTAAATTGGACAAGGCTCCGTGAGGTTGACCCAGTAAGGTCGAGGTTCAGCTGGCTTGGACAGGGCTCTTTGAGGCTAGCCCCCAACCATCCAGGCAGCGCTGGATTGCACAGGGCTCAAAAGGCTGTCCCCCAGCTGGTTTAGGCAGCCCTGTTTTGGACACGGTCTGTGAGCCGGCCTGCACCGGTCCAGGCAGTGCTGGCTTGCACAGGGCTCTGTGAGGTTGGTGCAGTCTGGTCCAGTTGAAGGTGGCATAGACCGGGCTTTATAAGGCTGACTAGGGCCAGTCAAGGAGCAGCTGGCTTGGAGAAGTCTCTGTGAGGTTGGCCCGGGCCAGTCTAGAAGGAGCTGGCTTCGACAGGGCTCTGTGAGGCTGGCCCAGGCCAGTGCAGGCGTGGCTGGCTTGGACAGGACTTTGAGAGCCTGTCCCCCGGAGGCCCAGGCAATACTGGCATGGACAGTGCTCTGTGAGCCTGGCCCATGTTGGTCCAGATGGTGCTGGCTTGGACAGGGCAGTGTGAGGCTGTCCCAGTCCAGTCCACTTGGCCCTGTCATGCTCAAGGCTTGTGCAGCTGGCCCCAGGCTGGTACAAGAGGAGCTGGATTCGACAGGGTTCTGTGAGCATGGCCTGTCATGTAGAGCAGCAGTTGGCTTGGACAAGACTCTGTGAGGCTGGCCCAGCCCAATCTCGGAGGAGCTGGCTTGGACTGGGCTCTTTGAGGCTGGCCCCCATCGGTCCAGGCAGCGCTGGATTAGACATGGCTCAAAAGACTGTCCCCACGCCGGTCCAGGTAGTGCTGGTTTAGACACACCTCTGTGAGTCTAGTTCAGTCTGGTTCAGTTGATGCAGGTTTGGACAGGGCTCTGTGAACCTGCCCCAGACCGGTCAAGGTGCAGCTGGCTTGGACAAGACTCTGAGGCTGGCCCAGTCCTGTCTAGAGGAGCTGGCTTGGACAGGGCTCTTTGAGGCTGGCCCCCATTGGTCCAGGACGTGCTGGCTTGAACAGGCTTGAAAGGCTGCCGCCAATCTTGTCCAGGGGGCCCTGCATTGGACAGGACTCTGTGAGCTTTACCTGCGCCAGTCCAGGAGTACCAGGCTTAGACAGGTTTCTGTGAGACTGGCCGGTGTGGGTCCAGGCAGCCCTGGCTTGGCCAGGGCACTGTGAGGCTGGTGCAGTCTGGTCCTGTTGACACTGGCTTGGACAGGGCTCTAAGAGCCTGGCCCGGGCCGGTCAACGAGCAGTAGGCTTGGACAAGACTATGTGAGGCTGTCCCGGCCCAGTCTAGGAGGAGCTGGCTTGGACTGGGCTCTTCTAGGCTGGCCCCCATAGGTCCAGGTGGTGCTGGCTTGGACATGGCTCGAAAGACTGTCCCAATGCCGGTCCAGGTAGTGCTGGTTTAGACAGGCCTCTGTGAGCCTGGCCCATGCCGGTCCAGGTAGTGCTGGCTTAGACAGCTCTCTGAGTCTGGTGCAGTCTGGTTCAGTTAACGCTGGCTTGAACAAGGTTCTTTGAGGCTGGCCCTCCTCCGTCCAGGCACTGCTAGTTGGACAGGGCTGGAAGAGCTGTACCCAGGGTGGTCCAGGTGGTGCTGGATTGGACAGGGCTCTGTGAGCCTGGCCCAGGCCGGTCAGGAAATGGAACAGCTGGCTTGGACAAGACTCTGTGAGGTTGGCCCAGGCCAGTCTAGGAGAAGTTGGCTTGGACCGGGTTCTGTGAGCCTGGCCTGGTAGTCCAGGAAGAGCTAGCTTGGACACGCCTCTGTGAGGTTGGCCCGGGCCAGTCTGGTAGAAGCTAGCTGGCTTGGACAGGGCTCTGTGAGGCTGGCCCAGGCCGATGCATGTGTGGCTGGCTTGGATAGGACTTTGAGAGCCTGTCCCGCGCTGGTCCATGCAGTACTGCAATGGAGAGGGCTCTGTGAGCCTGGCCCGGGACGGATCAGGTGGCGCTGGTTTGGGCAGGGCTCTGTGAGACTGGCCCGGGCCTATCCAGGGGGCGCTGGCTTGGACAGGATTCTCTGAGCCTGGCCTTGGCAACTTCAGGCGGAGCTGGCTTGGACAGGGATTCTGTGAGGCTGGTCCAGTCGGGTCCAGGCAGCTGGCTTGGACAAGACTCTGTGAGGCTGGCCTGGCCCAGTCTAGGAGGAGCTGTCTTGGACAGGGCTCTTTGAGGCTGGCCCCCATCGGTCCAGGCAGCACTGGCTTGGACAGGGCTCAAAAGGCTGTCCCCCCCTGGTCTAGGTGATCCTGACTGGCACTGGGCTCTCTGAGCCTGGCCTGCACTGGTCCAGGCAGTGCTGGCTTGCAAAGGGCTCTGTGAGTCTGGTGTAGTCTGGTCCAGTTGAAGGTCAATGGACTGTTCTATGTGAGGGTGTCCAGGGCCGGTCAAGGAGCAGCTGGTTGGAAGAAGTCTCTGTGAGGTTGGCCAGGGCCAGTCAAGGAGGAGCTGGCTTGCAGAGGGCTCTGTGAGGCGGTCCCAGGAGGGTGCAGGCTTGGCTGGCTTGGACAGGGCTTTGAGAGCCTGTCCCACTCTGGTCCAGGCAGTACTGGCATGAACAGGGCTCTGTGAGCCTGGCGGGCGACAATTCAGGCAGCACTGCTTTGGACAGGGCCCTGTGGGACTGGCCCGGGCCTATACAGTCGGTGCTGGCTTGGACAGGACTCTCTGAGCCAGCCTTGGCGACTTCAGGTGGAGCTGGTTTGGACAGGGATTCTGTGAGGCTGTTCTGGTCGGTTCCAGGGCAGCTGGTTGGATAAGACTCTGTGAGGCTGGCCCGGACCAGTCTAGGAGGAGCTGGCTTGGACAGGGCTCAAGAGGCTGTCCCCGGGCTGGTCCAGGCAACCCTGGCTTGGACAGAGCTCTGTGTGCCTGGCCCGTACTGGTCCCGGTGGTGCTGTCTTGGACAGGGTTCTGTAAACCTAGCCCGCGCCCGTCCAAGTGGCACTGGATTGTTCACGGCCCTGTGAGTCTGGTGCAGGCTGGTTCAGGTGGTGCTGCCTTGGACAAGGCTCTGGGAGGCTGGCCCAGAGAGGTCAAGGTGCAGCTGGATTGGACTAGACTCTGTGAGGCTGGCCCGGCCCAGTCTAGGAGGAGCTGGCTTGGACAGGGCTCAAGAGGCTGTCCCCGGGCTTGTCCAGGCGACCCTGGTTTGGACAGAGCTCTGTGTGCCTGCTTGCACCGTTCCCGGCGGTTGTGTCTTGGACAGGGTTCTGTAACCCTGGCCAGTGCCGATCCAAGTGGCGCTGGATTAGACAGGGCCCTGTGAGTTTGGGGCAGGCTGGTCCAGTCCAGGTGGTGCTGGCTTGGACAAGGCTCCGTGAGGCTGGCCCAGTCATGTCGCGGTGCATCTGGATTGGACAAGACTCTGTGAGGCTGGCCCGGCCCAGTCTAGGAGGAGCTGGCTTGGACAGGGCTCTTTGAGGCTAGCGCCCATCGGCCCAGGCAGCGCTGGCTTTCACAGGGCTCGAAAGGCTGTCCCCCCGCTGGTCTAGGCAGCCCTGATTTGGACACGGTCTGTGAGCCAGCCTGCACCGGTCCAGGCAGTGCTGGCTTGCACAGGGCTCTGTGAGGTTGGTGCAGTCTGGTCCAGTTGAAGGTGGCATAGACCGAGCTTTATAAGGCTGACTAGGGCCAGTCAAGGAGCAGCTGGCTTGGAGAAGTCTCTGTGAGGTTGGCCCAGGCCAGTCTAGAAGGAGCTGGCTTGGACAGGGCTCTGTGAGGCTGGCCCAGGCCGGTGAAGGCATGGCTGGCTTGGATAAGACTTTGAGAGCCTGTCCCAAGGAGGCCCAGGCAGTATTGGCATGGACAGTGCTCTGTGTCTTGCCCCATGTTGGTTCAGATGGTGCTGGCTTGGACAGGGCAGTGTGAGGCTGTCCCAGGCCAGTCCAGCTGGCCCTGTCATGCAGAGGGCTTGTGCAGCTGGCCCCAGGCTGATCCAGGACGAGCTGGATTAGACAGGGCTCTGTGAGGATGGCCTGGTCAAGTCGAGCATCAGTTTTCTTGGACAAGACTCTGTGAGGCTGGCCCGGCCCAATCTAGGAGGAGCTGGCTTGGACTGTTCTGTTTGAGGCTGGCCCCCATCGGTCCAGGCGGCGCTGGATAAGACATGGCTCAAAAGACTGTCCCCACGCCGGTCCAGGTAGTGCTGGCTTAGACAGGCCTCTGTGAGTCTGGTTTAGTCTGATTCAGTTGACCCTGGCTTGGACAGGGCTCTGTGAACCTGCCCCAGACTGGTAAAGGGGCAGCTGGCTTGGACAAGAATCTTAGGCCTTCCCGGTCCTGTCTAGAGGAGCTGGCTTGGACAGGGCTCTTTGAGGCTGGCCCCCACTGGTCCAGGTCATGCTGACTTGAACAGGCTCGAAACGCTGTCCCCAGTCTTGTCCAGGGGGCCCTGCCTTGGACAGGACTCTGTGAGCTTGGCCCTCGCCAGTCCAGGAGGACCAGGCTTAGACAGGGTTCTGTGAGACTGGCCGGCACGGGTCCAGGTAGCCCTGGCTTGGTCAGGGCACTGTGAGGCTGGTGCAGTCTGGTCCAGTTGACACTGGCTTGTACAGGGCTCTGTGAGCCTGGCCCATTCTGGTAAATGAGCAGCTAGCTTGGAAAAGACTCTATGAGGTTGACCCGGGCTAGTCCAGGAGGAGCTGGATTAGAGAGGGTTCTGTGATGGTGGCCCGGGCCGGTCCAGGACGCCCTGTCTCCCACAGGGCTTGTGCAGCTGGCCCCATGCTGGTCCAAGAGGAGCTGGCTTGGACTGGGCTCTGTGAGGCTGGCCTGGTCAGGTCGAGGAGCAGCTGGCTTGGACAAGACTATGTGAGGCTCTCCGGGACCAGTCTAGGATGAGCTGGCTTGGTCTGGGCTCTTTGAGGCTGGCCCCCATAGGTCCAGGTGGCGCTGGCTTGGACATGGCTGGAAAGACTGTCCCAATGCCGGTCCAGGTAGTGCTGGTTTAGACAGGCCTCTGTGAGCCTGGCCCATTCCTGTCCAGGTAGTGCTGGCTCAGACAGGGCTCTGAGTCTGGTGCAGTCTGGTTCAGTTAACGCTGACTTGAACAGGGTTCTTTGAGGCTGGCCCTCCTCAGTCTAGGCACTGCTAGCTTGGACAGGCGTGGAAAAGCTGTCCCCAGTGTGGTCCAGGTGGCGCTGGCCTGTACAGGGCTCTGTGAGCCTGGGCCAGTCTGGTCAAGGAATGGAACAGCTGGCTTGGACAAGACTCTGTGAGGTTGGCCCAGGCCAGTCTAGGAGAAGCTGGCTTGGACAGGGTTCTGTGAGCCTGGCCTGGTCCAGTCCAGGAAGAGCTGGCTTGGACAAGCCTCTTTGAGGTTGGCCCGGGCCAGTCTGGTAGAAGCTAGCTTGCATGGACAGGGCTCTATGAGGCTGGCTCAGGCCGATGCAGGCGAGGCTGTCTTGGATAGGACTTTGGGAGCCTGTCCCGCGCTGTTCCATGCAGTACTGCAATGGAGAGGGCTCTGTGAGCCTGGCCCGTGACGGATCAGGTGGCACTGGCTTGGACAGGACTCTCTGAGCCTGGCCTTGGCCACTTCAGGTGGAGCTGGCTTGGACAGGGATTCTGTGAGGCTGGTTCAGTCTGGTCCAGGCAGCTGGCTTGGACAAGACTCTGTGAGGCTGGCCCGACCCAGTCTAGGAGGAGCTGGCTTGGACATGGCTCAAAAGGCTGTCCCCTTGCTGGTCTAGGTGACCCTGGCTTGGACAAGGCTCTGTGTGCCTGACCCACACCAGTCCCGGTGGTGCTGGCTTGGACAGCGTTCTGTAAACCTGGCCAGCGCCGGTCCAAGTGGTGTTGGATTGGACAGGGCCCTGTGAGTCTGGTGCAGGCTTGTCCAGTCCAGGTGGTTCTGGATTGGGCAAGGCTCCGGGAGGCTGGCCCAGTCAGGTCGAGATGCAGCTGGCTTTTACAAGACTGTGAGACTGGCCCGGCCCAGTCTAGGAGGAGCTGGCTTGGACTGGGCTCTTTGAGGCTGGCCCCCATCGGTCCAGGTGGGGCTGGCTTGGACATGGCTCGAAAGACTGTCCCAATGCCGGTCCAGGTAGTGCTGGTTTAGACAGGCCTCTGTGAGTCTGGCCCATGCCGGTCCAGGTAGTGCTGGCTTAGACAGGGCTCTGAGTCTGGTGCAGTCTGGCTCAGTTAACACTGGCTTAAACAGGGTTCTTTGATGCTGGCCCTCCTCAGTCTAGGCACTGCAAGTTGGAAAGGTCTGGAAAAGCTGTCCCCAGGGTGGTCCAGGTGGCGCTGGCTTGGACCTGGCTCTGTGAGCCTGGCCCAGGCCAGTCAAGGAACAGCTGGCTTGGACAAGACTCTGTGAGGTTGGCCTAGGCCAGTCTAGGAGAAGCTGGCTTGGACAGGCTTCTGTGAGCCTGGCCTGGCCCAGTCCAGGAAGAGCTGTCTTGGACTAGGCTCTGTGAGGTTGGCCCGGGCCAGTCTGGTAGAAGCTAGCTGGTTTGAACAGGGCTCTGTGAGGCTGGCCCAGGCCGATGCAGGTGTGGCTGGCTTGGATAGGACTTTGAGAGCCTGTCCCACGCTGGTCCATGAAGTACTGCAATGGACAAGGCTCTGTGAGCCTGGCCCGCGATGGATCAGTCGGCACTGGTTTGGACAGGGCTCTGTGAGACTGGCCTGGGCCTATCCAGGTTGCGCTGGCTTGTACAGGACTCTCTGAGCCTGGCCTTGGTCACTTCAGTGGGAGCTGGCTTGGACAAGGATTCTGTGAGGCTGGTCCAGTCGGGTCCAGGCAGCTGGCTTGGACAAGACTCTGTGAGGCTGGCCCGGGCCAGTCTGCTAGTAGCTGGCTTGGACATGGCTCAAAAGACTGTCCCCAAGCTGGTCCAGGTAGTGCTCACTTAGACAGGCCTCTGTGAGTCTGGTTCAGTTGATGCTGGCTTGTACAGGGCTCTGTGAACCTGCCCCGGAACGGTCAAGGTGCACCTGGCTTGGACAAGACTCTGAGGCTGGTCCGGTCCTGTCTGGAGGAGCTGGCTTGGACAGGGCTTTCTGAGGCTGGCCCCCATTGGTTCAGGATATGCTGGCTTGAACAGGCTCGAAAGGCTGTCGCCAAGCTTGTCCAGGGGGACATGCCATGGACAAGATTCTGTGAGCATGGCCCACTCCAGTCCAGGAGGAGCCGGCTTGTACAGGGTTCTGTGAGACTGGCCGGCGCCGGTCCAGGCAATGCTGGCTTGGACAGGACCCTGTGAGGCTGGTGCAGTCTGGTTCAGTTGACAATGGCTTGGAAAAGGCTCTGGCAGCACTGGCTTGGACAGGGCTCAAAAGGCTGTCCCCCAGCTGGTCTAGGCGATCCTGACTTGCACAGGGCTCTGTGAGCCTGGCCTGTACCGGTCCAGGCAGTGCTAGCTTGCAAAGGGCTCTGAGAGGCTGGGGTGGTCTGGTCCACTTGAAGGTCGCATGGACAGTGCTATGTGAGGGTGGCCAGGGCCGGTCAAGGAGCAGCTGGCTTGGACAGGGCTCTGTGAGGCTGGGCCAGGCCGGTGCAGGCATGGCTGGCTTGGACAGGACTTTGAGAGCCTGTCCCCCTCTGGTCCAGGCAATACTGGCATGAACAGGGCTCTGTGAGCCGGGCCCGGGACAATTCAGGCGGCACTGGTTGGGACAGGGCTCTGTGAGACGGGCCTGGGCCTATCCAGGCGGTGCTGGCTTGGACAGGACTCTCTGAGCCTGGCCTTGGCCACTTCAGGTGGAGCTGGTTTGGACAAGGATTCTGTGAGGATTTTCTAGTCAGTTTCAGGGCAGCTGGCTTGGACAAGACTCTGTGGGGCTGGCCCGGCCCAGTCTAGGAAGACCTGGCTTGGACAGGGCTCAAGAGGCTGTCCCTGGGCTGGTCCAGGCGACCCTGGCTTCGACAGAGCTCTGTGTGCATGGCCCGCACGGGTCCAAGAAACCCTGGATTACACAGGGCCCTGTGAGTCTCGTGCAGGCTGGTCCAGGTGGCGCTGCCTTGGACAAGGCTCTGTGAGGCTGGCCCAGAGAGGTCAAGGTGCAGCTGCCTTGGACAAGAGTCTGTGAAGCTGGCCCGGCCCAGTCTAGGAGGAGCTCTCTTGGACAGGGCTCTTTGAGGCTGGCCCACATCGGTCCAGTCAATGCTGGATTGGAAAGGGCTCGACAGGCTGTCCCCAGGCTTATCCAGGTGGCCCTGCCTTGGACAAGACTCTGTGAGCATGGCACGCTCCAGTCCAGGAGGAGCCGGCTTGGACAGGGTTCTGTGAGACTTGCCGGTGCTGGTCCAGGCAGTGCTGGCTTGGACAGGTCCCTGTGAGGCTGGTGCAGTCTGGTTCAGTTGACCTTGGCTTGGACAAAGCTCTGTGAGCCTGGCCTGGGCCGGTCAAGGAGCAGCTGGCTTGGACAAGACTCTGTGAGGTTGACCCGGGCCATTCTAGGAGGATCTGGCTTGGACAGGGCTCTGTGAGGTTGGCCCTGGCCAGTCCCGGTGGCCCTGTCTCACACAGGGCTTGTGCAGCTGGCCCAGGCTGGTCCAGGAGGAGCTGGCTTCGACAGGGCTCTGAGAGGCTGGCCTGGCTCAGGTGGAGGAATAGCTGGCTTGGACAAGACTCTGTAAGGCTGGCCCAGCCCAGTATAGGAGGAGCTGGCTTGGACTGGGCTCCTTGAGGCTGGCCCCCATTGGTCCAGGCGGCGCTAGCTTGGACATGGCTCGAAAGACTGCCCCACGACGGTCCAGGTAGTGCTGGCTTAGACAGGCCTCTTAGAGCCTGGCCCATGCAGGTCCAGGTAGTGCTGGAATAGACAGGGCTCTGTGAGTCGGGTGCAGTCCGATTCAGTAGATGCTGGCTTGGTCAGGGCTCTGTGAACCTGGCCCGGGCCTTTCAAGGAGCAGCTGGCTTAGACAAGACTCTGTGAGGTTGGCCCGGGCCAGTCAAGCACGAGGTGGCATGGACAGGGCTCTGTGAGGCTGGCCCAGGCCTGTCCAAGTGGCCCTGGCTTGGACAGGACTCTCTGAACATGACCTGGGCCGCTTCAGGCAGAGATATCTTGGACAGGGCTCTGTGACCCTGGCCCGGTCCAGTCCAGTTGGCGCTGGCTTAGACAGGGCTTCTGAGGATGGCCTGGTCAGGTCGAGGAACAGCTGGCTTGGACAAGACTCTGTGAGGCTGGCCCGCACAGTCTTGGAGGAAATGGCTTGGACAGGGTTCTTTGAGGCTTGCCCTCCTCAGTCCAGTGACTGCTGGGTTGGACAGGGCTCAAAAAGCTGTCCCCAGGGTGGTCCGGGCGGCACAGG
The DNA here is from genome assembly GCF_019054845.1 of Dipodomys spectabilis. NCBI lineage: Eukaryota > Metazoa > Chordata > Mammalia > Rodentia > Heteromyidae > Dipodomys > Dipodomys spectabilis. Next base: position 2,032,628 of record NW_024871140.1, read on the forward strand.
CTTGGATAGGGCTCTGTGAGCCTGGCCCAGGCTAGTCAAGGAACAGCTGGCTTGAACAAGACTCTGTGAGGTTGGCCCTGGCCAGTCTAGGAGAAGTTGACTTGGACAGGGTTCTGTGAGCCTGGCCTGGTCCAGTCCAGGAAGAGCTGGCTTGGACAAGGCTCTGTGAGGTTGGCCTGGGCCAGTCTGGTAGAAGCTAGCTGGCTTGGACTGGGCTCTGTGAAGCTGGTCCAGGCCAATGCTGGCGTGGCTGGCTTGGATAGGACTTTGAGATCTTGTCCCCCTCTGGTCCAGGTAGTACTGCCATAGATACGGCTCTGTGAGCCTGGCCCGTGACGGTTCAGGCTTCGCTGGTTTGGACAGGGCTCTGTGAGACTGGCCCAGGCCTATCCAGGCGGCGCTGGCTTGAACCGGACCCTCTGAGCCTGGCCTTGTTCTCTTCAGGCGGAGCTGGCTTGGACAGGGATTCTGAGAGGCTGGTCCAGTCGGGTCCAGGGCAGCTGCCTTGGCCAAGACTCTGTGAGGCTGGCCTGGCCCAGTCTAGGAGGAGCTGACTTGGACAGGGCTCAAGAGGCTGTCCCCGGCTGGTCCAGACGACCCTGGCTTGGACAGAGCTCTGTGTGCCTGGCTTGCACCAGTCCCGGCGGTTCTTTCTTGGACAGGGTTCTGTAAACCTGGCCGGTGCTGATCCAAGTGGCGCTGCTTTGGACAGGGCCCTGTGAGTCTGGTGCAGCCTGGTCCAGTCCAATTTGTGCTGGATTGGACAAGGCTCCATGAGGCTGGCCCAGTCAGGTCGTGGTGCAGCTGGATTGGACAAGACTCTGTGAGGCTGGCCTGGCTCAGTCTAGGAGTAGCTGGCTTGGACAGGGCTCTGTGACTTTGGTGCAGTCTGGTCCAGTTGAAGGTGGCATAGACCGGGCTTTGTAAGGCTGACTAGGGCCAGTCAAGGAGCAGCTGGCTTGGAGAAGATTCTGTGAGGTTGGCACGGGCCAGTCTAGAAGGAGCTGGCTTGGACAGGGCTCTGTGAGGCAGGCCCAGGCCGGTGCAGGCATGGCTGTCTTGGACAGGACTTTGAGAGCCTGTCCCAAGGAGGCCCAGGCAGTACTGGCATGGACAGTGCTCTGTTAGCCTGGCCCATGTTGGTTCAGATGGTGCTGGCTTGGACAGGGCAGTGTGAGGCTGTCCCAGGCCAGTCCAGGTGGCCTGTCGCACAGGGCTTGTGCAGCTGGATCCAGGCTGGTCCAGGAGGAGCTGGATTCGACAGGGCTCTGTGAGGATGGCCTGCTCAAGTCGAGGAGCAGCTGGCATGGACAATACTCTGTCAGGCTGGCCCGGCCCAGTCTAGAAGGAGCTGGATTGGACTGGGCTCTTTGAGGCTGGCCCACATCGGTCCAGGCAGCGCTGGCTTAGATATGGCTCAAAAGACTGTCCCCACGCCGGTCCAGGTAGTGCTGGCTTAGACAGGCCTCTGTGAGTCTGGTTCAGTCTGGTTCAGTTGACCCTGGCTTGGACAGGGCTCTGTGAACCTGCCCCGGACCGGTCAAGGTACAGCTGGCTTGGACAAGACTCTGAGGCTGGCCCGGTCCTGTATAGAGGAGCTGGCTTGGACAGGGCTTTTTGAGCCTGGGCCCCATTGGTCCTGGATGTGCTGGCTTGAACAGGCTCAAAAGGCTGTCGCCAGGCTTGTCCAGGGGGACATGCCATGGACAAGACTCTGTGAGCATGGCCCACTCCAGTCCAGGAGGAGTCGGCTTGGACAGGGTTCTGTGAGACTGGCTGGCGCCGGTCCAGGTAATGCTGGCTTGGACAGGACCCTGTGAGGCTGGTGCAGTCTGGTTCAGTTGACAATGTCTTGGAAAAGGCTCTGGCAGCACTGGCTTGGACAGGGCTCAAAAGGCTGTCCCCCACCTGGTCTAGGCGATCCTGACTTGCACAGGGCTCTGTGAGCCTGGCCTGCAACGGTCCAGGCAGTGCTGGCTTGCAAAGGGCTCTGAGAGGCTGGGGGGTCTGGTCCACTTGAAGGTCGCATGGACAGTGCTATGTGAGGGTGGCCAGGGTCGGTCAAGGAGCAGCTGCCTTGAAGAAGTCTCTGTGAGGTTGGCCCTGGCCAGTCTAGGAGGAGCTGGCTTGGACAGGGCTCTGTGAGGCTGGCCCAGGCCGGTGTAGGCGTGGCTGGCTTGGACCGGACTTTGAGAGCCTGTCCCGCTCTGGTCCAGGCAGTACTGGCATGAACAGGGCTCTGTGAGCCTGGCCCACGACAATTCAGGCGGCACTGGTTTGGACAGGGCTCTGTGAGATTGGCCCGGGCCTACACAGGCGGTGCTGGCTTGGACAGGACTCTCTGAGCCTGGCCTTGGCCACTTCAGGTGGAGCTGGTTTGGACAAGGATTCTGTGAGGATGGTCTAGTCGGCTCCAGGGCAGCTGGCTTGGACAAGACTCTGTGAGGCTGGCCCGGGCCACTCTAGGAGGAGCTGGCTTGGACAGGGCTCAAGAGGCTGTCCCCGGGCTGGTCCAGGCAACCCTGGCTTGGACGGAGCTTTGTGCGCCTGGCCTGCACAGGTCCCGGCGGTATTGTCTTGGACAGGGTAAACTTGGCCCACGCCCGTCCAAGTTGCGCTGGATTGTACACGGCCCTGTGAGTCTGGTGAAGGCTAGTCCAGGTGGCTCTGCCTTGGACAAGGCTCTGGGAGGCTGGTCCAGAGAGGTCAAGGTGCAGCTGCCTTGGACTAGACTCTGTGAGGCTGGCTCGGCCCAGTCTAGGAGGAGCTGTCTTTGACAGGGCTCTTTGAGGCTGGCCCACATCGGTCGAGTCAATGCTGGATTGGACAGGGCTCGACAGGCTGTCCCCAGGCTGATCCAGGTGGTCCTGCCTTGGACAGGACTCTGTGAGCTTGGCCCGCTCCAGTCCAGGAGGAGCCGGCTTGGACAGGGTTCTCTGAGCCTGGCCGGCGCCGTTCCAGGCAGTGCTGGCTTGGACAGGACCCTGTGAGGCTGGTGCAGTCTGGTCCAGTTGACACTGGCTTGGACAGGGCTCTGTGAGCCTGGCCCACGCCGGTCAAGGAGCAGCTGGCTTGGACAAGACTATGTGAGGTTGACCCGGGCCAGTCTAGGAGGATCTGGCTTGGACAGGGCTTTGTGAGGTTGGCCCGGGCCGCTCCCGGTAGCCCTGTCTCAAATAGGACTTGTGCAGCTGCCCCAGGCTGGTCCACAGGAGCTCTCTTTGACAGGGCTCTGTGAGGCTGGACTGGTCAGGTCGAGGAGCAGCTGGCTTGGCAAGACTCTGTGAGGCTGGCCCGGTCCAGTCTAGGAGGAGCTGGCTTGGACTGGGCTCCTTGAGGCTGGCCCCCATTGGTCCAGTTGGCGCTGGCTTGGACATGGCTTGAAAGACTGCCCCACGCCGGTCCAGGTAGTGCTGCCTTAGACAGGCCTCTTTGAGCCTGGCCCATGCAGGTCCAGGAAGTGCTGGCATAGACAGGGCTCTGTGAGTCGGGTGCAGTCCGGTTCAGTAGACGCTGGCTTGGTAAGGGCTCTGTGAACCTGGCCCGGACCGGTCAAGGAGCAGCTGGCTTAGACAAGACTCTGTGAGGTTGGCCCGGGCCAGTCAAGCAGGAGCTGGCATGGACAGGTCTCTGTGAGCCTGGCCCAGGCCAGTCCAAATGGCCCTGGCTTGGACAGGACTCTCTGAGCCTGGCCTGGGCCGCTTCAGACAGAGATATCTTGGACAGGGCTCTGTGATGCTGGCCCGCTCCAGTCCAGTTGGCGCTGGCTTAGACGGGCTTCTGAGGATGGCCTGGTCAGGTCGAGGAACAGCTGGCTTGGACAAGACTATGTGAGGTTGACCCGGGCCAGTCTAGGATGATCTGGCTTGGACAGGGCTTTGTGAGGTTGGCCCGGGCCGGTCCCGGTAGCCCTGTCTCAAATAGGACTTGTGCAGCTGCCCCAGGCTGGTCCAGGAGGAGCTGGCTTCGACAGGGCTCTGAGAGGCTGGCCTGGCTCAGGTGGAGGAATAGCTGGCTTGGACAAGACTCTGTAAGGCTGGCCCAGCCCAGAATAGGAGGAGCTGGCTTGGACTGGGCTCCTTGAGGCTGGCCCCCATTGGTCCAGGCGGCGCTAGCTTGGACATGGCTCGAAAGACTGCCCCACGACGGTCCAGGTAGTGCTGGCTTAGACAGGCCTCTTTGAGCCTGGCCCATGCAGGTCCAGGTAGTGCTGGAATAGACAGGGCTCTGTGAGTCGGGTGCAGTTCGATTCAGTAGACGCTGGCTTGGTCAGGGCTCTGTGAACCTGGCCCGGGCCTTTCAAGGAGCAGCTGGCTTAGACAAGACTCTGTGAGGTTGGCCCGGGAGAGTCAAGCATGAGGTGGCATGGACAGGGCTCTGTGAGGCTGGCCCAGGCCTGTCCAAGTGGCCCTGGCTTGGACAGGACTCTCTGAGCCTGGCCTGGGCCGCTTCAGGAAGAGATATCTTGGACAGGGTTCTGTGATGCTGGCCCGCTCCAGTCCAGTTGGCGCTGGCTTAGACGGGCTTCTGAGGATGGCCTGGTCAGGTCGAGGAACAGCTGGCTTGGACAAGACTCTGTGAGGCTGACCCACACAGTCTTGGACGATATGGTTGGACAGGGCTCTTTGACGTTTGCCGTCCTCAGTCAATGCACTGCTGGCTTGGACAGGGCTCAAAAAGCTGTCCCCAGTGCAGGCAGCACTGGCTTGGATAGGGCTCTGTGAACCTGACCCAGGCCAGTCAAGGAACAGCTGCCTTGGACAGGGCTCTGTGAAGCTGGCCCAGGCCAATGCAGGCGTGGCTGCCTTGGATAGGACTTTGAGATCCTGTGCCCCGCTGGTCCAGGTAGTACTGCCATGGATAAGGCTCTGTGAGCCTGGCCCATGACGGTTCAGGCTTCGCTGGTTTGGACAGGGCTCTGTGAGACTGGCCCAGGCCTATCCAGGCAGTGCTGACTTGGACAGGACCATCTGATCCTGGCCTTGGTCACTTCAGGCGGAGCTGGCTTGGACATGGATTCTGAGAGGCTGCTCCATTCAGGTCCAGGGCAGCTGGCTTGGACAAGACTCTGTGAGGCTGGCCCTTCCTAGTCTAGGAGGAGCTGGCTTGGACAGAGCTCCAGAGGCTGTCCCCGGGCTTGTCCAGGCAACCCTGGTTTGGACAGAACTCTGTGTGCCTGCTTGCACCGTTCCCGGCGGTTCTGTCTTGGACAGGGTTCTGTAAACCTGGCCGGTGCCGATCCAAGTGGCGCTGGATTGGACAGGGCCCTGTGAGTCTGGTGCAGGCTGGTCCAGTCCAGGTGGTGCTGGCTTGGACAAGGCTCCGTGAGGCTGGCCCAGTCAGGTCGGGGTGCAGCTGGATTGGACAAGACTCTGTGAGGCTGGCCCAGCCCAGTCTAGGAGGAGCTGGCTTGGACAGGGCTCTTTGAGGCTAGCCCCCATCGGTCCAGGCAATGCTGGCTTGCACAGGGCTCAAAAGGCTGTCTCCCGGCTGGTTTAGGCAGCCCTGATTTGGACACGGTCTGTGAGCCGGCCTGCACCAGTCCAGGCAGTGCTGGCTTGCACAGGGCTCTGTGAGGTTGGTGCAGTCTGGTCCGGTTGAAGGTGGCATAGACCGAGCTTTATAAGGCTGACTAGGGCCAGTCAAGGAGCAGCTTGCTTGGAGAAGTCTCTGTGAGGTTGGCCCGGGCCAGTCTAGAAGGAGCTGGCTTGGACATGGCTCTGTGAGGCTGGCCAAGGCCGATGCAGGCGTGGGTGGCTTGGACAGGACTTTGAGAGCCTGTCCCATGGAGGCCCAGGCAGTATTGGTACGGACAGTGCTCTGTGAGCCTGGCCCATGTTGGTCCAGATGGTGCTGGCTTGGACAGGGCAGTGTGAGGCTGTCCCAGGCCAGTCCAGGTGGCCCTGTCATGCACAGGGCTTGTGCAGCTGGCCCCAGGCTGGTCCAGGACGAGGTGGATTCGACAGGGCTTTGTGAGGATGGCCTGGTCACGTCGAGCTGCAGTTGGCTTGGACAAGACTCTGTCAGGCTGGCCCGGCCCAGCCTAGGAGGAGCTGTCTTGCACTGGGCTCTTTGAGGCTGGCCCCCATCGGTCCAGGTCCCGCTGGCTTGGACATGGCTCGAAAGACTGTCCCAATGCCGGTCCAGGTAGTGCTATGTTAGACTGGCCTCTGGGAGCCTGGGCCATTCCGGTCCAGTTAGTTCTGGCTTAGACAGGGCTCTGAGTCTGGTGCAGGCTGGTCCAGTCCAGGTGGCTCTGGATTGGACAAGGCTCCGTGAGGCTGGCCCAGTCAGGTCGAGTTGCAGCTAGATTGGACAAGACTCTGTGAGGCTGGCCCAGCCCAGTCTAGGAGGAGCTGTCTTGGACAGGGCTCTTTGAGGCTGACCCCCATTGGTCCAGGCAGCTCTGGCTTGGACAGGGCTCAAAAGGCTGTCCCCCCCCCTGGTCTAGGCGATCCTGACTTGCACAGGACTCTGTGAGCCTGGCCTGCACCGGTCCAGGCAGTGCTGGCTTGCAAAGGGTTCTGTGAGGTTGGTGTAGTCTGGTCCAGTTGAAGGTCGCATGGACAGTGCTATGTGAGAGTCCCCAGGCCCGGTCAAGGAGCAGCTGGCTTGAAGAAGTCTCTGTAAGGTTGGCCTTGGCCAGTCTAGGAGGAGCTGGCTTGGACAGGGCTCTGTGAGGCTGGCCCAAGCCGGTGCAGGCGTGGCTGGCTTGGACAGGATTTTGAGAGCTTGTCCCGCTCTGGTCCAGGCAATACTGGCATGAACAGCGCTCTGTGAGCCTGGCCTGAGACAATTCAGGCGGCACTGGGTTGGACAGGGCTATGTGAGACTGGCCCAGGCCTATCCATGCGGTGCTGGCTTGGACAGGACTCTCTGAGCCTAGCCTTTGCGACTTCAGGTGGAACTGGTTTGGACAGGGATTCTGTGAGGCTGGTCTGGTCGGTTCCAGGGCAGCTGGTTGGATAAGACTCTGTGAGGCTGGCCCGGACCAGTCTAGCAGGAGCTGGCTTGGACAGGTCTCAAGAGGCTGTCCCAGGGCTGGTCCAGGCAACCGTGGCTTGGACAGAGCTCTGTGTGCTTGGTCCGCACCGGTCCCGTTGGTGCTGTCTTGGACAGGGTTCCGTTAACCTGGCCCGGGCAGGTCAAAGTGGCGCTGGATTGTACACGGCCCTGTGAGTCTGGTGCAGGCTGATCCAGGTGGCGCTGCCTTGGACAAGGCTCTGTGAGGCTGGCCCACAGAGGTCAAGGTGCAGCTGGGTTGGACTAGACTCTGTGAGGCTGGCCCGGCGCAGTCTATGAGGAGCTGTCTTGGACAGGGCTCTTTGAGGCTGGCCCACATCGGTCCAGTCAATCCTGGATTGGACAGGGCTCGACAGGCTGTCCCCAGGCTGATCCATGCGGCCCTGCCTTGGACAGGACTCTGTGAGCTTGGCCCGCTCCAGTCCAGGAGGAGCCAGTTTGGACAGCGTTCTGTGTGACTGGGTGGCGCCGGTCCAGGCAGTGCTGGCTTGGACAAGACCCTGCGAGGCTGGTGCAATCTGGTTCAGTTGACAATGGCTTGGACAAGGCTCTGTGAGCCTGGCCTGGGCCGGTCAAGGAGCAGCTGGCTTGGACAAGACTCTGTGAAGTTGGCCCGGGCCAGTCTAGGAGGATCTGGCTTGGACAGTGCTCTGTGAGGTTGGCCCGGACTGGTCCCGGTGGTCCTGTCTCACACAGGGCTTGTGCAGCTGCCCCAGGCTGATCCAGTAGGAGCTGGCTTCAACAGGACTCTGTGAGGCTGGACTGGTCAGGTTGAGGAGAAGCTGCCTTGGACAAGACTGTGTGGTGGGCCCGGCCCAGTCTAGGAGCAGCTGGCTTGGAGAAGGCTCAAGAGGCAGTCCCCGGGCTGGTCCAGGGGACCCTGGCTTGGGCACATTTCTGTGTGCCTGGCCCGCAGAGGTCCTGGTGGTGCTGGCTTGGACAGGGTTCTGTAAACCTGGTCCGCATTGGTCCACGTGGCGCTGGATTGGAAAGGGCCATGTGAGTCTGGTGCAGGCTGGTCCAAGTGGCACTGGCTTGGACAAGGCTCAGTGAGGCTGGCCCAGAGAAGGCGACCAGCAACTCGTTTGGACAAGACTCTGTGAGGCTGGCCCGGTCCACTCTAGGAGGAGCTGGCTTGGACAGGGCTCCTTGAGGCTGGCCCCCATTGATCCAGGCGGAGCTGGCTTGGACATGGCTCAAAAGATTGCCCCACGCCAGTGCAGGTAGTGCTGCCTTAGACAGGCCTCTTTGAGCCTGGCCCATGCAGGTCCAGGTAGTGCTGGCTTAGACAGGGCTCTGAGTCTGGTGCAGTCTGGTTCAGTTAATGCTGGCTTGAACAGGGTTCTTTGAGACTGGCCCTCCTCAGTCCAGGCACTGCTAGCTTGGACAGGGCTGGAAAAGCTGTCCCCAGGGTGGTCCAGGTGGCGCTGGCTTGGACAGGGCTGTGTGAGCCTGGCCCAGGGTGGTCAAGGAGCGGAACAGCTGGATTGGACAAGACTCTCTGAGGTAGGCCCAGGCCAGTCTAGGAGAAGCTGGCTTGGACAATGTTCTGTGAGCCTGGCCTGGTCCACTCCAGGAAGAGCTGGCTTGGACAAGGCTATGTGAGGTTGGCCCGGGCCAGTCTGGTAGAAGCTAGCTGCCTTGGACAGGGCTCTGTGAGGCTGGCCCACAAAGTGTTGGAGGAAGTGGTTTGGACAGGGCTGTTTGAGCCTTGCTCTCCTCAGTTCAGGCACTGCTAGCTTGGACAGGGCTGGAAAAGCTGTCCCCAGGGTGGTCCAGGTGGCACTGGATTGGACAGGGCTCTGTGAACCTGGCCTAGGCCGGTCAAGGAACAGCTGGCTTGGACAAGACTCTGTGAGGTTGGCCTAGGCCAGTCTAGGAGAAGCTGGCTTGGACAGGGTTCTGTGAGCCTGGCCTGGTCCAGCCAAGGGAGAGCTGGCTTGGACAAGGCTCTGTGAGGTTGGCCTGGGCCAGTCTGGTAGAAGCTAGCTGGCTTGGACAGGGCTCTGTGAGGCTGGCCCAGGCTGATGCAGGAGTGGCTGGCTTGGTTAGGACTTTGAGAGCCTGTCCCGCGCTGGTCCATGCAGTATTGCAATGGACAGGGCTCTGTGAGCCTGGCCCACGACCGCTGGTTTGGACAGGGCTCTGTGAGATTGGCCCGGGCCTATCCATGGGGCGCTGGCTTGGACAGGACTCTCTGTGCCTGGCCTTGGCCAATTCAGGGGGAGCTGGCTTGGACAGGGATTCTGTGAGGCTGTTCCAGTCGGGTAGAGGGCAGCTGGCTTGGACAAGACTCTGTGAGGCTGGCCCGGCCCAGTCTAGGAGGAGCTGGCTTGAACATGGCTCAAAAGGCTGTCCCCAGTCTGGTCCAGGCGACCGTGGCTTGGACAGAGCTCTGTGTGCCTGGCTTGCACCGGTCCCGGTGGTGCTGGCTTCGACAGGGTTCTGTAAACCTGGCCAGCGCCGGTCCAAGTGGTGTTGGATTGGACAGGGCCCTGTGAGTCTGGTGCAGGCTGGTCCAGTCCAGGTGGCTCTAAATTGGACAAGGCTCCGTGAGGTTGACCCAGTAAGTTCGAGGTTCAGCTGGCTTGGACAAGACTCTGTGAGGCTGGCCCGGCCAAGTCTAGGAGGAGCTGTCTTGGACAGGGCTCTTTGAGGCTAGCCCCCATCGGTCCAGGCAGCGCTGGATTGCACAGGGCTCGAAAGGCTGTCCCCCAGCTGGTTTAGGCAGCCCTGTTTTGGACACGGTCTGTGAGCCGGCCTGCACCAGTCCAGGCAGTGCTGGCTTGCACAGGGCTCTGTGAGGTTGGTGCAGTCTGGTCCAGTTGAAGGTGGCATAGACCGGGATTTATAAGGCTGACTAGGGCCAGTCAAGGAGCAGCTATCTTGGAGAAGTCTCTGTGAGGTTGGCCCGGGCCAGTCTAGAAGGAGGTTGCTTGGACAGGGCTCTATGAGGCTGGCCCAGGCCAGTGCAGGCGTGGCTGGCTTGGACAGGACTGTGAGAGCCTGTCCCACGGAGGCCCAGGCAGTACTGGCATGGACAGTGCTCTGTGAGCCTGGCCCATGTTGGTCCAGATGGTGCTGGCTTGGACAGGGCAGTGTGAGGCTGTCCCAGGCCAGTCCAGCTGGCCCTGTCATGCAGAGGGCTTGTGCAGCTGGCCCCAGGCTGGTCCAGGATGAGCTGGATTCGACAGGGCTCTGTGAGGATGGCCTGGTCAAGTCGAGCATCAGTTGGCTTGGACAAGACTCTCTGAGGCTGGCCCGGCCCAATCTAGGAGGAGCTGGCTTGGACTGGTCTGTTTGAGGCTGGCCCCCATTGGTCCAGGCGGCGCTGGATAAGACATGGCTCAAAAGACTGTCCCCACGCCGGTCCAGGTAGTTCTGGCTTAGACAGGCCTCTGTGAGTCTGGTTTAACTGGTTCAGTTGATCCTGGCTTGGACAGGTCTCTGTGAACCTGCCCCGGACTTGTCAAGGGGCAGCTGGCTTGGACAAGACTCTTAGGCCTGCCCGGTCCTGTCTAGAGGAGCTGGCTTGGACAGGGCTCTTTGAGGCTGACCCCCACTGGTCCAGGACATGCTGGCTTGAACACTCTCGAAACGCTGTCCCCAGCCTTGTCCAGGGGGCCCTGCCTTGAACAGGACTCTGTGAGCTTGGCCCACGCCAGTCCAGGAGGACCAGGCTTAGACAGGGTTCTGTGAGACTGGCCGGCACGGGTCCAGGCAGCCCTGGCTTGGTCAGGGCACTGTGAGGCTGGTGCAGTCTGGTCCAGGTGACACTGGCTTGTACAGGGCTCTGTGAGCCTGGCCCATTCTGGTAAATGAGCAGCTGGCTTGGAAAAGACTCTATGAGGTTGACCCGGGCTAGTCCAGGAGGAGCTGGATTAGACAGGGTTCTGTGATGGTGGCCCGGGCCGGTCCATGACGCCCTGTTTCGCACAGGGCTTGTGCAGCTGGCCCCAGGCTGGTCCAAGAAGAGCTGGCTTGGACTGGGCTCTGTGAGGCTGGCCTGTTCAGGTCGAGGAGCAGCTGGCTTGGACAAGACTATGTGAGGCTCTCCGGGACCAGTCTAGGATGAGCTGGCTTGGTCTGGGCTCTTTGAGGCTGGCCCCCATAGGTCCAGGTGGCGCTGGATTGGACATGGCTCAAAAGACTGTCCCAATGCCAGTCCAGGTAGTGCTGGTTTAGACAGGCCTCTGTGAGCCTGGCCCATTCCGGTCCAGGTAGTGCTGGCTTAGACAGGGCTCTGAGTCTGGTGCAGTCTGGTTCAGTTAACGCTGGCTTGAACAGGGTTCTTTGAGGCTGGCCCTCCTCAGTCTAGGCACTGCTAGCTTGGACAGGCGTGGAAAAGCTGTCCCCAGTGTGGTCCAGGTGGCGCTGGCCTGTACAGGGCTCTGTGAGCCTGGGCCAGGCCGGTCAAGGAACGGAACAGCTGATTTGGACAAGACTCTGTGAGGTTGGCCCAGGCCAGTCTAGGAGAAGCTGGCTTGGACAGGGTTCTGTGAGCCTGGCCTGGTCCAGTCCAGGAAAAGCTGGCTTGGACAAGCCTCTGTGAGTTTGGCCCGGGCCAGTCTGGTAGAAGCTAGCTTGCGTGGACAGGGCACTATGAGGCTGGCTCAGGCCAATGCAGGCGAGGCTGGCTTGAATAGGACTTTGAGAGCCTGTCCCGCGCTGGGCCATGCAGTACTGCAATGGACAGTCTCTGTGAGCCTGGCCCGTGACGGATCAGGTGGCGCTGGCTTGGACAGGACTCTCTGAGCCTGGCCTTGGCCACTTCAGGCGGAGCTGGCTTGGACAGGGATTCTGTGAGCCTGGTTCAGTCTGGTCCAGGCAGCTGGCTTGGACAAGACTCTGTGAGGCTGGCCCGACCCAGTCTAGTAGAAGCTGGCTTGGACATGGCTCAAAAGGCTGTCCCCTTGCTGGTCTAGGTGACCCTGGCTTGGACAAGGCTCAAATGGCTGTCCCGCAGCTGGTCTAGGCGATCCTGACTTGCACAGGGCTCTGTGAGCCTGGCCTGCACCGGTCCAGGGAGTGCTGGCTTGCAAAGGGCTCTGTGAGTTGGGGGTGGCCTGGTCCAGTTGAAGGTCACATGGACAGCACTATGTGATGGTGGCCAGGGCCTGTCAAGGAGCAGCTGGCTTGAAGAAATCTCTGTGAGGTTGTTCCGGGCCAGTCAAGAGGAGCTGGCTTGGACAGGGCTCTGTGAGCCTGGCCTTGGCATATTCAGGTGGAGAAGGTTTGGACAGGGATTCTTTGAGGCTGGTCTGGTCGGTTCCAGGGCAGCTGTCTTGGACAAGACACTGTGAGGCTGGCCCAGCCCTGTCTAGGAGGAGCTGGCTTGGACAGGGCTTAAGAGGCTATCCCCGGGCTGCTCCAGGCGAGCCTGGCTTGGACAGAGCTCTGTGTGCCTGGCCCGCACCGGTCCCGGTGGTGCTGCCTTGGACAGGGTTCTGTAAACCTGGCCCGCTCCGGTCAAAGTGACACTGGACTGGACAGTGTCCTGTATGTCTAGTGCAGGCTGGTCCAGGTGGCGCTGCCTTGGACAAGGCTCTGTGAGGCTGGCCCAGAGATGTCAAGGTGTAGCTGGCTTGGACTAGACTCTGTGACGCTGGCCCAGCCCAATTAAGGAGGAGCTGTCTTGGACAGGGCTCTTTGAGGCTGGCCCACATCGGTCCAGTCAACGCTGGATTGAACAGGGCATGACAGGCTGTCCCCAGGCTGATACAGGTGGCCCTGACTTGGACAGGACTCTGTGAGCTTGGCCCGCTCCAGTCCAGGAGGAGCCGGCTTGGACAGGGTTCTGTGAGACTGGCCGACGCCAATCTACGCAGTGCTGGCTTTGACAGGTCCCTGTGAGGCTGGTGCAGTCTGGTTCAGTTGACAATGGCTTGGACAAGGCTCTGTGAGCCTGGCCTGGGCCGGTCAAGGAGCAGCTGGCTTGAACAAGACTCTGTGAGGTTGACCCTGGCCAGTCTAGGAGGATCTGTCTTGGACAGGGCTCTGTGAGGTTGGCCCGGGCCAGTCCCGGTGGCCCTGTCTCACACAGGGCTTGTGCAGCTGGCCCAGGCTGGTCCAGAAGGAGCTGGCTTCGACAGGGCTCTGTGAGGCTGACCTGGTCAGGTCGAGGAGCAGCTGGCTTGGACAAGACTCTGTGAGGCTGGCCCGGTCAAGTCTAGGAGGAGCTGGCTGGGACTGGGCTCCTTAAGGCTGGCCCCCATTGGTCCAGGCAGCACTGGCTTGGACATGGCTCGAAAGACTGCCCCACGCCGGTCCAGGTAGTGCTGGCTTAGACAGGCCTCTTTGAGCCTGGCCCATGCAGGTCGAGGTAGTGCTGGCATAGACAGGGCTCTGTGAGTCGGGTGCAGTCCGGTTCAGTAGACGCTGGCTTGGTCAGGGCTCTGTGAACGTGGCCCGGGCCGGTCAAGGAGCAGCTGGCTTAGACAAGACTCTGTGAGGTTAGCCCGGGCCAGTCAAGCAGGAGCTGGCATGGACAGGGCTCTGTGAGGTTGGCCCAGGCCTGTCCAAGTGGCCCTGGCTTGGACAGGACTCTCTGAGCCTGGCCTGGGCCGCTTCAGCAGAAAAATCTTGGACAAGGCTCTGTGACGCTGGCCCGGTCCATTCCAGTTGGCGCTGGCCTAGACCGGCTTCTGAGAAAGGTCTGGTCAGGTCGAGGAACAGCTGGCTTGGACAATACTCTGTGAGGCTGGCCCGCACAGTCTTGGAGGAAATGGCTTGGACAGGTTTCTTTGAGGCTTGCCCTCCTCAGTCCAGGGACTGCTGGCTTAGACAGGGCTCGAAAAGCTGTCCTCAGGGTGGTCCAGGCGGCACTGGCTTGGATAGGGCTCTGTGAGCCTGGCCCAGGCCAGTCAAGGAACAGCTGGCTTGAACAAGACTCTGTGAGGTTGGCCCTGGCCAGTCTAGGAGAAGTTGACTTGGACAGGGTTCTGTGAGCCTGGCTTGGTCCAGTCCAGGGAGAGCTGGCTTGGGCAAGGCTCTGTGAGGGTGGCCTGGGCCAGTCTGGTAGAAGCTAGCTGGCTTGGACAAGGCTCTGTGAAGTTGGCCCAGGCCAATGCAGGTATGGCTGGCTTGGATAGGACTTTGAGATCTTGTCGCCCTCTGGTCCAGGTAGTACTGCCATGGATACGGCTCTGTGAGCCTGGCCCGTGACGGTTCAGGCTTCGCTGGTTTGGACAGGGCTCTGTGAGACTGGCCCAGGCCTATCCAGGGGGCGCTGGCTTAGACCGGAACCTCTGAGCCTGGCCTTGTTCTCTTCAGGCGGAGCTGGCTTGGACAGGGATTCTGAGAGGCTGGTCCAGTCGGGTCCAGGGCAGCTGCCTTGGACAAGACTCTGTGAGGCTGGCCTGGCCCAGTCTAGGAGGAGCTGACTTGGACAGGGCTCAAGAGGCTGTCCCCGGGCTGGTCCAGGACAGAGCTCTGTGTGCCTGGCTTGCACCAGGCCCGGCGGTTCTGTCTTGGACAGGTTTCTGTAAACCTGGCCGGTGAGACTGGCCGGCGCGATTCCAGGCAGCCCTGGCTTGGTCAGGGCACTGTGAGGCTGGTGCAGTCTGGTCCAGTTGACACTGGCTTGGACAGGGCTCTGTGAGCCTGGCCCACGCCAGTCAAGGAACAGCTGGCTGGGACAAGACTCTGTGAGGTTGACCCCGGCTAGTCCAGGAGGAGCTGAATTAGACAGGGCTCTGTGATGCTGGCCCGGGCTGGTCCAGATGGCCCTGTCTCACACAGGGCTTGTGCAGCTGGCCCCAGGCTGGTCCAAGAGGAGCTGGCTTGGACAGGGCTCTGTGAGAATGGCCTGGTCAGGTCGAGGAGCAGCTGGCTTGTACAAGACTATGTGAGGCTGTTCCGGCCCAGTCTAGGAGGAGCTGGCTTGGACTGGATTCTTTGCGGTTGGCCCCCATCGGTCCAGGTTGCGCTGGCTTGGACATGGCTCGAAAGACTGTCCCAATGCCGGTCCAGGTAGTGCTGGTTTAGACAGGCCTCTGTGAGCCTGGCCCATGCCGGTTCAGGTAGTGCTGGCTTAGACAGGGCTCTGAGTCTGGTGCAGTCTGGCTCAGTTAACACTGGCTTGAACAGGGTTCTTTGAGGCTGGCCCTCCTCAGTCCAGGCACTGCAAGTTGGACAGGGCTGGAAAAGCTGTCCCCAGGGTGGTCCAGATGGCACTGGCTTGGACAAGGCTCTGTGAGCCTGGCCCAGGCCCGTCAAGGAACAGCTGGCTTCTACAAGACTCTGTGAGGTTGGCTCAGGAAGTCTAGGAGAAGCTGGCTTGGACAGGGTTCTGTGAGCCTGGCCTGGTCCAGTCCAGGAAGAGCTGGCTTGGACAAGGCTCTGTGAGTTTGGCCAGGGCTAATGGTAGAAGCTAGCTGACTTGGACAGGGCTCTGTGAGGCTGGCCCAGGACGATGCAGGCGTGGCTGGCTTAGATAGGACTTTGAGAGCCTGTCCCGAGCTGGTCCATGCAGTACTGCAATGGACACGGCTCTTTGAGACTGGCCCGGGCCTATCCATGTGGTGCTGGCTTGGACAGGACTCGCTGAGCCTGGCCTTGGTCACTTCAGGCGGAGCTGACTTGGACAGGGATTGTGAAAGGTTGGTCCAGTCGGGTCCAGGGCAGCTGGCTTGGACAAGACTCTGTGAGGCTGGCCCGGCCCAGTCTAGGAGGAGCTGGCTTGGAAGTGGCTCAATAGGCTGTCCCCGGGCTGGTCCAGGCGACCCTGGCTTTGACAGAGCTCTGTGTGCCTGGCCCGCACCAGTCCCGGTGGTGCTGTCTTGGACAGGGTTCTGTAAACCTGGCCAGAGCTGGTCCAAGTTGTGTTGGATTGGACAGGGCCCTGTGAGTTTGGTGCAGGCTGGTCCAGTCCAGGTGGCTCTGGATTGGACAAGGCTCCCTGAGGCTGGCCCAGCCCAGTATAGGAGGAGCTGGCTTGGACATTGCTCAAGAGGCTGTCCCCGGGCTGGTCCAGGCGACCCTGGCTTGGACAGGGCTCTGTGTGCCTGGCCCGCACTGGTCCAGGTCGTGCTGTCTTGGACAGGGTTCTGTAAATCTGGCCCTCTCCGGTCCAAGTGGCGCTGGATTGTACATGGCCCTGTGAGTGTGGTGCAGGCTGGTCCAGGTGGCGCTGCCTTGGACAAGGCGCTGTGAGGCTGGCCCAGAGAGGTCAAGGTGCATCTGGATTGGACTAGACTCTGTGAGTCTCACCTGAGTGCAACTGATTCCAGCTTTGACGGCTACACTCTACTCAAGCTGAGGAGTAAGTTGAACCTCCACTTATGGCACTCTGTGAAAGTCTGTAGAACCAGACCTCAATTGTTTGGCACTTGACTAATGTCCATCCACGATTATGGACTGCACTGGCTATATCAGGCTCTAATTAGTCCATGGTTGTGTTCAGCCAAATGTCCTCTGCTGGGAACACTCAGAATGAGGTTCTGAGTTATTGCAACATAGCAGCGTTTCACTGCTTTCCAGGCTTCTTAGGAAGAATTCCAGAATCTTGCTGCTGGCAGGCCTCCAGATGTTCCAGGTGACAAACTCAGTAAATCCTCTGTGGTTTCTTCTACCCCCGTGACGTTTGGCAAGGGTACGCAGTTTGAATTGCTGCACAATTGCTCCTGCAAAGCTCAGCCGACGTTGCAAACATTCAGGCGTGGCAGCCAGATAGGCTTGTCCCCGTAGGACACTGCCAGCTGACTGGGTATATCTCCTTCCCGTTCTTCTCACCTGAGTGCTACTGATTCCAGTTTGACAGCTACACTCTACTCAACCTAAGGAGTAAGTTGCTCCTCTATTTATGGCACTCTGTGAAAGTTTTGAGAACCAGACCTCAGTTGTTTGTCATGCGACCAATGTCCATCCAGGCCTATGGACTGCACTAGCTATATCAGGTTCTAATTAGTCCACGGTTGTGTTCAGCTGAATGTCCTCTGCCGGGAACACTCAGAATGAGGTTCTGAATTATTGCAACATAGGAGCTTTTCACAGCTTTCCAGACTTCTTAGGAAGAATTTCAGAAACATGACGGCAGGCCTCCCGGTGTCTTGGGTGACCGTCTCCTTGTAACTCGTCCGTGGCTTCTTCTATCCCCGTGAAGTTTGGCAAAAGTACGCCGTTTGCATTGTTGCACAATTGGGCCTGCAGAACTCTGCCGTGGTTGCAAACATTCAGGCGTGGCAGGCAGAAAGGCTTGTCCCCGAAGGACACAGCCAGCTAACTGGGTATATCAGCTTCCCGTTCTTCTCACCTGAGTGCTACTGATTCCAGGTTTGACGGCTACACTCTACTCAACCTGAGGAGTAATTTGAACCTGTACATATAGGACTCTGTGAAAGTTTGAAGAACCAGACCTCAGTTGTTTGGCAAGCCACGACTGTCCATCCAGGCCTATGGACGGCACTGGCTATATCATGCACTAATTAGTCCACAGTTGTGTTCAGCCGAATGACCTCTGCCGGAAACACTCAGAATGAGGTTCTGAGTTATTGCAACGTAGCAGGGTTTCACTGCTTTCCAGGCTTCTTAGGAAGTATTCCAGAATCTTGCTGCCGGCAGGCGTCTGGATGTCCCAGGTGAACATCTCCTTGTAACTACTCAGAAGTTTCTTCTACCAAAGTGAAATCTGGCAAGGGAATGCAGTTTGCATTGCTGCACAATTGCGCTTGCAGAGCTCTGCCACAGTTGCAAATATTCAGGCATGGCAGCCAGATAGGCTTGCCCCCGTAGGACACTGCCAGCTGACTGGGTATATCTGCTTCTTGTACGTCATACCTGCTACCGGCAGGCCTCCAATTGTCCCTGGTTAATATCTCCTTGTAAATCCTCCGTGGTTTCTTCTACCCCCGTGACGTTTGGCAAGGGTACGCAGTTTGCATTGCTGCACAATTGCGCCTGCAGAGCTCTGCCACGGTTGCAAACATTCAGGCATGGGAGCCGGATAGGCTTGTCCCTGTAGGACACTGCCAGCTGACTCGATATATATGCTTCTCTTTCTTCTCACCTGAATGCTACTGATTCGAGCTTTCAAGGCTACACTCTACTCAATCTGAGGAGTAAGTGGAACCTCTACTTATGACACTCTGTGAAAGTTTGGAGAACCAGCGCTCCGTTGTTTGGCACGCGACCACTCTCCATCCAGGCGTATGGACGGCACTGGTAATATCAGGCTCTAATTAGTCCTCGGTTGTGTTCAGCAGAATGAACTCTGCCAGGAACACTCAGAATGAGGTTCTGAGTTATTGCAACATAGGAGCGTTTCACTGCTTTCAAGGCTTCTTAGGAAGAATTCCAGAATCTTGCTGCCGGCAGGCCTCCGGGTGTTCTGGGTGAACATCTCCTTGTAAATCCTCCTTGGTTTCTTCTACACCCGTGAAATTTAGCAAGGGTACGCAGTTTGCATTGCTGCACAATTGTGCCTGCAGAGCTCTGCCGCGGTTGCAAACATTCAGACCTGGCAGCCAGATATGTTTGTCCCCGGAGGACACTGCCAGCTGACTGGGTATATCTGCTTCCCGTTCTTCTTACCTGAGTGCTACTGATTCCAGCTTTCACGACTATACTCTACTTAACCTGAGGAGTAAGTTGGACCTCTACTTATGGCACTCTGTGAAAGTTTGGAGAACCAGACCTCAGTTGTTTGGCATACGACCACTATCCATCCAGGACTATGGACGGTACTTGCTATATCTGGCTCTAATTAGTCCACGGTTGTGGAGAGTCGAATGACCTCTGCCAGGAACAGTCAGAATGGTGTTCCGAGCTATTCCAACATAGGAGCTTTTCATTGCTTTCAAGGCCTGCCGGCAGCAAGATTCTGGAATTCTTCCTAAGGAGCCTTGAAAGCAGTGAAACGCTCCTATGTGGCAATAACTCAGAACCTCATTCTGAGTGTTCCCGGCAGAGGTCGTTCGGCAGAACACAACCGTGGACTAATTAGAGCCAGATATAGCCAGTGCCGTCCATAGTGCTGGATGGACAATGGTCACGTGACAAACAAGTGAGGTCTGGATATCCAAACTTTAACAGAGTGCCATCAGTATAGGTTCAACTTACTCCTCAGGTTGAGTAGAGTGTAGCCGTGAAGCTGTAATCAGTAGCACTCAGTTTAGAAGAACGGGAAGCAGATATACCCAGTCAGCTGGCAGTGCCCTAAGAGGACAAGCGTATCTGGCTGCCACATCTGAATGTATCCAACCGCGGCAGAGCTCTTCAGGCACAATTGTGCAGCAATGCAAACTGCGTACCCTTGCCAAACTTCACGGGTGTAGAAGAAACCACGGAGGATTTACAAGGAGAAGTTCACCCGGTACACCCGGAGGCCTGCCGGCATCAAGATTCTGGAATTCTTCCTAAGAAGCCTTGAAAGCAGTGAAACGCTCCTTTGTTGGAATAACTCAGAACCTCATTCTGAGTGTTCTCGGCAGAGGTCATTCAGCTGAACACAACCGTGGACTAATTAGAGCCAGATATTGCCAGTGACAACCATAGTGCTGGATGGACAGTCTTCGCATGCCAAACAACTGAGGTCTGGTTCTCCAAACTTTCACAGAGTGCCATAAGGAGAGGTCCAACTTACTCCTCAGGTTAAGTAGAGTGTAGCCGTGAAAGCTGGAATCAGTAGCACTCAGGTAAGAAGAACGGGAAGCAGATATACCCAGTTAGCTGGCAGTGTCCTCCGGGGACAAGCATATCTGGCTGCCAGGTCTGAATGTTTGCAAGCGTAGCAGAGCTCTGCAGGCACAATTGTGCAGCAATGCAAACTGCGTACCCTTGCCAAATTTCACGGGGGTAGAAGAAACCACGGAGGATTTACAAGGAGAAGTTCACCCGGTACACCCGGAGGCCTGCCGGCATCAAGATTCTGGAATTCTTCCTAAGAAGCCTTGAAAGCAGTGAAACGCTCCTATGTTGCAATAACACAGAACCTCATTCTGAGTGTTCCCGGCAGAGGTCATTCGGCTGAAACACAACCGTGGACTAATTAGAGCCAGATATAGCCAGTGCCGTCCATAGTGCTGGATGGACAGTGGTCGCGTATCAAACAACTGAGGGCTGGTTCTCCAAACTTTCACAGAGTGCCATAAGTAGAGGTCTAACTTAGTCCTCAGGTTGAGTAGAGTGTAGCCGTGAAAGCTGGAATCAGTAGCACTCAGGCAAGAAGAACGAGAAGCAGATATACCCAGTCAGCTGGAGGTTCCAGGAAACCCTGCTTTGGAGAGGGCTCTTTGAGGCTAGCCACCATCGGTCCAGGCAGCACTGGCTTGCACAGGGCTCGAAAGGCTGTCCTCCTGCTGGTCTAGGCAGCCCTGATTTCGACACGGCTCTGTGAGCCGGCCTGCACTGGTCCAGGTAGTGCTGGCTTGCACAGGGCTCTGTGAGGTTGGTGCAGTCTGGTCCAGTTGAAGGTGTCATAGGCCGGGCTTTGTAAGGCTGACTAGGGCCAGTCAAGGAACAGCTGGCTTTGGGAAGTCTCTCTGAGGTTGGCCTGGGCCATTCTAGAAGGAGCTGGCTTGGACAGGGCTCTGTGAGGCTGGCCCAGGCCGGTGCAGGCGTGGCTGGATTCGACAGGACTTTGAGAGCCTGTCCCACAGAGGCCCAGGCAGTACTGTCATGGACGGTGCTCTGTGAGTCTGGCCCAGTTTGGTCCAGATGGTGCTGACTTGGACAGGGCAGTGTAAGGCTGTCCCAGACCAGTCCAGGTGGCCCTGTCACGCACAGGGCTAGTGCAGCTCACCCCAGGCTTGTCCAGGAGGAGCTGGATTCGACAGGGGTCTGTGAGGATGGCCTGGACAAGTCGAGGAGCAGCTGACTTGGACAAGACTCTATGAGACTGGCCCGGTCCAGTCTAGGAGGAGCTGGCTTGGACTGGGCTCTTTGAGGCTGGCCCCCATCGGTCCAGGTGGCGCTGGCTTAGACATGGCTCAAAAGACTCTCCCCAAGCTGGTGCAAGTAGTGCTGGCTTAGACAGGCCTCTGTGAGTCTGGTCAGTATGGCTCAGTTGACGCTGGCTTGCACAGGGGTCTGTGAACCTTCCCCGGACCGGTCAAGGTGCAGCTGGCTTGGACAAGACTCTGAGGCTGGCCGAGTCCCGTCTAGAGGAGCTATCTTGGACAGGGCTCTTTGAGGCTGGCCCCCATTGGTCCAGGACGTGCTGGCTTGAACAGGCTCAAAAGGCTGTCCCCAGGCTTGTCCAGGGGGCCCTGCCTTGGACAGGACTCTATGAGCTTGGCCCATGCCAGTCCAGGAGGACTAGACTTAGACAGGGTTCTGTGAGACTGTCCGGCGCGGGTCCAGGCAGCCCTGGCTTGGTCAGGGCACTGTGAGGCTGGTGCAGTCTGGTCCAGTTGACACTGGCTTGGTCAGAGCTCTGTGAGCCTGACCCAGGCCGGTGAAGGAGCAGCTGGCTTGGACAAGACTCTGTGAGGTTGACCTGGGCTAGTCCAGGAGGAGCTGGATTAGACAGGGTTCTGTGATGCTGGCCCAGGCCATTCCAGGTGGTCCTGTCTCGCACAAGGCTTGTGCAGCTGGCCCCAGGCTGGTCCAAGAGGAGCTGGCTTGGACTGGGGTCTGTGAGGCTGGCCCCCATCGGTCCAGGTGGCGCTGGCTTGGACATGGCTCGAGAGTCTGTCCGAATGCCGGTCCAGGTAGTGCTGGTTCAGACAGGCCTCTGTGAGCCTGGCCCATGCCGGTCCAGGTAGTGCTGGCTTAGACAGGGCTCTGAGTCTGGTGCAGTCTGATTCAGTTAACACTGGCTTGAACAGGGTTCTTTGAGGCTGGCCCTCCTCAGTCCAGGCACTGCTAGCTTGGACAGGGCTGGAAAAGCTGTCCCCAGGGTGGTCCAGGTGTCGCTGGCTTGGACAGGGCTCTGTGAGCCTGGCCCAGGCCGGTAAAGGAACGGAACAACTGGCTTGGACAAGACTCTGTGAGGTTGGCCCAGGCCAGTCTAGGAGAAGCTGGCTTGGACAGGGTTCTGTGAGCCTGGCCTGGTCCAATCCAGGAAGACCTGGCTTGGACAAGGCTCTTTGAGGTTGACCCGGGCCATTCTGGTAGAAGTTAGCTGGCTTGGACAGGGCTCTGTGAGGCTGGCCCAGGCCGAAGCAGGTGTGGCTGGCTTGGATAGGACTTTGAGAGCCTGTCCCACACTTGTCCATGCAGTACTTCAATGGACAGGGCTCTGTGAGCCTGGCCTGGGCCGGTCAAGGAGCAGCTGGCTTGGAAAAGACTCTGTGAGGTTCACCCGGGCCAGTCTAAGAGGATCTGGCTTGGACAGGGCTCTGTGAGTTTGGCCCGGGCCTGTCCCGGTGGCCCTGTGTCACACAGGGCTTGTGCAGGTGCCCCAGGCTGGTCCAGGAGGAGCTGGCTTTGACAGGGCTCTGTGAGGCTGGCCTGGTCAGGTCGAGGAGCAGCTGGCTTGGACAAGACTCTTTGAGGTTGGCCCGGGCCAGTCTGGTAGAAGCTAGCTGGCTTGGGCAGGGCTCTGTGTGGCTGGCCCAGGCCGATGCAGTCGTGGCTGACTTGGATAAGACTTTAAGAGCCTGTCCCGCACTGGTCCTTGCAGTACTTCAATGTACAGGGCTCTATGAGCCTGGCCCGCGAAGGATCAGGCGGCGCTGGTTTGCACAGGGCTCTGTGAGCCTGTCCCGGGCCTATCCAGGGGGCGCTGGCTTGGACAGGACTCTCTGAGCCTGGCCTTGGCCACTTGAGGCGGAGCTGGCTTGGACAGGGATTCTGTGAGGCTGGTCCCCTCGGGTCTAGGGCAGCTGGCTTGGACAAGACTCTGTGAGGCTTGCCCGGCCCAGTCTAGGAGGAGCTGGCTTGGACATGGCTCAAAAGGCTGTCACCACCTGGTCCAGGCGACCGTGGCTTGGACAGAGCTCTGTGAGCCTGGCCCCCACTGTCTTGGAGGAAATGGCTTGGACAGGGCTCTTTGAGGCTTGCCCTCCTCAGTCCAGGCACTGCTGGCTTGGACAGGGCTCGAAAAGCTGTCGCCAGGGTGGTCCAGGCGGCACTGGCTTGGATAGGGCTCTGTGAGCCTGGCCCAGGCCAGTCAAGGAACAGCTGGCTTGGACAAGACTCTGTGAGGTTGGCTCAGGCCAGTCTAGGAGAAGTTGACTTGCCAGGGTTCTGAGAGCCTGGCCTGGTCCAGTCCAGGAAGAGCTGGCTTGGACAAGGCTCTGAGAGGTTGGCCTGTGCCAGTCTGGTAGAAGCTAGCTGGCATGGACAGGGCTCTGTGAAGCTGGCCCAGTCCGATGCAGGCGTGGCTGGCTTGGATAGGACTTTGAGAGCCTATCCTGCGCTGGTCCATGCAGTACTGCAATGGACAGGGCTCTGTGAGCCTGGCCTGCTATGGATCAGACTGCCCCACGCCGGTAAAGGTAGTGCTGCCTTAGACAGGCCTCTTTGAGCCTGGCCCATGCAGGTCCAGGTAGTGCTGGCATAGACAGGGCTCTGTTAGTCAGGTGCAGTCCGGTTCAGTAGACGCTGGCTTGGTCAGGGCTCTGTGAACCTGGCCCGGGCCGGTCAAGGAGCAGCTGGCTAAAAAAGACTATGTTAGGTTGGCCCGGGCCAGCAGGAGCTGGCATGTACAGGGCTCTGTGAGGCTGGGCCAGGCCTGTCCAAGTGTCCCTAGCTTGGACAGGACTCTCTGAGCCTGGCCTGGGCCGCTTCAGGCAGAGATATCTTGGACAGGGCTCTGTGATGCTGGCCCGGTCCAGTCCAGTTGGCGCTGGCTTAGACAGGGCTTCTGAGGATGGCCTGGTCAGGTCGAGGAACAGCTGGCTTGGACAAGACTCTGTGAGGCTGGCCCGCACAGTCTTGGAGGAAATGGCTTGGACAGGGTTCTTTGAGGCTTGCCCTCCTCAGTCCAGGCACTGCTGGCTTGAACAGGGCTCGAAAAGCTGTCCCCAGGGTGGTCCAGGCGGCACGGGCTTGGAAAGGGCTCTGTGAGCCTGGCCCAGGCCAGTCAAGGAACAGCTGGCTTGGATAAGCCTCTGTGAGGTTGACCCAGGCCAGACTAGGAGAAGTTGACTTGGACAGGGTTCTGTGAGCCTTGCCTGGTCCAGTCAGGGAAGAGCTGGCTTGGACACGGCTCTGTGAGGTTGACCCGGGCTAGTCCAGGAGGAGCTGGATTCGACAGGGTTCTGTGAGGATGGCCTGGCCATGTCGAGGAGCATCTGGCTTGGACAAGACTCTGTGAAGCTGTCCCAGCCCAGTCTAGAAAGAGCTGGCTTGGACTAGGCTCTTTGAGTATGGGCCCCATCGGTCCAGGCGGCGCTGTCCTAGACATGGCTCAAAAGACTGTCCCCAAGCCGTTCCAGGTAGTGCTGGCTTAGACAGGCCTCTGTGAGTCTGGTTCAGTCTGGTTCAGTTGACGCTGGCTTGGACAGGGCTCTGTGAGACTGGCCAAGGCCGGTCAAGGAGAAGCTGTCTTGGACAAGGCTCTGTGAGGTTGACATGGGCTAGTCCAGGAGGAGCTGGATTAGACAGGGTTCTGTGATGCTGGCACAGGCCGGTCCAGGTGGCCCTGTCTCGCGCAGGGTTTGTGCAGCTGGCCCCAGGCTGGTCCAAGAGGAGCTGGATTGGACATGGATCTGTGAGGCTGGCCTGTTCAGGTCGAGGAGCACCTGGCTTGGACAAGACTATGTGAGGCTGTCCCCCGGCCCAGTCTAGTAGGAGCTGGCTTGGACTGGGCTCTTTGAGGCTGGCCCCCATCGGTCCAGGTGGCGCTGGCCTGGACATGGATCGAAAGACTGTCCCAATGCCGGTCCAGGTAGTGCTGGTTAAGACAGGCCTCTGTGAGCCTGGCCCATGCCGGTCCAGGTAGTGCTGGCTCAGACAGGGCTCTGAGTCTGGTGCAGTCTGGTTCAGTTAACGCTGGCTTGAACAGGGTCTTTTCAGGCTGGCTCTTATCAGTCTAGGCACTGCTAGCTTGGACAGGGCTGGAAAAGCTGTCCCCAGGGTGGTCCAGGTGGCGCTGGCTTGGACAGGGCTGTGTGAGCCTGGCCCAGGCTGGTCAAGGAACGGAACAGCTGGATTGGACAAGACTCTCTTGAGGTAGGCCCAGGCCAGTCTAGGAGAAGCTGGCTTGGACAATGTTCTGTGAGCCTGGCCTGGTCCAGTCCAGGAAGAGCTGGCTTGGACAAGGCTCTGTGAGGTTGGCCTGGGCCAGTCTGGTAGAAGCTAGCTGGCTTGGACAGGGCTCTGTGAGGCTGGCCCGCACAGTCTTGGAGGAAATGGCTTGGACAGGGCTCTTTGAGGCTTGCTCTCCTCAGTCCAGGCACTGCTAGCTTGACAGGGCTGGGAAAGCTGTCAACAGGGTGGTCCAGGTGGCGCTGGATTGGACAGGGCTCTGTGAGCCTGGCCCAGGCCAGTCAAGGAACAGCTGGCTTGGACAAGACTCTGTGAGTTTGGCCCAGGCCAGTCTAGGACAAGCTGGCTTGGACAGGGTTCTGTGAGCCTGGCCTGTTCCAGCCCAGGAAGAGCTGGCTTTTACAAGGCTCTGTGAGGTTGGCCTGGGCCAGTCTGGTAGAAGCTAGCTGGCTTGGACAGAGCTCTGTGAGGCTGGCCCAGGCCGGTGCCGGAGTGGCTGGCTTGGATAGGACTTTGAGAGCCTGTCCCGCGCTGGTCCATGCAGTATTGCAATGGACAGGGCTCTGTGAGCCTGGCCCACGACCGATCAGGTGGTGCTGGTTTGGACAGGGCTCTGTGAGATTGGCATGGGCCTATCCATGGGGCGCTGGCTTGGACAGGACTCTCTGAGCCTGGCCTTGGCCACTTCAGGTGGAGCTGGCTTGGACACGGATTCTGTGAGGCTGGCCAGGCCCAGTCTAGGAGGAGCTGGCTTGGACAGGGCTCAAAAGGCTGTCCCCGTTCTGGTCCAGGCGACCGTGTCTTGGACAGAGCTCTGTGTGCCTGGCCCGCACTGGTCCCGGTGGTGCTGGCTTGGATAGGGTTCTGTAAACCTGGCCACCACTGGTCCAAATGGTGTTGGATTGGACAGGGCCCTGTGAGTCTGGTGCAGGCTGGTCCAGTCCAGGTGGCTCTAAATTGGACAAGGTTCCGTGAGGTTGGCCCAGTCAGGTCACGGTGCAGCTGGATTGGACAAGACTCTGTGAGGCTGGAACGGCCCAGTCTAGGAGGAGCTGGCTTGGACAGGGCTCTTTGAGGCTAGCGCCCATCGGTCCAGGCAGCGCTGGCTTGCACTGGGCTCGAAAGGCTGTCCCCCGGCTGGTGTAGGCAGCCCTGATTTGGACACGGTCTGTGAGCCGGCCTGCACCGGTCCAGACAGTGCTGGCTTGCACAGGGCTCTGTGAGGTTTGTGCAGTCTGGTCCAGTTGAAGGTGGCATAGACCGGGATTTATAAGGCTGACTAGGGCCAGTCAAGGAGCAGCTGGCTTGGAGAAGTCTCTGTGAGGTTGGCCCTGGCCAGTCTAGAAGAAGCTGGCTTGGACAGGGCTCTGTGAGGCTGGCCAAGGCCGGTGCAGGCGTGGGTGGCTTGGACAAGGCTTTGAGAGCCTGTCCCACGGAGGACCAGGCAGTATTGGTATGGACAGTGCTCTGTGAGCCTGGCCCATGTTGGTCCAGATGGTGCTGGCTTGGACAGGGCAGTGTGAGGCTGTCCCAGGCCAGTCCAGGTGGCCCTGTCATGCAGAGGGCTTGTGCAGCTGGCCCCAGGCTGGTCCAGGACGAGCTGGATTCTACAGGGCTCTGTGAGGATGGCCTGGTCAAGTCGAGCAGCAGTTGGCTTGGACAAGACTCTGTGAGGCTGGCCCCCATCGGTCCAGGCGGCGCTGGCCTAGACTTGGCTCAAAAGACTGTCCCCACGCCGGTCCAGGTAGTGCTGGCTTAGACAGGCCTCTGTGAGTCTGGTTCAGTCTGGTTTAGTTGACCCTGGCTTGGACAGGGCTATGTGAACCTGCCCCGGACTGGTCAAGGGGCAGCTGGCTTGGGTAAGACTCTGAGGCTGGCACAGTCCTGTCTAGAGGAGCTCGCTTGGACAGGGCTCTTTGAGGCTGGCCCCCACTGGTCCAGGACATGCTGGCTTGAACAGGCTCGAAAGGCTGTCCCCAGAGTTCTCCAGGGGGCCCTGCCTTGGAAAGGACTCTGTGAGCTTGGCCTGCGCCAGTCCAGGAGGACCAGGCGTAGACAGGCTTCTGTGAGACTGGCCGGCGCGGGTCCAGGCAGCCCTGGCTTGGTCAGGGCACTGTGAGGCTGGTGCAGTCTGGTCCAGTTGACACTGGCTTGGACAGGGCTCTATGAGCCTGGCCCAGGCCGGTCAATGAGCAGCTGGCTTGGAAAAGACTCTCTGAGGTTGGCCCAGGCCAGTCTAGGAGAAGTTGACTTGGACAGAGTTCTGTGAGCCTGGCCTGCTCCAGTCAAGGAAGAGCTGGCTTGGACAAGGCTCTGTGAGGTTGGCTTGGGCCAGTCTGGTAGAAGCTAGCTGGCTTGGACAGGGCTCTGTGAAGCTGGCCAAGGCCAATGCAGGTGTAGCTGCCTTGGATAGGACTTTGAGATCCTGTTCCCCGCTGGTCCAAGTAGTACTGCCATGGATACGGCTCTGTGAGCCTGGCCCGTGACGGTTCAGGATTCGCTTGTTTGGACAGGGCTCTGTGGGATTGGCCCAGGCCTTCCCAGGCGGCGCTGGCTTGGACAGGGATTCTGAGAGGCTGGTCCAGTCGGGCCCAGGGCAGCTGGCTTGGACAAGACTCTGTGAGGCTGGCCCAGCCCAGTGTAGGAGGATCTGGCTTGAACAGGGCTCACGAGGCTGTCCCTGGGCTGTTCCAAGCGACCCTGGCTTGGACAGAGCTAAGTATGCCTGGCATGCACCGGTCCCAGGATTCTGTCTTGGACAGGGTTCTGTAAACCTCACTGGTGCCGGTCCAAGTGGCGCTGGATTGGACAGGGCCCTGTGAGACTGGTGCAGGCTGGTCCAGTCCAGGTGGTGCTGGCTTGGACAAGGCTCCGTGAGGCTGGCCAAGTAAGGTCATGGTGCAGCTGGATTAGACAAGACTCTGTGAGGCTGGCCTGGCCCAGTCTAGGAGGAGCTGCCTTGGACAGGGTTCTTTGAGGCTAGCCCCCTTCGGTCCAGGCAACGCTGGCTTGCACAGGGCTAGAAAGGCTCTTCCCCGGCTGGTCTAGGCAGCCCTGATTGGGACACGGCTCTGTGAGCCGGCCTGCACCGGTCCAGGCAGTGCTGGCTTGCATAGGGCTCTGTGAGGTTGGTGCAGTCTGGTCCAGTTGAAGGTGGCATAGACCGGGCTTTGTAAGGCTGACTAGGGCCAGTCAAGGAGCAGCTGGCTTGGAGAAGTCTCTGTGAGGTTGGCCCGGGCCAGTCTAGAAGGAGCTGGCTTGGACAGGACTCTGTGAGGCTGGCCCAGGCCGGTGCAGGCGTGGCTGGCTTGGACAGGACTTTGAGAGCCTGTCCCACGGAGGCACAGGCAGTACTGGCATGGACAGTGCTCTGGGAGTCTGGCCCATGTTGGTCCAGAAGGTGCTGGCTTGGACAGGGCAGTGTGAGGCTGTCCGAGGCCAGTCCAGGTGGCCCTTTCATGCACAGGGCTTGTGCAGCTCTCCCCAGGCTGGTCCAGGAGGAGCTGGATTCGACAGGGTTCTGTGAGGATGGCCTGGTCAAGTCGAGGAGCAGCTGGCTTGGACAAGACTCTGTGAAGCTGTCCAGGCACAGTCTAGGAGGAGGTGGCTTGGACTGGGCTCTTTGAGGCTGGCCCCCATCGGTCCAGGTGGCGCTGGCTTGGACATGGCTCGAAAGACTGTCCAAATGCCGGTCCAGGTAGTGCTGGTTTAGACAGGCCTCTGTGAGCCTGGTCCATGTCGGTCCAGGTAGTGCTGGTTTAGACAGGGCTCTGAGTCTGGTGCAGTCTGGTTCAGTTAACGCTGGCTTGAACAGGTTTCCTTGATGCTGGCCCTCCTCAGTCCAGGCACTGCTATCTTGGACAGGGCTGGAAAAGCTGTCCCCAGTGTAGTCCAGGTGGCGCTGGCATGGACAGTGCTCTGTGAGCCTGGCCCAGACCAGTCAAGGAACAGCTGGCTTGGACAAGACGCTGTGAGATTGGCCCAGGCCAGTCTAGGAGGATCTGGCTTGGACAGCTCTCTGTGAGTTTGGCCTGGCCTAAGATAGGAGCAGCTGGCTTGGACAGGGCTCAAGAGGCTCTCCCCGTGCTGCTCCAGGCGACCCTGGCTTGGACAGAGCTCTGTGTGCCTGGCCGGCACCGGTCCCGGTGGTGCTGGCTTGGACAGGGTTCTGTAAATCTGGCCCGCGCCAGTCCAAGTGGCGTTGGATTGGACAGGGCCCTGTGAGTCTGGTGCAGGCTGGTCCAGGTGGCACTGCCTTGGACAAGGCTCTGTGAGGCTGGCTCAGAGAGGTCGAGGAGCAGCTGGCTTGGACATTACTCTGTGAGGCTGGCCCGGCCCAGTCTAGGAGGAGCTGGGTTGGACTGAGCTCTTTGAGGCTGGCCCCCATTGGTCCAGGCGGCGCTGGCTTAGACATGGCTCAAAAGACTGTCCCCACGCCGGTCCAGGTAGTGCTGGCTTAGACAGGCCTCTGTGAGTCTGGTTCAGTCTGGTTCAGTTGGCGCTGGCTTGGACAGGGCTCTAGGAGACTGGCCGGCACGGGTCCAGGCAGCCCTGGCTTGGTCAGGGCACTGTGAGGCTGGTGCAGTCTGTTCCAGTTGACACTGGCTTGGACAGGGCTCTGTGAGCCTGGCCCAGTCCGGTCAAGGAGGAGCTGGCTTGGACAAGGATCTGTGAGGTTGACCCGGGCTAGTCCTGGAGGAGCTCGATTATACAGGGTTCTGTGGTGCTGTCCCAGGCCGGTCCAGTTGGCCCTGTCTCGCACAGGGCTTGTGCAGCTGGCCCCAGGCTGGTCCAAGAGGAGCTGGCTTGGATATGGATCTGTGAGGCTGGCCTGGTCAGGTCGAGGAGCTCCTTGCTTGGACAAGACTATGTGAGGCTGTTCCGGCACAGTCTAGGAGGAGCTGGCTTGGACTGGGCTCTTTGAGGCTGTCCCCCATCAGTCCAGGTGGCACTGGCCTGGCCATGGTTTGAAAGACTGTCCCAATGCCGGTCCAGGTAGTGCTGGTTAAGACAGGCCTCTGTGAGCCTGGCCCATGCCGGTCCAGGTAGTGCTGGCTTAGACAGGGCTCTGAGTCTGGTGCAGTCTGGTTCAGTTAACGCTGGCTTGAGCAGGGTCTTTTCAGGCTGGCCCTCATCAGTCTAGGCACTGCTAGCATGGACAGGGCTGGAAAAGCTGTCCCCAGGGTGGTCCAGGTGGCGCTGGCTTGGACAGGGCTCTGTGATCCTGGCCCATGCAGGTCCAGGTAGTGCTGGCATAGACAGGGCTCTGTGAGTCAGGTGCAGTCCGGTTCAGTAGACGCTGGCTTGGTCAGGGCTCTGTAAACCTGGCCCGGGCTGGTCAAGGAGCAGCTGGCTTAGACAAGACTCTGTGAGGTTGGCCCACGCCAGTCAAGCAGGAGCTGGCATGGACAGGGCTCTGTGAGGCTGGCCCAGGCCTGTTCAAGTGGTCCTGTCTTGGACAGGACTCTCTGAGCTTGGCCTGGATGGCTTCAGGCAGAGATATCTTGGACAGGGCTCTGTGACGCTGGCCCGGTCCAGTCCAGTTGGCACTGGCTTAGACAGGGCTTCTGAGGATGGCCTGGTCAGGTCGAGGAACAGCTGGCTTGGACAAGACTCTGTGAGGCTGGCCCGCACAGTATTGGAGGAAATGGCTTGGACAGGGCTCTTTGAGGCTTGCCCTCCTCAGTCCAGGCACTGCTGGCTTGTACAGGGCTCGAAAAGCTGTCCCCAGGGTGGTCCAGGCGGCAATGGCTTGGATAAGCCTCTGTGAGGTTGGCCCAGGCCAGACTAGGAGAAGTTGACTTGGACAGGGTTCTGTGAGCCTTGCCTGGTCCAGTCAGGGAAGAGCTGGCTTGGACACGGCTCTGTGAGGTTGACCCGGGCTAGTCCAGGAGGAGCTGGATTCGACAGGGTTCTGTGAGGATGGCCTGGCCATGTCGAGGAGCATCTGTGTTGGACAAGACTCTCTGAGGCTGTCCCGGCCCAGTCTAGAAAGAGCTGGCTTGGACTAGGCTCTTTGAGTATGGGCCCCATCGGTCCCGGTGGCGCTGGCCTAGACATGGCTCAAAAGACTGTCCCCACGCTGGTCCAGGTAGTGCTGGCTTAGACAGGCCTCTGTGAGTCTGGTTCAGTCTGGTTCAGTTGACGCTGGCTTGGACAGTGCTCTGTGAGCCTGGACCAGGCCAGTCAAAGAGAAGCTGGCTTGGACAAGACTCTGTGAGGTTGACATGGGCTAGTCCAGGAGGAGCTGGAATAGACAGGGTTCTGTGATGCTGGCCCAGGCCGGTCCAGTTGGCCCTGTCTCGCACAGGGCTTTTGCAGCTGGTCCCAGGCTGGTCCAAGAGGAGCTGACTTGGACAAGGATCTGTGAGGCTGGCCTGGTCAGGTCGATTAGCATCTTGTTTGGACAAGACTCTATGAGGCTCGCCTGGCCCAGTCTAGTAGGAGCTGGCTTGGACTGGGCTCTTTGAGGCTGGCCCCCATCAGTCCAGGTGGCGCTGGCCTGGACATGGATCGAAAGACTGTCCCAATGCCGGTCCAGGTAGTGCTGGTTAAGACAGGCCTCTGTGAGCCTGACCCATGCCGGTCCAGGTAGTGCTGACTTAGACAGGGCTCTGAGTCTGGTGCAGTCTGGTTCAGTTAACGCTGGCTTGAACAGGGTCTTTTCAGGCTGGCCCTTATCAGTCTAGGCACTGCTAGCATGGACAGGGCTGGAAAAGCTGTCCCCAGGGTGGTCCAGGTGGCGCTGGCTTGGACAGGGCTGTGTGAGCCTGGCCCAGGCCGGTCAAGGAACGGAACAGCTGGATTGGACAAGACTCTCTGAGGTAGGCCCAGGCCAGTCTAGGAGAAGCAGGCTTGGACAATGTTCTGTGAGCCTGGCCTGGTCCAGTCCAGGAAGAGCTGGCTTGGACAAGGCTCTGTGAGGTTGGCCTGGGCCAGTCTGGTAGAAGCTAGCTGGCTTGGACAGGGCTCTGTGAGGCTGGCCCGCACAGTCTTGGAGGAAATGGCTTGGACAGGGCTCTTTGAGGCTTGCTCTCCTCAGTCCAGGCACTGCTAGCTTGGACAGGGCTGGAAAAGCTGTCCCCAGGGTGGTCCAGGTGGCGCTGGATTGGACAGGGCTCTGTGAGCCTGGCCCAGGCCAGTCAAGGAACAGCTGGCTTGGACAAGACTCTGTGAGTTTGGCCCAGGCCAGTCTAGGACAAGCTGGCTTGGACAGGGTTCTGTGAGCCTGGCCTGGTCCAGCAAAGGGAGAGCTGGCTTGGAGAAGGCTCTGTGAGGTTGGCCTGGGCCAGTCTGGTAGAAGCTAGCTGGCTTGGACAGAGCTCTGTGAGGCTGGCCCAGGCCGATGCAGGAGTGGCTGGCTTGGATAGGACTTTGAGAGCCTGTCCCACGCTGGTCCATGCAGTATTGCAATGGACAGGGCTCTGTGAGCCTGGCCCAAGACCGATCAGGCAGCGCTGGTTTGGACAGGGCTCTGTGAGAATGGCCTGGGCCTATCCATGGGGCGCTGGCTTGGACAGGACTCTCTAAGCATGGTCTTGGCCACTTCAGGGGGAGCGGGCTTGGACAGGGATTCTGTGAGGCTGGTTCAGTCGGGTAGAGGGCAACTGGCTTGGACAAGACTCTGTGAGGCTGGCCCGGACCAGTCTAGGCGGAGCTGGCTTGGACATGGCTCAAAGGCTGTCCCCGGTCTGGTCCAGGTGACCGTGTCTTGGACAGAGCTCTGTGTGCCTGGCCCGCACCGGTCCCGTTGGTGCTGTCTTGGACAGGGTTCTGTAAACCTGGCCAGCGCCGGTCCAAGTGGTGTTGGATTGGACAGGGCCCTGTGAGTCTGGTGCAGGCTGGTCCAGTCCAGGTGGCTCTAAATTGGACAAGGCTCCATGAGGTTGGCCCAGTAAGGTCGAGGTTCAGCTGGCTTGGACAAGACTCTGTGAGGCTGGGCCGGCCAAGTCTAGGAGGAGCTGGCTTGGACAGCCTCAAAGAGCCCAGACCAAGCCAGCTCCTCCTAGACTGGGCCGGGACAGCCTCACATTGTCTTGTACAAGCCAACTGCTCCTCGACCTGACCAGGCCAGACGCACAGAGAACTCCTCTTGGACAAGCCTGGGGCCAGCTGTGCAAGCCCTGTCTGAGACAGGGCCACCTGGACCGGCCCGGGCCAGCATCACAGAACTCTGTCTAATCCAGCTCCTCCTGGACTAGCCCGGGTCAACCTCAGAGAGTCTTTTCCAAGCCAGCTGCTCATTGACCGGCCTGGGCCAGGCTCACAGAGCCCTGTCCAAGCCAGTGTCAACTGGACCAGACTGCACCAGCCTCACAGTGCCCTGTCCAAGCCAGGGCTGCCTGGACCCGTGCTGGCCAGTCTCACAAAATCTTGTCTAAGCCTGGTCCTCCTGGACTGGCGCGGGCCAAGCTCACAGAGTCCTGTCCAAGGCAGGGCCCCCTGGACAAGACTGGGGACAGCCTTTCGAGCCTGTTCAAGCCAGCATGTCCTGGACCAGTGGGGGCCAGCCTCAAAGAGCCCTGTCCAAGCCAGCTCCTCTAGACAGTACTGGGCCAGCCTAAGAGTCTTGTCCAATCCAGCTGCACCTTGACCAGTCCGAGGCATGTTCACAGAGCCCTGTCCAAGCCAGGGTCAACTGAACCAGACTGAACCAGACTCACAGAGGCCTGTCCAGGAGGAGCCGGCTTGGATAGGGTTCTGTGAGACTGGCCGGTGCCAGTTTACGCAGTGCTGGCTTTGACAGGTCCCTGTGAGGCTGGTGCAGTCTGGTTCAGTTGACAATGGCTTGGACAAGGCTCTGTGATCCTGACCTGGCTTGGACAAGACTCTGTGAGGTTGACCCTGGCCAGTCTAGGAGGATCTGGCTTGGACAGGGCTCTGTGAGGTTGGCCCGGGCCGGTCCCGTTGGCCCTGTCTCACACAGGGCTTGTGCAGCTGGCCCAGGCTGGTCCAGGAGGAGCTGGATTCGACAGGGCTCTGTGAGGCTGACCTGGTCAGGTCGAGGAGCAGTGGCTTGGACAAGACTCTGTGAGGCTGGCCCGGCCCAGTCTAGGAGGAGCTGGCTTGGACTGGGCTCCTTGAGGCTGGCCCCCATTGGTCCAGGCGGCACTGGCTTGGACATGGCTCAAAAGACTGCCCCATGCCGGTCCAGGTAGTGCTGGCTTAGACAGGCCTCTTTGAGCCTGGCCCATGCAGGTCCAGGTAGTGCTGCCATAGACAGGGCTCTGTGAGTCGGGTGCAGTCCGGTTCAGTAGACGCTGGCTTGGTCAGGGCTCTGTGAACCTGACCCAAGCCGGTCAAGGAGCAGCTGGCTTAGACAAGACTCTGTGAGGTTGGCCCGGGCCAGTCAAGCAGGAGCTGACATGGACAGGGCTCTGTGAGGTT
Source organism: Dipodomys spectabilis (assembly GCF_019054845.1). NCBI lineage: Eukaryota > Metazoa > Chordata > Mammalia > Rodentia > Heteromyidae > Dipodomys > Dipodomys spectabilis. The sequence continues at coordinate 2,067,131 of NW_024871140.1, forward strand.
GGCCCAGGCCTGTCCAAGTGGCCCTGGCTTGGACAGGACTCTCTGAGCTTGGCCTGGGCCGCTTCAGCAGAGATATGTTGGACAGGGCTCTGTGACGCTGGCCCGTTCCATTCCAATTGGCGCTGGCTTAGACAGGGCTTCTGAGGATGGCCTGGTCAGGTCGAGGAACAGCTGGCTTGGACAAGACTCTGTGAGGCTGGCTGGCACAGTATTGGAGGAAATGGCTTGGACAGGGCTCTCTGAGGCTTGCCCTCCTCAGTCCAGGGACTGCTGGCTTGGACAGGGCTCGAAAAGCTGTCTCCAGGGTGATACAGGTGGCACTGGCTTGGATAGGGCTCTGTGAGCCTGGCCCAGGCCAGTCAAGGAACAGCTGGCTTGAACAAGACTCTGTGAGGTTGGCCCTGGCCAGTCTAGGAGAAGTTGACTTGGACAGGGTTCTGTGAGCCTGGCCTGGTCCAGTCCAGGAAGAGCTGGTTTGGACAAGGGTCTGTGAAGCTGGCCCAGGCCAATCCAGGCGTGCTTGGCTTGGATAGGACTTTGAGATCTTGTCCCCCTCTGGTCCAGGTAGTACAGGCATGGATACGGCTCTGTGAGCCTGGCCCGTGACGGTTCAGGCTTCGCTGGTTTGGACAGGGCTCCGTGAGACTGACCCAGGCCTATCCAGGCGGCGCTGGCTTGGACCGGACCCTCTGAGCCTGGTCTTGTTCTCTTCATGGGGAGCAGGCTTGGACAGGGATTCAGAGAGGCTGGTCCAGTCGGGTCCAGGGCAGCTGTCTAGGACAAGACTCTGTGAGGCTGGCCTGGCCCAGTCTAGGAGGAGCTGACTCAGACAGGGCTCAAGAGGCTGTCCCCGGGCTGGTCCAGGTGACCCTGGCTTCGACAGAGCTCTGTGTGCCTGGCTTGCACTAGTCCCGGCGGTTCTGTCTTGGACAGGCTTCTGTAAACCTGGACAGTGCCGATCCAAGTGGCCCTGCTTTGGACAGGGCCCTGTGAGTCTGGTGTAGCCTGGTCCAGTCCAGTTTGTGCTGGATTGGACAAGGCTCCATGAGGCTGGCCCAGTCAGGTCATGGTGCAGCTGGATTGGACAAGACTCTGTGAGGCTGGCCTGGCCCAGTCTAGGAGGAGCTGGCTTGGACAGGGCTCTTTGAGGCTAGCCCCCATCGAAGGCTCGAAAGGCTGTCCCCCGGCTTTTCTAGGCAGCCCTGATTTGGACACGGCTCTGTGAGCCAGCCTGCACCAGTCCAGGCAATGCTGGCTTTCACAGGGCTCTGTGAGGTTGGTGCAGTCTGGTCCAGTTGAAGGTGGCATAGAACGGGCTTTGTAAGGCTGACTAGTGCCAGTCAAGGAGTAGCTGGCTTGGAGAAGACTCTGTGAGTTTGGCCCGGGCCAGTCTAGAAGGAGCTGGCTTGGACAGGGCTCTGTGAGGCTGGCCCAGGCCGGTGCAGGCATGGCTGTCTTGGACAGGACTTTGAGAGCCTGTCCCACAGAGGCCCAGGCAGTACTGGCATGGACAGTGCTCTGTGAGCCTGGCCCATGTTGGTTCCGATGGTGCTGGCTTGGACAGGGCAATGTGAGGCTGTCCCAGGCCAGTCCAGGTGGCCTGTCACGCACAGGGCTTGTGCAGCTGGCCCCAGGCTGGTCCAGGAGGAGCTGGATTCGACAGGGCTCTGTGAGGATGGCCTGCTCAAGTCGAGGAGCAGCTGGCATGGACAATACTCTGTCAGGCTGGCCCGGCCCAGTCTAGAAGGAGCTGGATTGGACTGGGCTCTTTGAGGCTGGCCCACATCGGTCCAGGCGGCGCTGGCTTAGATATGGCTCAAAAGACTGTCCCCACGCTGGTCCAGTTAGTGCTGGCTTAGACAGGCCTCTGTGAGTCTGGTTCAGTCTGGTTCAGTTGACCCTGGCTTGGACAGGGCTCTGTGAACCTGCCCCGCACCGATAAAGGTGCGGCTTTCTTGGAGAAGACTCTGAGGCTGGCCCGGTCCTGTCTAGAGGAACTGGCTTGTACAGGGCTCTTTTAGGCTAACCCCCATTAGTCCAAGGCATCCTGGCTTGAACAGTCTCAAAAGGCTGTCCGCAGGCTTGTCCATGGGGCCCTGCCTTGGACAGGAATCTGTGAGCTTGGCCCGCGCCAATCCAGGAGGACCAGGCTTAGACAGGGTTCTGTGAGACTGGCCGGCGCGGGTCCAGGCAGCCCCGGCTTGGTCAGGGCACTGTGAGGCTGGTGCAGTCTGGTCCAGTTGACACTGGCTTGGACAGGGCCCTGTGAGTCTTGTGCAGGCTGGTCCAGTCCAGGTGGCTCTGGATTGGACAAGGCTCCCTGAGGCTGGCCCAGCCCAGTATAGGAGGAGCTGGCTTGGACAGGGCTCAAGAGGCTGTCCCCGGGCTGGTCCAGGCGACCCTGGCTTGGACAGAGCTCTGTGTGCCTGGCCCGCACTGGTCCAGGTCGTGCTGTCTTGGACAGGGTTCTGTAAATCTGGCCCTCTCCACTCCAAGTGGCGCTGGATTGTACACGGCCCTGTGAGTATGGTGCAGGCTGGTCCAGGTGGCGTTGCCTTGGACAAGGCGCTGTGAGGCTGGCCCAGAGAGGTCAAGGTGCATCTGGATTGATCTAGACTCTGTGAGTCTCACCTGAGTGCAACTGATTCCAGCTTTAACGGCTACACTCTACTCAAGCTGAGGAGTAAGTCGAACCTCCACATATGGCACTCTGTGAAAGTCTGTCGAACCAGACCTCAGTTGTTTGGCACTTGACTAATGTCCATCCACGATTATGGACTGCACTGGCTATATCACACTCTAATTAGTCTAATGGTTGTGTTCAGCCAAATGTCCTCTGCTGGGAACACTCAGAATGAGGTTCTGAGTTATTGCAACATAGCAGCGTTTCACTGCTTTCCAGGCTTCTTAGGAAGAATTCCAGAATCTTGCTGCTGGCAGGCCTCCGGGTGTTCCAGGTGACAAACTCTTTGTAAATCCTCTGTGGTTTCTTCTACCCCGTGACGTTTGGCAAGGGTACGCAGTTTGAATTGCTGTACAATTGCGCCTGCAGAGCTCAGCCGACATTGCAAACATTCAGGCGTGGCAGCCAGATAGGCTTGTCCCTGTAGGACACTGCCAGCTGACTGGGTATATCTGTAACCTTTCTTCTCACCTGAGTGCTACTGATTCCAGTTTGACAGCTACACTCTACTCAACCTAAGGAGTAAGTTGCTCCTCTACTTATGGCACTCTGTGAAAGTTTTGAGAACCAGACCGCAGTTGCTTGTCATGCGACCAATGTCCATCCAGGCCTATGGACTGCACTGGCTATATCAGGCTCTAATTAGTCCACGGTTGTGTTCAGCTGAATGTCCTCTGCCGGGAACACTCAGAATGAGGTTCTGAATTATTGCAACATAGGAGCGTTTCACAGCTTTCCAGGCTTCTTAGGAAGAATTTCAGAAACTTGCCGGCAGGCCTCCCGGTGTCTTGGTTGACTGTCTCCTTGTAACTCGTCCGTGGCTTCTTCTATCCCCGTGAAGTTTGGCAAAAGTACGCCGTTTGCATTGTTGCACAATTGCGCCTGCAGAACTCTGCCGTGGTTGCAAACATTCAGCTGTGGCAGGCAGAAAGGCTTGTCCCCGAAGGACGCAGCCAGCTGACTGGGTATATCAGCTTCCCGTTCTTCTCACCTGAGTGCTACTGATTCCAGGTTTGACGGCCACACTCTACTCAACCTGAGGAGTAATTTGAACCTGTACATATAGGACTCTGTGAAAGTTTGAAGAAACAGACCTCAGTTGTTTGGCAAGCCACGACTGTCCATCTAGGCCTATGGACGACACTGGCTATATCATGCTCTAATTAGTCCACAGTTGTGTTCAGTGGAATGACCTCTGCCGGAAACACTCAGAATGAGGTTCTGAGTTATTGCAACGTAGCAGGGTTTCACTGCTTTCCAGGCTTCTTAGGAAGTATTCCAGAATCTTGCTGCCTGCAGGCCTCTGGGTGTCCCGGGTGAACATCTCCTTGTAACTACTCAGAGGTTTCTTCTACCCCAGTGAAATTTGGCAAGGGTACGCAGTTTGCATTGCTGCACAATTGCGCCTGCAGAGCTCTGCCACAGTTGCAAATATTCAGGCATGGCAGCCAGATAGGCTTGTCCCCGTAGGACACTGCCAGCTGACTGGGTATATCTGCTTCCTGTACTTCATACCTGCTACAGGCAGGCCTCCAATTGTCCCTGGTCAATATCTCCTTGTAAATCCTCCGTGGTTTCTTCTACCCCCGTGAAGATTGGCAAGGGTACGTAGTTTGCATTGCTGCACAATTGCGCCTGCAGAGCTCTGCCATGGTTGCACACATTCCGGCATGGGAGCCGGATAGGCTTGTCTCTGTAGGACACTGCCAGCTGACTGGGTATATATGCTTCCCTTTCTTCTCACCTGAATGCTACTGATTCGAGCTTTGAAGGCTGCACTCTACTCAACCTGAGGAGTAAGTTGAACCTCTACTTATGACACTCTGTGAAAGTTTGGAGAACCAGCCCTCAGTTGTTTGGCACGCGACCACTGTCCACCCAGGCCTATGGACGGCACTGGTTATATCAGGCTCTAATTAGTCCTCGGTTGTGTTCAGCAGAATGACCTCTGTCAGGAACACTCAGAATGAGGTTCTGAGTTATTGCAACATAGGAATGTTTTACTGCTTTCCAGGCTTCTTAGGAAAAATTCCAGAATCTTGCTGCCGGCAGGCCTCTGGGTGTCCTGGGTGAACATCTCCTTGTAACTCCTCCGTGGTTTCTTCTACCCCTGTGAAGTCTGGCAAGGGTACGCATTTTTAATTTTTGCACAATTGCGCCTCCAGAGCTCTGCCCCAGTTGCAAACATTCAGGCGAGGAAGCCAGATATGCTTTTCCCCGTAGGACACCGCCAGCTGACTGGGTATAACTGCCTCACGTTCTTCTCCCCTGAGTGCTACTGATTCCAGCTTTGACGGCTACACTCTACTCAACAAGAGGAGTAAGTTGAACCTCCACGTATGGCACTCTGTGAAAGTTTGGAGAATCAGAGCTCAGTTGTTTGGCAATTGACCACTGTCCATCCTTGCCGATGGACGGCACTGGCTATATCAGGCTCTAATTAGTCCACGGTTGTGGTCAGCCAAATGACCTCTGCCAGAAACACTCAGAATGATGTTCTCAGTTATTGCAACATACAACCGTTACATTGCTTTCCAGGCTTCTTAGGAAGAATTCCAGACTCTTGCTGTCAGCAGGCCTCCGGGTGTCCCCGGTGAACATCTCCTTGTAACTCCTCCATGGTTTCTTCTACCCCCGTGAAGTTTGCCAAGGGAACGTAGTTTGAATTCCTGCACAATTGCGCCCTGGTTCCAAACATTCAGGCGTGGCAGCCAAATAGTCTTGCCCCCAAAGGACACTGCCAGCTGACTGGGTATATCTGCTTCCCATTCTTCTCACCTGAGTGCTACTGATTCCAGCTTTGACGGCTACACTCTATTCAACCTAAGAAGTAAGTTGCTCCTCTACTTATGGCACTCTATGAAAGTTTGGAGAACCAGACCTCAGATGTTTGTCACGCGACCACTGTCAATCCAGGCCTATGGACTGCACTGGTTATATCAGGCTCTAATTAGTCCACGGTTGTGTTCAGCCGAATGACCTCTGTCGGGAACACTCAGAATGATGTTCTGAGTTTTTGCAACATAGGAGTATTTCACTCCTTTCCATGCTTCCTAGGAAGAATTCCAGAATCTTGCTGTCGCCAGGCTTCTGGGTGTCCCCTGTGAACATGTCCTTGTAAATCCTCTGTGCTTTCTTCTACCCCCATGAAGTTTGGCACCGGTATGCAGTGTGCATTGCTGCACAATTGCGCCTGCAGACCTCCGTCCCGGTTGCAAACATTCTGGCTTGGCAGCCAGATAGGCTTGTCCCCGTAGGACACTGCCAGCTGACTGGGTATATCTGCTTCCCATTCTTTTCACCTGAGTGCTACTGATTCCAGCTTTGACGCCTACACTCTACTCAACTTAAGGAGTAACTTGCTCCTCTACTTATGGAACTCTATGAAAGTTTGGAAAACCAGACCTCAGTTGTTTGTCCCGCGACCACTGTCCTTCCAGGCCTATGGACGGCACTGGCTATATCAGGTTCTAAATAGCCCAAAGTAGTGTTCAGCCGAATGACTTTTGCCAGAAACACTCAGAATGAGGATCTGAGTTATTGCAACATAGGAGCGCTATACTGCTTTCCAGGCTTCTTAGGAGGAATTCCTGAATCTTGCTGCCGGCAGGCCTCCAGTGTCCCGGGTGAACATCTCCTTGTAACTCCTCCGTGGTTTCTTCTACCCCCGTGAATTTTGGCAAGGGTACGCAGTTTGCATTTCTGCACAATTGCGCCTGCAGAGCTCTGCCGCGGGTGCAAACATTCAGGCATGGCAGCCAGATAGGCTTGTCCATGTAGGACACTGACAGCTTACTGGGTATATCTGCTTCCCGTTCTTCTCACCTGAGTGCTACTGATTCCAGCTTTGCCGGCTACACTCTACTCAACCTAAGAAGTAAGTTGCTCCTCTACTTATGGCACTCTGTGAAAGTTTGGAGAACCAGACCTCAGTTGTTTGTCATGCAACCACTGTCCATCCAGGCCTATGGATGGCACTGGCTATATCAGGCTCTAATTAGTCCACCGTTGTGTTCAGCCGAATGACCTCTGCCAGGAACACTCAGAATGAGGTTCTGAGTTACAGCAACATAGGAGCGTTTCAGTGCTTTCCAGGCTTCTTAGGAACAATTGCAGAACCTTGCTGCCGGCAGGCCTCCGGGTGTCCCGGGTGAACATCTCCATGTTACTCCTCCGTGGTTTCTTCTACCCCCGTTAAGTTTGGCAAGGGTACGCAGTTTGCATTGCTGCACAATTGCGACTGCAGAGCTCTGCCATGGTTGCAAACATTCAGGCATGTCAGCCAGATAGGCTTGTCCCCGGAGGACACTGCCAGCTGACTGGGTATATCTGCTTCCCGTACTTCTTACCTGCTACCGGCAGGCCTCCAATTGTCCCTGGTCAATATCTCCTTGTAAATCCTCCGTGGTTTGTTCTACCCCAGTGAAGATTGGCAAGGGTATGTAGTTTGCGTTGCTGCACAATTGCGCCTGCAGAGCTCTGCCACGATTGCAATCAGGCATGGGAGCCGGTTAGGCTTGCCCCTGTAGGACACTGCCAGCTGATTGGGTATATATGCTTCCCTTTCTTCTCACCTGAGTGCTACTGATTCGAGCTTTGAAGGCTACACTCTACTCAACCTGAGGAGTAATTTGAACCTCTACTTATGACACTCTGTGAAAGTTTGGAGAACCAGCAATCAGTTGTTTGGCATGCGACCACTGTCCATCCAGCACTATGGACGACACTGGCTATATCTGGCTCTAATAAGTCCACGGTCGTGTTCTGCCAAATGACCTCTGCCGGGAACACTTAGAATGAGGTTCTGAGTTATTGCAACATAGGAGCGTTTCACTGCTTTCAAGGCTTCTTAGGAAGAATTCCAGAATCTTGCTACCGGCAGGCCTCCGGGTGTTCCAGGTGAACATCTCCTTGTAAATCCTCCGTGGTTTCTTCTACACACGTGAAATTTGGCAATTGTATGCAGTTTGCATTGCTGCACAATTGTGCCTGCAGAGCTCTGCCACGCTTGCAAACATTCAGACCTGGCAGCCAGATATGCTTGTCCCCGGAGGACACTGCCAGCTGACTGGGTATATCTGCTTCCCGTTCTTCTTACCTGAGTGCTACTGATTCCAGCTTTCACGGCTATACTCTACTTAACCTGAGGAGTAAGTTGGACCTCTACTTATGGCACTCTGTGAAAGTTTGGAGAACCAGACCTCAGTTCTTTGGCACGCGACCATTATCCATCCAGGACTATGGACGGTACTTGCTATATCTGGCTCTAATTAGTCCACAGTTGTGGCCAGCCAAATGACCTCTGCCGGGAACAGTCAGAATGATGTTCTGAGCTATTCCAACATAGGAGCGTTTCATTGCTTTCAAGGCCTGCCGGCAGCAAGTTTCTGGAATTCTTCCTAAGGAGCCTTGAAAGCAGTGAAACGCTCCTATGTGGCAATAACTCAGAACCTCATTCTGAGTGTTCCCGGCAGAGGTCATTCGGCAGAACACAACCGTGGACTAATTAAAGCCAGATATAGCCAGTGCCGTCCATAGTGCTGGATGGACAGTGGTCACGTGCCAAACAAATGAGGTCTGGATATCCAGACTTTAACAGAGTGCCATCAGTATAGGTTCAACTTACTCCTCAGGTTGAGTAGAGTGTAGCCGTGAAGCTGTAATCAGTAGCACTCAGTTTAGAAGAACGGGAAGCAGATATACCCAGTCAGCTGGCAGTGTCCTAAGAGGACAAGCGTATCTGGCTGCCACATCTGTACGTTTGCAACCGCGGCACAACTCTGCAGGCACAATTGTGCAGCAATGCAAACTGCTTACCCTTGCCAAACTTCACGGGTGTAGAAGAAACCACGGAGGATTTACAAGGAGATGTTCACCCGGAACACCCGGAGGCCTGCCGGCAGCAACATTCTGGAATTCTTCCCAAGTAGCCTTGAAAGCAGTAAAACACTCCTTTGTTTCAATAGCTCAGAATCTCATTCTGACTGTTTTCAGCAGAGGTCATTCAGCTGAACACAAGCATGGACTAATTAGAACCAGATATAGCCAGTGCCGTCCACACTGCTGGATGGACAGTGGTCGCGTGCCAAACAACTGAGATCTGGTTCTCCAAACTTTCACAGAATGTCTTAAATAGAGGTTCAACTTACTCCTCAGGTTGAGCAGAGTGTAGCCAGGAAAGCTGGAATCAGTAGCACTCAGGTGATAAGAACAGGAAGCAGATATACCCTGTCAGCTGGCAGTGTCCTACGAGGACAAGCATATCTTGCTGCCAAGTCTGAATGTTTGCAACCACCGCAGAGCTCTGCAGGAGCTATTGTGCAGCAATGCAAACTGCGTACCCTTGCCAAACTTCACGGGTGTAGAAGAAACCACGGAGGATTTACAAGGAGATGTTCACCCGGAACACCCAGAGGCCTGCCGGCAGCAAGATTCTGGAAATCTTCCTAAGAAGCCTTGAAAGCAGTGAAACGCTCCTTTGTTGGAATAACTCAGAACCTCATTCTGAGTGTTCCCGGCAGAGGTCATTCAGCTGAACACAACCATGGACTAATTAGAGCCAGATATAGCCAGTGCCGTCCACACTACTTGATGGACAGTGGTCGCGTGCAAAACAACTGAGGTCTGGTTCTCCATACTTTCCCAGAGTGCCTTAAGTAGAGGTTCAACTTACTCCTCAGGTCGAGTAGAGTGTAGCCATGAAAGCTGGAATCAGTAGCACTGAGGTGAGAAGAACGGGAATCAGATATACCCGGTCAGCTGGCAGTATCCTACGAGGACAAGCATATCTTGCTGCCACGTCTGAATGTTTGGAACCGCGGCAGAGCTCTGCAGACGCAATTGTGCAGCAATGAAAACTGTGTACCCTTGCTAAACTTCACGGGGGTAGAAGAAACCACGGAGGATTTACAAGGAAATATTCATCCAGAACACCCGGAAGCCTGCCGGCAGCAATATTCTGGAATTCTTCCTAAGAAGCCTTGAAAGCAGTGAAACGCTCCTATGTTGCAATAACTCAGAACCTCATTCTGAGTGTTCCCGGCAGAGGTCATTCGGCTGAACACAACCATGGACTAATTAGAGCCAGATATAGCCAGTGCCGTCCATAGTGCTGGATGGACAGTGGTCGCGTATCACACAACTGAGGTCTGGTTCTCCAAACTTTCACAGAGTGTCATAAGTAGAAGTCCAACTTAGTCCTCAGGTTGAGTAGAGTGTAGCTGTGAATGCTGGAATCAGTAGCACTCAGGTAAGAAGAACGGGAAGCAGATATACCCAGTCAGCTGGCGGTTCCAGGCAGCCCTGCCTTGGAGAGGGCTCTTTGAGGCTAGCCCCCATCGGTCCAGGCAGCACTGGCTTGCACAGGGCTCGAAAGGCTGTCCCAATGCTGGTCCAGGTACTGTTCGTTTAGACAGGCCTCTGTGAGCCTGGCCCATGCCGGTCCAGGTAGTGTTTTCTTAGACAGGGCTCTGAGTCTGGTGCAGTCTGGCTCAGTTAACACTGGCTTGAACAGGGTTATTTGACTCTGGCCCTCCTCAGTCCAGGCACTGCTAGTTGGACAGGGGTGGAAAAGCTGTCCCCAGGGTGGTCCAGGTGGCGCTGGCTTGGACAGCAATCTGTGAACCTGGACCAGGAGAGTCAAGGAAGAGCTGGCTTGGACAAGACTCTGTGAGGTTGGCCTAGGCCAGTCTAGGAGAAGCTAGATTAGACAGGGTTCTGTGAGCCTGGCCTGGCCCAGTCCAGGAAAAGCTGTCTTGGACAAGGCTCTGTGAGGATGGCCCGGGCCAGTCTGGTAGAAACTAGCTGGCTTGAACAGGGCTCTGTGAGGCTGGCCCAGGCCGATGCAGGCGTGGCTGGCTTGGATAGGACTTTGAGATCTTGTCGCCCTCTGCTCCAGGTAGTACTGCCATGGATACGGCTCTGTGAGCCTGGCCCGTGACGGTTCAGGCTTCGCTGGTTTGGACAGGGCTCTGTGAGACTGGCCCAGGCCTATCCAGGGGGCGCTGGCTTAGACCGGAACCTCTGAGCCTGGCCTTGTTCTCTTCAGGCGGAGCTGGCTTGGACAGGGATTCTGAGAGGCTGGTCCAGTCGGGTCCAGGGCAGCTGCCTTGGACAAGACTCTGTGAGGCTGGCCTGGCCCAGTCTAGGAGGAGCTGACTTGGACAGGGCTCAAGAGGCTGTCCCCGGGCTGGTCCAGGACAGAGCTCTGTGTGCCTGGCTTGCACCAGGCCCGGCGGTTCTGTCTTGGACAGGGTTCTGTAAACCTGGCCGGTGAGACTGGCCGGCGCGATTCCAGGCAGCCCTGGCTTGGTCAGGGCACTGTGAGGCTGGTGCAGTCTGGTCCAGTTGACACTGGCTTGGACAGGGCTCTGTGAGCCTGGCCCACGCCAGTCAAGGAACAGCTGGCTGGGACAAGACTCTGTGAGGTTGACCCCGGCTAGTCCAGGAGGAGCTGAATTAGACAGGGCTCTGTGATGCTGGCCCGGGCTGGTCCAGATGGCCCTGTCTCACACAGGGCTTGTGCAGCTGGCCCCAGGCTGGTCCAAGAGGAGCTGGCTTGGACAGGGCTCTGTGAGAATGGCCTGGTCAGGTCGAGGAGCAGCTGGCTTGTACAAGACTATGTGAGGCTGTTCCGGCCCAGTCTAGGAGGAGCTGCCTTGGACTGGATTCTTTGAGGTTGGCCCCCAATCGGTCCAGGTTGCGCTGACTTGGACATGGCTCGAAAGACTGTCCCAATGCCGGTCCAGGTAGTGCTGGTTTAGACAGGCCTCTGTGAGCCTGGCCCATGCCGGTCCAGGTAGTGCTGGCTTAGACAGGGCTCTGAGTCTGGTGCAGTCTGGCTCAGTTAACACTGGCTTGAACAGGGTTCTTTGAGGCTGGCCCTCCTCAGTCCAGGCACTGCAAGTTGGACAGGGCTGGAAAAGCTGTCCCCAGGGTGGTCCAGATGGCACTGGCTTGGACAGGGCTCTGTGAGCCTGGCCCAGGCCCTTCAAGGAACAGCTGGCTTGGACAAGACTCTGTGAGGTTGGCTCAGGCCAGTCTAGGAGAAGCTGGCTTGGACAGGGTTCTGTGAGCCTGGCCTGGTCCAGTCCAGGAAGAGCTGGCTTGGACAAGGCTCTGTGAGTTTGGCCCGGGCTAGTCTGGTAGAAGCTAGCTGACTTGGACAGGGCTCTGTGAGGCTGGCCCAGGACGATGCAGGCGTGGCTGGCTTAGATAGGACTTTGAGAGCCTGTCCCGAGCTGGTCCATGCAGTACTGCAATGGACAGGGCTCTTTGAGACTGGCCCGGGCCTATCCATGTGGTGCTGGCTTGGACAGGACTCGCTGAGCCTGGCCTTGGTCACTTCAGGCGGAGCTGACTTGGACAGGGATTGTGAAAGGTTGGTCCAGTCGGGTCCAGGGCAGCTGGCTTGGACAAGACTCTGTGAGGCTGGCCCGGCCCAGTCTAGGAGGAGCTGGCTTGGAGTGGCTCAATAGGCTGTCCCCGGGCTGGTCCAGGCGACCCTGGCTTTGACAGAGCTCTGTGTGCCTGGCCCGCACCGGTCCCGGTGGTGCCGTCTTGGACAGGGTTCTCTAAACCTGGCCAGAGCTGGTCCAAGTGGTGTTGGATTGGACAGGGCCCTGTGAGTTTGGTGCAGGCTGGTCCAGTCCAGGTGGCTCTGGATTGGTCAAGGCTCCCTGAGGCTGGCCCAGCCCAGTATAGGAGGAGCTGGCTTGGACAGGGCTCAAGAGGCTGTCCCCGGGCTGGTCCAGGCGACCCTGGCTTGGACAGAGCTCTGTGTGCCTGGCCCGCACTGGTCCAGGTCGTGCTGTCTTGGACAGGGTTCTGTAAATCTGGCCCTCTCCGGTCCAAGTGGCGCTGGATTGTACATGGCCCTGTGAGTGTGGTGCAGGCTGGTCCAGGTGGCGCTGCCTTGGACAAGGCGCTGTGAGGCTGGCCCAGAGAGGTCAAGGTGCATCTGGATTGGACTAGACTCTGTGAGTCTCACCTGAGTGCAACTGATTCCAGCTTTGACGGCTACACTCTACTCAAGCTGAGGAGTAAGTTGAACCTCCACTTATGGCACTCTGTGAAAGTCTGTAGAACCAGACCTCAGTTGTTTGGCACTTGACTAATGTCCATCCACGATTATGGACTGCACTGGCTATATCAGGCTCTAATTAGTCCATGGTTGTGTTCAGCCAAATGTCCTCTGCTGGGAACACTCAGAATGAGGTTCTGAGTTATTGCAACATAGCAGCGTTTCACTGCTTTCCAGGCTTCTTAGGAAGAATTCCAGAATCTTGCTGCTGGCAGGCCTCCAGATGTTCCAGGTGACAAACTCAGTAAATCCTCTGTGGTTTCTTCTACCCCCGTGACGTTTGGCAAGGGTACGCAGTTTGAATTGCTGCACAATTGCTCCTGCAAAGCTCAGCCGACGTTGCAAACATTCAGGCGTGGCAGCCAGATAGGCTTGTCCCCGTAGGACACTGCCAGCTGACTGGGTATATCTCCTTCCCGTTCTTCTCACCTGAGTGCTACTGATTCCAGTTTGACAGCTACACTCTACTCAACCTAAGGAGTAAGTTGCTCCTCTATTTATGGCACTCTGTGAAAGTTTTGAGAACCAGACCTCAGTTGTTTGTCATGCGACCAATGTCCATCCAGGCCTATGGACTGCACTAGCTATATCAGGTTCTAATTAGTCCACGGTTGTGTTCAGCTGAATGTCCTCTGCCGGGAACACTCAGAATGAGGTTCTGAATTATTGCAACATAGGAGCTTTTCACAGCTTTCCAGACTTCTTAGGAAGAATTTCAGAAACATGCCGGCAGGCCTCCCGGTGTCTTGGGTGACCGTCTCCTTGTAACTCGTCCGTGGCTTCTTCTATCCCCGTGAAGTTTGGCAAAAGTACGCCGTTTGCATTGTTGCACAATTGGGCCTGCAGAACTCTGCCGTGGTTGCAAACATTCAGGCGTGGCAGGCAGAAAGGCTTGTCCCCGAAGGACACAGCCAGCTAACTGGGTATATCAGCTTCCCGTTCTTCTCACCTGAGTGCTACTGATTCCAGGTTTGACGGCTACACTCTACTCAACCTGAGGAGTAATTTGAACCTGTACATATAGGACTCTGTGAGAGTTTGAAGAACCAGACCTCAGTTGTTTGGCAAGCCACGACTGTCCATCCAGGCCTATGGACGGCACTGGCTATATCATGCACTAATTAGTCCACAGTTGTGTTCAGCCGAATGACCTCTGCCGGAAACACTCAGAATGAGGTTCTGAGTTATTGCAACGTAGCAGGGTTTCACTGCTTTCCAGGCTTCTTAGGAAGTATTCCAGAATCTTGCTGCCGGCAGGCGTCTGGATGTCCCAGGTGAACATCTCCTTGTAACTACTCAGAAGTTTCTTCTACCAAAGTGAAATCTGGCAAGGGAACGCAGTTTGCATTGCTGCACAATTGCGCTTGCAGAGCTCTGCCACAGTTGCAAATATTCAGGCATGGCAGCCAGAAAGGCTTGCCCCCGTAGGACACTGCCAGCTGACTGGGTATATCTGCTTCCTGTACGTCATACCTGCTACCGGCAGGCCTCCAGTTGTCCCTGGTCAATATCTCCTTGTAAATCCTCCGTGGTTTCTTCTACCCCCGTGATGATTGGCAAGTGTACGTAGTTTGCGTTGCTGCATAATTGTGCCTGCAGAGCTCTGCCACGGTTGCAAACATTCAGGCATGGGAGCCGGATAGGATTGTCCCTGTAGGACACTGCCAGCTGACTGGGTATATCTGCTTCCCGTTCTTCTTACCTGAGTGCACAGGGCTCTGTGAGCCTGGCCTGCACCAGTCCAGGCAGTGCTGCCTTGCACAGGGCTCTGTGAGGTTGGTGCAGTCTGGTCCAGTTGAAGGTGGCATAGACCGGGCTTTGTAAGGCTGACCAGGGCCAGTCAAGGAGCCGCTGGCTTGGAGAAGAGTCTGTGAGGTTGGCCCGGGACAGTCTAGAAGGAGCTTGCTTGGACAGGGCTCTTTGAGGCTGGCCCAGGCTGGTGCAGGCATTCCTGGCTTGGACAGGACTTTGAGAGCCTGTCCCACGGAGGTCCAGGCAGTAATGGCATGGACAGTGCTCTGTGAGCCTGGCCCATGTTGGTTCAGATGGTGCTGGCTTGGATAGGGCAGTGTGAGGCTGTCCCAGGCCAGTCCAGGTGGCCTGTCACGCACAGGGCTTTTGCAGCTGGCCCCAAGCTGGTCCAGGAGGAGCTGGATTCGACAGGGCTCTGTGAGGATGGCCTGCTCAAGTCGAGGAGCAGCTGGCATGGACAATACTCTGTCAGGCTGGCCCGGCCCAGTCTAGAAGGAGCTGGATTGGACTGGGCTCTTTGAGGCTGGCCCACATCGGTCCAGGCGGCGCTGGCTTAGATATGGCTCAAAAGACTGTCCCCACACCGGTCCAGGTAGTGCTGGCTTAGACAGGCCTCTGTGAGTCTGGTTCAGTCTGGTTCAGTTGACCCTGACTTGGACAGGGCTCTGTGAACCTGCCCCGGACCGGTCAAGGTGCAGCTTTCTTGGAGAAGACTCTGAGTCTGGCCCGGTCCTCTCTAGAGGAACTGGCTTGTACAGGGCTCTTTGAAGCTGACCCCCATTAGTCCAGGACTTGCTGGCTTGAACAGGCTCAAAAGGCTGTCCCCAGGCTTGTCCACGGGGCCGTGCCTTGGACAGGAATCTGTGAGCTTGGCCCGCTCCAGTCCAGGAGGACCAGGCTTAGACAGGGTTCTGTGAGACTGGCTGGCGCGGGTCCAGGCAGCCCTGGCTTGGTCAGGGCACGGTGAGACTGGTGCAGTCTGGTCCAGTTGACACTGGTTTGGACAGGGCTCTGTGAGCCTGGCCTAGGCCGGTCAAGGAGCAGCTGGCTTGGACAAGATTCTGTGAGGTTGACCCCGGCTAGTCCAGGAGGAGCTGGATTAGACAGGGTTCTGTGATGCTGGCCCGTGCTGGTCCAGGTGGCCCCGTCTCACACAGGGCTTGTGCAGTTGGCCCCAGGCTGGTCCAAGAGGAGCTGGCTTGGACAGGGCTCTGTGAGAATGGCCTGGTCAGGTCGAGGAGCAGCTGGCTTGTACAAGATTATGTGAGGCTGTCCCGGCAAAGTCTAGGAGGAGCTGGCTTGGACTGGATTCTTTGAGGCTGGCCCCCATCGGTCCAGGTTGCGCTGGCTTGGACATGGCTCGAAAGACTGTCCCAATGCCGGTCCAGGTAGTGCTGGTTTAGACAGGCCTCTGTGAGCCTGGCCCATGCCGGTCCAGGTAGTGCTGGCTTAGACAGGGCTCTGAGTTTGGTGCAGTCTGGTTCAGTTAACGCTGGCTTGAACAGGGTTCTTTGAGGCTGGCCCTCCTCAGTCCAGGCACTGCTAGCTTGGACAGGGCTGGAAAAGCTGTCCCCAGGGTGGTCCAGGTGGCACTGGCTTGGACAGGGCTCTGTGAGCCTGGCCCAGGCCCTTCAAGGAACAGCTGGCTTGGACAAGACTCTGTGAGGTTGGCTCAGGCCAGTCTAGGAGAAGCTGGCTTGGACAGGGTTCTGTGAGCCTGGCCTGGTCCAGTCCAGGAAGAGCTGGCTTGGACAAGGCTCTGTGAGTTTGGCCCGGGCTAGTCTGGTAGAAGCTAGCTGACTTGGACAGGGCTCTGTGAGGCTGGCCCAGGACGATGCAGGCGTGGCTGGCTTAGATAGGACTTTGAGAGCCTGTCCCGAGCTGGTCCATGCAGTACTGCAATGGACAGGGCTCTTTGAGACTGGCCCGGGCCTATCCATGTGGTGCTGGCTTGGACAGGACTCGCTGAGCCTGGCCTTGGTCACTTCAGGCGGAGCTGACTTGGACAGGGATTGTGAAAGGTTGGTCCAGTCGGGTCCAGGGCAGCTGGCTTGGACAAGACTCTGTGAGGCTGGCCCGGCCCAGTCTAGGAGGAGCTGGCTTGGACACGTTTCAAAAGGCTGTCCCTGGGCTGGTCCAGGCGACCCTGGCTTGGACAGAGCTC
The DNA here is from genome assembly GCF_019054845.1 of Dipodomys spectabilis. Taxonomy (NCBI): domain Eukaryota; kingdom Metazoa; phylum Chordata; class Mammalia; order Rodentia; family Heteromyidae; genus Dipodomys; species Dipodomys spectabilis. The sequence continues at coordinate 2,083,811 of NW_024871140.1, forward strand.
TGTGTGCCTGGCCAACACCGGTCCCGGTGTTGCTGCATTGGACAGGGTTCTGTAAACCTGGCCAGCGCTGGTCCAAGTGGTGTTGGATTGGACAGGGCCCTGTGAGTCTTGTGCAGGCTGGTCCAGTCCAGGTGGCTCTGGATTGGACAAGGCTCCCTGAGGCTGGCCCGGCCCAGTATAGGAGGAGCTGGCTTGGACAGGGCTCAAGAGGCTGTCCCCGGGCTGGTCCAGGCGACCCTGGCTTGGACAGAGCTCTGTGTGCCTGGCCCGCACTGGTCCAGGTCGTGCTGTCTTGGACAGGGTTCTGTAAATCTGGCCCTCTCCGGTCCAAGTGGCGCTGGATTGTACATGGCCCTGTGAGTGTGGTGCAGGCTGGTCCAGGTGGCGCTGCCTTGGACAAGGCGCTGTGAGGCTGGCCCAGAGAGGTCAAGGTGCATCTGGATTGGACTAGACTCTGTGAGTCTCACCTGAGTGCAACTGATTCCAGCTTTGACGGCTACACTCTACTCAAGCTGAGGAGTAAGTTGAACCTCCACTTATGGCACTCTGTGAAAGTCTGTAGAACCAGACCTCAGTTGTTTGGCACTTGACTAATGTCCATCCACGATTATGGACTGCACTGGCTATATCAGGCACTAATTAGTCCATGGTTGTGTTCAGCCAAATGTCCTCTGCTGGGAACACTCAGAATGAGGTTCTGAGTTATTGCAACATAGCAGCGTTTCACTGCTTTCCAGGCTTCTTAGGAAGAATTCCAGAATCTTGCTGCTGGCAGGCCTCCGGGTGTTCCAGGTGACAAACTCTTTGTAAATCCTCTGTGGTTTCTTCTACCCCCGTGACGTTTGGCAAGGGTACGCAGTTTGCATTGCTGCACAATTGCGCCTGCAGAGCTCTGCCACGGTTGCAAACATTCAGGCATGGGAGCCGGATAGGCTTGTCCCTGTAGGACACTGCCAGCTGACTCGATATATATGCTTCCCTTTCTTCTCACCTGAGTGCTACTGATTCGAGCTTTCAAGGCTACACTCTACTCAATCTGAGGAGTAAGTGGAACCTCTACTTATGACACTCTGTAAAAGTTTGGAAAACCAGCGCTCAGTTGTTTGGCACGCGACCACTCTCCATCCAGGCGTATGGACGGCACTGGTAATATCAGGCTCTAATTAGTCCTCGGTTGTGTTCAGCAGAATGAACTCTGCCAGGAACACTCAGAATGAGGTTCTGAGTTATTGCAACATAGGAGCGTTTCACTGCTTTCAAGGCTTCTTAGGAAGAATTCCAGAATCTTGCTGCCGGCAGGCCTCCGGGTGTTCTGGGTGAACATCTCCTTGTAAATCCTCCTTGGTTTCTTCTACACCCGTGAAATTTAGCAAGGGTACGCAGTTTGCATTGCTGCACAATTGTGCCTGCAGAGCTCTGCCGCGGTTGCAAACATTCAGACCTGGCAGCCAGATATGTTTGTCCCCGGAGGACACTGCCAGCTGACTGGGTATATCTGCTTCCCGTTCTTCTTACCTGAGTGCTACTGATTCCAGCTTTCACGACTATACTCTACTTAACCTGAGGAGTAAGTTGGACCTCTACTTATGGCACTCTGTGAAAGTTTGGAGAACCAGACCTCAGTTGTTTGGCATACGACCACTATCCATCCAGGACTATGGACGGTACTTGCTATATCTGGCTCTAATTAGTCCACGGTTGTGGCCAGTCGAATGACTTCTGCCAGGAACAGTCAGAATGGTGTTCCGAGCTATTCCAACATAGGAGCTTTTCATTGCTTTCAAGGCCTGCCGGCAGCAAGATTCTGGAATTCTTCCTAAGGAGCCTTGAAAGCAGTGAAACGCTCCTATGTGGCAATAACTCAGAACCTCATTCTGAGTGTTCCCGGCAGAGGTCGTTCGGCAGAACACAACCGTGGACTAATTAGAGCCAGATATAGCCAGTGCCGTCCATAGTGCTGGATGGACAATGGTCACGTGACAAACAAGTGAGGTCTGGATATCCAAACTTTAACAGAGTGCCATCAGTATAGGTTCAACTTACTCTTCAGGTTGAGTAGAGTGTAGCCATGAAGCTGTAATCAGTAGCACTCAGTTTAGAAGAAAGGGAAGCAGATATACCCAGTCAGCTGGCAGTGCCCTAAGAGGACAAGCGTATCTGGCTGCCACGTCTGAATGTATCCAACCGCAGCAGAGCTCTTCAGGCACAATTGTGCAGCAATGCAAACTGCGTACCCTTGCCAAACTTCACGGGCGTAGAAGAAACCACGGAGGATTTACAAGGAGAAGTTCACCCGGTACACCCGGAGGCCTGCCGGCATCAAGATTCTGGAATTCTTCCTAAGAAGCCTTGAAAGCAGTGAAACGCTCCTTTGTTGGAATAACTCAGAACCTCATTCTGAGTGTTCTCGGCAGAGGTCATTCAGCTGAACACAACCGTGGACTAATTAGAGCCAGATATAGCCAGTGACAACCATAGTGCTGGATGGACAGTCTTCGCATGCCAAACAACTGAGGTCTGGTTCTCCAAACTTTCACAGAGTGCCATAAGGAGAGATCCAACTTACTCCTCAGGTTAAGTAGAGTGTAGCCGTGAAAGCTGGAATCAGTAGCACTCAGGTAAGAAGAACGGGAAGCAGATATACCCAGTCAGCTGGCAGTGTCCTCCGGGGACAAGCATATCTGGCTGCCAGGTCTGAATGTTTGCAAGCGTAGCAGAGCTCTGCAGGCACAATTGTGCAGCAATGCAAACTGCGTACCCTTGCCAAATTTCACGGGGGTAGAAGAAACCACGGAGGATTTACAAGGAGAAGTTCACCCGGTACACCCGGAGGCCTGCCGGCATCAAGATTCTGGAATTCTTCCTAAGAAGCCTTGAAAGCAGTGAAATGCTCCTATGTTGCAATAACACAGAACCTCATTCTGAGTGTTCCCGGCAGAGGTCATTCGGCTGAAACACAACCGTGGACTAATTAGAGCCTGATATAGCCAGTGCCGTCCATAGTGCTGGATGGACAGTGGTCGCGTATCTAACAACTGAGGGCTGGTTCTCCAAACTTTTACAGAGTGCCATAAGTAGAGGTCCAACTTAGTCCTCAGGTTGAGTAGAGTGTAGCCGTGAAAGCTGGAATCAGTAGCACTCAGGCAGGAAGAACGAGAAGCAGATATACCCAGTCAGCTGGAGGTTCCAGGAAACCCTGCTTTGGAGAGGGCTCTTTGAGGCTAGCCACCATCGGTCCAGGCAGCACTGGCTTGCACAGGGCTCGAAAGGCTGTCCTCCTGCTGGTCTAGGCAGCCCTGATTTCGACACGGCTCTGTGAGCCGGCCTGCACTGGTCCAGGTAGTGCTGGCTTGCACAGGGCTCTGTGAGGTTGGTGCAGTCTGGTCCAGTTGAAGGTGTCATAGGCCGGGCTTTGTAAGGCTGACTAGGGCCAGTCAAGGAACAGCTGGCTTTGGGAAGTCTCTCTGAGGTTGGCCTGGGCCATTCTAGAAGGAGCTGGCTTGGACAGGGCTCTGTGAGGCTGGCCCAGGCCGGTGCAGGCGTGGCTGGATTCGACAGGACTTTGAGAGCCTGTCCCACAGAGGCCCAGGCAGTACTGTCATGGACGGTGCTCTGTGAGTCTGGCCCAGTTTGGTCCAGATGGTGCTGACTTGGACAGGGCAGTGTAAGGCTGTCCCAGACCAGTCCAGGTGGCCCTGTCACGCACAGGGCTAGTGCAGCTCACCCCAGGCTTGTCCAGGAGGAGCTGGATTCGACAGGGGTCTGTGAGGATGGCCTGGACAAGTCGAGGAGCAGCTGACTTGGACAAGACTCTATGAGACTGGCCCGGTCCAGTCTAGGAGGAGCTGGCTTGGACTGGGCTCTTTGAGGCTGGCCCCCATCGGTCCAGGTGGCGCTGGCTTAGACATGGCTCAAAAGACTCTCCCCAAGCTGGTGCAAGTAGTGCTGGCTTAGACAGGCCTCTGTGAGTCTGGTCAGTATGGCTCAGTTGACGCTGGCTTGCACAGGGGTCTGTGAACCTTCCCCGGACCGGTCAAGGTGCAGCTGGCTTGGACAAGACTCTGAGGCTGGCCGAGTCCCGTCTAGAGGAGCTATCTTGGACAGGGCTCTTTGAGGCTGGCCCCCATTGGTCCAGGACGTGCTGGCTTGAACAGGCTCGAAAGGCTGTCCCCAGGCTTGTCCAGGGGGCCCTGCCTTGGACAGGACTCTATGAGCTTGGCCCATGCCAGTCCAGGAGGACTAGACTTAGACAGGGTTCTGTGAGACTGTCCGGCGCGGGTCCAGGCAGCCCTGGCTTGGTCAGGGCACTGTGAGGCTGGTGCAGTCTGGTCCAGTTGACACTGGCTTGGTCAGAGCTCTGTGAGCCTGACCCAGGCCGGTGAAGGAGCAGCTGGCTTGGACAAGACTCTGTGAGGTTGACCCGGGCTAGTCCAGGAGGAGCTGGATTAGACAGGGTTCTGTGATGCTGGCCCAGGCCATTCCAGGTGGTCCTGTCTCGCACAAGGCTTGTGCAGCTGGCCCCAGGCTGGTCCAAGAGGAGCTGGCTTGGACTGGGGTCTGTGAGGCTGGCCCCCATCGGTCCAGGTGGCGCTGGCTTGGACATGGCTCGAGAGTCTGTCCGAATGCCGGTCCAGGTAGTGCTGGTTCAGACAGGCCTCTGTGAGCCTGGCCCATGCCGGTCCAGGTAGTGCTGGCTTAGACAGGGCTCTGAGTCTGGTGCAGTCTGATTCAGTTAACACTGGCTTGAACAGGGTTCTTTGAGGCTGGCCCTCCTCAGTCCAGGCACTGCTAGCTTGGACAGGGCTGGAAAAGCTGTCCCCAGGGTGGTCCAGGTGTCGCTGGCTTGGACAGGGCTCTGTGAGCCTGGCCCCGGCCGGTAAAGGAACGGAACAACTGGCTTGGACAAGACTCTGTGAGGTTGGCCCAGGCCAGTCTAGGAGAAGCTGGCTTGGACAGGGTTCTGTGAGCCTGGCCTGGTCCAATCCAGGAAGACCTGGCTTGGACAAGGCTCTTTGAGGTTGACCCGGGCCATTCTGGTAGAAGCTAGCTGGCTTGGACAGGGCTCTGTGAGGCTGGCCCAGGCCGAAGCAGGTGTGGCTGGCTTGGATAGGACTTTGAGAGCCTGTCCCACACTTGTCCATGCAGTACTTCAATGGACAGGGCTCTGTGAGCCTGGCCTGGGCCAGTCAAGGAGCAGCTGGCTTGGAAAAGACTCTGTGAGGTTCACCCGGGCCAGTCTAAGAGGATCTGGCTTGGACAGGGCTCTGTGAGTTTGGCCCGGGCCTGTCCCGGTGGCCCTGTGTCACACAGGGCTTGTGCAGGTGCCCCAGGCTGGTCCAGGAGGAGCTGGCTTTGACAGGGCTCTGTGAGGCTGGCCTGGTCAGGTCGAGGAGCAGCTGGCTTGGACAAGACTCTTTGAGGTTGGCCCGGGCCAGTCTGGTAGAAGCTAGCTGGCTTGGGCAGGGCTCTGTGTGGCTGGCCCAGGCCGATGCAGTCGTGGCTGACTTGGATAAGACTTTAAGAGCCTGTCCCGCACTGGTCCTTGCAGTACTTCAATGTACAGGGCTCTATGAGCCTGGCCCGCGAAGGATCAGGCAGCGCTGGTTTGCACAGGGCTCTGTGAGCCTGTCCCGGGCCTATCCAGGGGGCGCTGGCTTGGACAGGACTCTCTGAGCCTGGCCTTGGCCACTTGAGGCGGAGCTGGCTTGGACAGGGATTCTGTGAGGCTGGTCCCCTCGGGTCTAGGGCAGCTGGCTTGGACAAGACTCTGTGAGGCTTGCCCGGCCCAGTCTAGGAGGAGCTGGCTTGGACATGGCTCAAAAGGCTGTCACCACCTGGTCCAGGCGACCGTGGCTTGGACAGAGCTCTGTGAGCCTGGCCCCCACTGTCTTGGAGGAAATGGCTCGGACAGGGCTCTTTGAGGCTTGCCCTCCTCAGTCCAGGCACTGCTGGCTTGGACAGGGCTCGAAAAGCTGTCGCCAGGGTGGTCCAGGCGGCACTGGCTTGGATAGGGCTCTGTGAGCCTGGCCCAGGCCAGTCAAGGAACAGCTGGCTTGGACAAGACTCTGTGAGGTTGGCTCAGGCCAGTCTAGGAGAAGTTGACTTGCCAGGGTTCTGAGAGCCTGGCCTGGTCCAGTCCAGGAAGAGCTGGCTTGGACAAGGCTCTGAGAGGTTGGCCTGTGCCAGTCTGGTAGAAGCTAGCTGGCATGGACAGGGCTCTGTGAAGCTGGCCCAGTCCGATGCAGGCGTGGCTGGCTTGGATAGGACTTTGAGAGCCTATCCTGCGCTGGTCCATGCAGTACTGCAATGGACAGGGCTCTGTGAGCCTGGCCCGCTATGGATCAGGCGGCGCTGGTTTGGACAGGGCTCTGTGAGAATGGCCCGGGCCTATCCAGGGGCCGCTGGCTTGGACAGGACTCTCTAGGCTGGCCTTGGCCACTTCAGGCAGAGCTTGCTTGGACAGGGATTCTGTGAGGCTGTCCAGTCAGGTCCAGGGCAGCTGGCTTGGACAAGACTTTGTGAGGCTTGCCCGGCCCAGTCTAGGAGGAGCTGCTTTGGACATTTCTCAAAAGGCTGTCCTCGGGCTGGTCCAGGCGACCCTGGATTTGACAGAGATCTGTGTGCCTGGCCTGCACCAGTCCCGGTGGTGATGGCTTGGACAGGGTTCTGTAAACCTGGCCAGAGGCAGTCCAAGTGGTGTTGGATTGGACAGGGCCCTGTGAGTCTGGTGCAGGCTGGTGCAGTCCAGGTGCCTCTGGATTGGACAAGGCTCCATGAGGCTGGCCCAGTCAGGTCGAGGAGCAGCTGGCTTGGACATTACTAAGTGAGGCTGGCCCGGTCCAGTCTAGGAGGAGCTGGCTTGGACTGGGCTCTTTGAGGCTGGCCCCCATCGGTCCAGGCGGCGCTGACTTAGACTTGGCTCAAAAGACTGTCCCCACGCCGGTCCAGGTAGCGCTGGCTTAGACAGGCCTCTGTGAGTCTGGTTCAGTCTGGTTCAGTTGACGCTGGCTTGGACAGGGCTCTGTCAACCTGCCCCGGTCCGGTCAAGGTGCAGCTGGCTTGGACAAGACTGAGGATGGCCCAGTCCTGTCTACGGGAGCTGGCTTGGACAGGGCACTTTGAGGCTGGCCCCAATTGGTCCAGGACGTGCTGGCTTGAACAGGCTCGAAAGGCCGTCCACAGGCTTGTCCAGGGGTCCCTGCCTTGGACAGGAATCTGTGAGCTTGGCCCGCTCCAATCCCGGAGGACCAGGCTTAGACAGGGTTCTGTGAGACTGGACGGCGCCGTTCCAGGCAGTGTTCGCTTGGACAGGACCCTGTGAGGCTTGTGCAGTCTGGTTCAGTTGACAATGGTTTGGAGAAGGCTCTGTGAGCCTGGCCTGGGCTGGTCAAGGAGCAACTGGCTTGGACAAGAGTCTGTGAGATTGACCAGGGGCAGTCTAGGAGGATCTGGCTTGGACAAGTCTCTGTGAGGTTGGCCAGGACCGGTCCCGGTGGCCCTGTCTCACACAGGGCTTGTGCAGCTTCCCCAGGCTTGTCCAGGAGGAGCTGGCTTCGACAGGGCTCTGTGAGGCTGGCCTGGTCAGGTCAAGGAGCAGCTGGCTTGGACAAGACTCTGTGAGGCTGGCCCGCACAGTCTTGGAGGAAATGGCTTGGACAGGGTTCTTTGAGGCTTGCCCTCCTCAGTCCAGGCACTGCTGGCTTGAACAGGGCTCGAAAATCTGTCCCCAGGGTGGTCCAGGCGGCACGGGCTTGGAAAGGGCTCTGTGAGCCTGGCCCAGGCCAGTCAAGGAACAGCTGGCTTGGATAAGCCTCTGTGAGGTTGACCCAGGCCAGACTAGGAGAAGTTGACTTGGACAGGGTTCTGTGAGCCTTGCCTGGTCCAGTCAGGGAAGAGCTGGCTTGGACAAGGCTCTGTGAGGTTGACCCGGGCTAGTCCAGGAGGAGCTGGATTCGACAGGGTTCTGTGAGGATGGCCTGGCCATGTCGAGGAGCATCTGGCTTGGACAAGACTCTGTGAAGCTGTCCCAGCCCAGTCTAGAAAGAGCTGGCTTGGACTAGGCTCTTTGAGTATGGGCCCCATCGGTCCAGGCGGCGCTGTCCTAGACATGGCTCAAAAGACTGTCCCCAAGCCGTTCCAGGTAGTGCTGGCTTAGACAGGCCTCTGTGAGTCTGGTTCAGTCTGGTTCAGTTGACGCTGGCTTGGACAGGGCTCTGTGAGACTGGCCAAGGCCGGTCAAGGAGAAGCTGTCTTGGACAAGGCTCTGTGAGGTTGACATGGGCTAGTCCAGGAGGAGCTGGATTAGACAGGGTTCTGTGATGCTGGCACAGGCCGGTCCAGGTGGCCCTGTCTCGCGCAGGGTTTGTGCAGCTGGCCCCAGGCTGGTCCAAGAGGAGCTGGATTGGACATGGATCTGTGAGGCTGGCCTGTTCAGGTCAAGGAGCACCTGGCTTGGACAAGACTATGTGAGGCTGTCCCCCGGCCCAGTCTAGTAGGAGCTGGCTTGGACTGGGCTCTTTGAGGCTGGCCCCCATCGGTCCAGGTGGCGCTGGCCTGGACATGGATCGAAAGACTGTCCCAATGCCGGTCCAGGTAGTGCTGGTTAAGACAGGCCTCTGTGAGCCTAGCCCATGCCGGTCCAGGTAGTGCTGGCTTAGACAGGGCTCTGAGTCTGGTGCAGTCTGGTTCAGTTAACGCTGGCATGAACAGGGTCTTTTCAGGCTGGCTCTTATCAGTCTAGGCACTGCTAGCTTGGACAGGGCTGGAAAAGCTGTCCCCAGGGTGGTCCAGGTGGCGCTGGCTTGGACAGGGCTGTGTGAGCCTGGCCCAGGCTGGTCAAGGAACGGAACAGCTGGATTGGACAAGACTCTCTGAGGTAGGCCCAGGCCAGTCTAGGAGAAGCTGGCTTGGACAATGTTCTGTGAGCCTGGCCTGGTCCAGTCCAGGAAGAGCTGGCTTGGACAAGGCTCTGTGAGGTTGGCCTGGGCCAGTCTGGTAGAAGCTAGCTGGCTTGGACAGGGCTCTGTGAGGCTGGCCCGCACAGTCTTGGAGGAAATGGCTTGGACAGGGCTCTTTGAGGCTTGCTCTCCTCAGTCCAGGCACTGCTAGCTTGACAGGGATGGAAAAGCTGTCAACAGGGTGGTCCAGGTGGCGCTGGATTGTACAGGGCTCTGTGAGTCTGGCCCAGGCCAGTCAAGGAACAGCTGGCTTGGACAAGACTCTGTGAGTTTGGCCCAGGCCAGTCTAGGACAAGCTGGCTTGGACAGAGCTCTGTGAGGCTGGCCCAGGCCGATGCCGGAGTGGCTGGCTTGGATAGGACTTTGAGAGCCTGTCCCGCGCTGGTCCATGCAGTATTGCAATGGACAGGGCTCTGTGAGCCTGGCCCACGACCGATCAGGCGGCGCTGGTTTGGACAGGGCTCTGTGAGAGTGGCATGGGCCTATCCATGGGGCGCTGGCTTGGACAGGACTCTCTGAGCCTGGCCTTGGCCACTTCAGGTGGAGCTGGCTTGGACACGGATTCTGTGAGGCTGGCCAGGCCCAGTCTAGGAGGAGCTGGCTTGGACAGGGCTCAAAAGGCTGTCCCCGTTCTGGTCCAGGCGACCGTGGCTTGGACAGAGCTCTGTGTGCCTGGCCCACACTGGTCCTGGTGGTGCTGGCTTGGATAGGGTTCTGTAAACCTGGCCACCGCTGGTCCAAATGGTGTTGGATTGGACAGGGCCCTGTGAGTCTGGTGCAGGCTGGTCCAGTCCAGGTGGTGCTGGCTTGGACAAGGTTCCGTGAGGTTGGCCCAGTCAGGTCGCGGTGCAGCTGGATTGGACAAGACTCTGTGAGGCTGGCTCGGCCCAGTCTAGGAGGAGCTGCCTTGGACAGGGTTCTTTGAGGCTAGCCCCCTTCGGTCCAGGCAACGCTGGCTTGCACAGGGCTAGAAAGGCTCTTCCCCGGCTTGTCTAGGCAGCCCTGATTGGGACACGGCTCTGTGAGCCGGCCTGCACCGGTCCAGGCAGTGCTGGCTTGCATAGGGCTCTGTGAGGTTGGTGCAGTCTGGTCCAGTTGAAGGTGGCATAGACCGGGCTTTGTAAGGCTGACTAGGGCCAGTCAAGGAGTAGCTGGCTTGGAGAAGTCTCTGTGAGGTTGGCCCTGGCCAGTCTAGAAGGAGCTGGCTTGGACAGGGCTCTGTGAGGCTGGCCCAGGCCGGTGCAGGCGTGGCTGGCTTGGACAGGACTTTGAGAGCCTGTCCCACGGAGGCACAGGCAGTACTGGCATGGACAGTGCTCTGGGAGTCTGGCCCATGTTGGTCCAGAAGGTGCTGGCTTGGACAGGGCAGTGTGAGGCTGTCCGAGGCCAGTCCAGGTGGACCTTTCATGCACAGGGCTTGTGCAGCTCTCCCCAGGCTGGTCCAGGAGGAGCTGGATTCGACAGGGTTCTGTGAGGATGGCCTGGTCAAGTCGAGGAGCAGCTGGCTTGGACAAGACTCTGTGAGGCTGTCCAGGCACAGTCTAAGAGGAGCTGGCTTGGACTGGGCTCTTTGAGGCTGGACCCCATCGGTCCAGGTGGCGCTGGCTTAGACATGGCTAAAAAGACTGTCCCAATGCCGTTCCAGGTAGTGCTGGTTTAGACAGGCCTCTGTGAGCCTGGCCCATTCCAGTCCAGGTAGTGCTGGCGTACACCGGCCTCTGTGAGTCCGCTTCAGTCTGGTTCAGTTGTCGCTGGCTTGGACAGGGTTTTGTGAGACTGGCTCGCGCGGGTCCAGCCAGCCCTGGCTTAGTCAGGGCACTGTGAGGCTGGTTCAGTCTCGTCCAGTTGACACTGGCTAGGACAGGGCTCTGTGAGCCTGACCCAGACTGGCCAAGGAGTAGCTGGCTTGGACAAGAATCTGTGAGGTTGACCCAGGCTAGTCCAGGAGGAGCTGGATTATACAGGGTTGTGTGATGCTGGCCTGGGCTGGTCCAGGTGGCCCTGTCTCGCACAGGGCTAGTGCAGCTGCCCCAGGCTGGTCCAAGTGGAGCTGGCTTCCACTGGGCTCTGTGAGGCTAGCCTGGTCAGGTCAAGGAGCAGCTGGCTTGTACAAGACTATGTGAGGCTGTCCCGGCCCATTCTAGGAGGAGCTGGCTTGGACTGGGCTCTTTGAGGCTGGCCACCATCGCTCCAGGTGGCACTGGCTTGGACATGGCTCGAAAGACTGTCCCAATGCCGGTCCAGGTAGTGCTGGTTTAGAGAGGCCTCTGTGAGCCTGGCCCATGTCGGTCCAGGTAGTGCTGGCTTAGACAGGGCTCTGAGTCTGGTGCAGTCTGGTTCAGTTAACACTGGCTTGAACAGGTTTCTTTGAGGCTGGCCCTCCTCAATCCAGGCACTGCTATCTTGGACAGGGCTGGAAAAGCTGTCCCCAGTGTAGTCCAGGTGGCGCTGTCATGGACAGGGCTCTGTGAGCCTGGCCCAGGCCCGTCAAGGCACAGCTGGCTTGGACAAGACGCTGTGAGATTGGCCCAGGCCAGTCTAGGAGGATCTGGCTTGGACAGGGCTCTGTGAGGTTGGCCTGGGCCGTTCCCGGTGGTCCTGTCTCACACAGGGCTTGTGCAGCTGCCCCAGGCTGGTCCAGGAGGAGCTGGCTTTGACAGGGCACTGTGAGGCTGGCCTGGTCAGGTCGAGGAGCAGCTGGCTTGGACAAGACTGTGTGAGGCTGGCCCGGCCTAATATAGGAGCAGCTGGCTTGGACATTTCTCAAGAGGCTGTCCTCGTGCTGCTCCAGGCGACCCTGGCTTGGACAGAGCTCTGTGTGCCTGGCCGGCACTGGTCCCGGTGGTGCTGTCTTGGACAGTGTTCTGTAAACCTGGCCCCCGCCGGTCCAAGTGGCGTTGGATCAGACAGGGCCCTGTGAGTCTGGTGCAGGCTGGTCCAGGTGGTGCTGCCTTAGACAAGGCTCTGTGAGGCTGGCCCAGAGAGGTCGAGGAGCAGCTGGCTTGGACATTACTCTGTGAGGCTGGCCCGGCCCAGTCTAGAAGGAGCTGGATTGGACTGAGCTCTTTGAGGCTGGCCCTCATTGGTCCAGGCGGCGCTGTCTTAGACATGGCTCAAAAGACTGTCCCCATGCCGGTCCAGGTAGTGCTGGCTTAGACAGGCCTCTGTGAGTCTGGTTCAGTCTGGTTCGTTGACGCTGGCTTGGACAGGGCTCTGTGAGACTGCCCGGCGCGGGTCCAGGTAGCCCTGGCTTGGTCAGGGCACTGTGAGGCTGGTGCAGTCTGTTCCAGTTGACACTGGCTTGGACAGGGCTCTGTGAGCCTGGCCCAGGCCGGTCAGGGAGCAGCTGTCTTGGACAAGGTTCTGTGAGGTTGACCCGGGCTAGTCCTGGAGGAGCTCGAGTATACATGGTTCTGTGATGCTGGCCCAGGCCGGTACAGGTGGCCCTGTCTCACACAGGGTTTGCGCAGCTGGCACCAGGCTGGTCCAAGAGGAGCTGGCTTTGACAGGGCTCTGTGAGGCTGGCCTGGTCAGGTCGAGGAGCACCTGGCTTGGACAAGACTCTGTGAGGCTGGCCCAGAGAGGTAAAAGTTCAGCTGGCTTGGACTAGACTCTGTGAGGCTGGCCCGGCGCAGTCTAGGAGGAGCCGTCTTGCACAGGGCTCTTTGAGGCTGGCCCACATCGGTCCAGTCAATCCTGGATTGGACAGGGCTTGACAGGCTGTCCCCAGGCTGATCCAGCCGGCCCTGCCTTTTACAGGACTCTGTGAGCTTGGCCCGCTCCAGTCCAGCAGTATCCAGTTTGGACTGGGTTCTGTGAGACTGGGTGGCCTCGGTCCAGGCAGTGCTGGCTTGGACAGGACCCTGCGAGGCTGGTGCAATCTGTTTCAGTTGACAATGGCTTGGAGAAGGCTCTGTGAGCCTGGCCTGGGCCGGTCAAGGAGCAGCTGGCTTGGAAAAGACTCTGTGAGGTTGACCCTGGCCAGTCTAGGAGGATCTGGCTTGGACAGTGCTCTGTGAGGTTGGCCCGGACCGGTCCCGGTGGTCCTGTCTCACACAGGGCTTGTGCAGCTGCTCCAGGCTGGTCCAGGAGGAGCTGGCTTCGACAGGACTCTGTGAGGCTGGACTGGTCAAGTCGAGGAGCAGCTGGCTTGCACAAGACTCTGTGTGGCGGGCCCGGCCCAGTCTAGGAGCAGCTGGCTTGGAGAGGGCTCAAGAGGCTGTCCCCGGGCTGGTCCAGGCGACCCTGGCTTGGACAGATTTCTGTGTGCCTGGCCCGCAGAGGTCCCGGTTTTGCTGGCTTTGACAGGGTTCTGTAAACCTGGCCCGCGCTGGTCCAAGTGGCGCTGAATTGGAAAGGGCCATGTGAGTCTGGTGCAGGCTGGTCCAGGTGGCACTGCCTTGGACAAGGCTCAGTGAGGCTGGCGCAGAGAAGGCGACGAGTAACTGGTTTGGACAAGACTCTGTGAGGCTGGCCCGGTCCAGTCTAGGAGGAGCTGGCTTGGACCGGGCTCCTTGAGGCTGGCCCCCATTGATCCAGGCGGCGCTGGCTTGGACATGGCTCAAAAGACTGCCCCACGCCGGTCCAGGTAGTGCTGCCTTAGACAGGCCTCTTTGAGCCTGGCCCATGCAGGTCCAGGTAGTGCTGGCATAGACAGGGCTCTGTGAGTCGGGTGCAGTCCGGTTCAGTAGATGCTGGCTTGGTCAGGGCTCTGTGAACCTGGCCCGGGTCGGTCAAGGAGCAGCTGGCTTAGACAAGAATCTGTGAGGTTGGCCCGGGCCAGTCAAGCAGGAGCTGGCATGGACAGGGCTCTGTGTGGCTGGCCCAGGCCTCTCCTAGTGCCCCTGGCTTGGACAGGACTCTCTGAGCCTAGCCTGGGCGGCTTCAGGCAGAGATATCTTGGAGAGGGCTCTGTGATGCTGCCCCGGTCCAGTCCAGTTGGCGCTGGCTTAGACAGGGCTTCTGAGGATGGCCTGGTCAGGTCGAGGAACAGCTGGCTTAGACAAGACTCTGTGAGGCTGGCCCGCACAGTCTTGGAGGAAATGGCTTGGACAGAGCTCTTTGAGGCTTGCCGTCCTCAGTCCAGGCACTGCTGGCTTGGAAAGGGCTCAAAAATCTGTCCGCAGGGTGGTCCAGGCGGCAATGGCTTGGATAGGGCTCTGTGAGCCTGGCGCAGGCCAGTCAAGGAACAGCTGGCTTGCACAAGACTCTGTGAGTTTGGCCAGGCCAGTCTAGGAGAAGTTGATTTGCACAGGTTAGATTGACGATTAGGGTGAGGTTTAGTGTGAGGTTTAGGCTGAGGATGAGGGTTAGGGTTAGGGTGAGAGTTAGGGTTAGAATTAGGGTTAGGGTGAGGGTTAGGGTGAGGGTTAGGGAGAGGTTTAGGGTTATGGTGAGGGTTAGGGTTAGTGTGAGGTTAGTGTTAGGGTGAGGTTTAGGTTTAGGGTGAGGGTTATGGTTAGGGTGAGGTTTAGGGTTAGGGTTAGGGTTACTGTTAGGGTGAGGGTGAGGGTGAGGGTGAGGTTTAGGGTTAGGGTTAGGGTGATATTTAGGGTAAGGGTAAGGGTTAGGGTGAGGGTGATGATCAGGGTAAAGGTGAGGGTTAGGCTGAGGGTGAGGGTTAAGATAAGGGTGAGTGTTAGGGTTATGTTGAAGGTTAGCTTAAGGGTTCGGATTATGGTGAGGGTGAGGGTTAGATTGATGATTAGGGTTAGGTTAGTGTGAGGTTTAGGGTGAGGATGAGGGTTAGGGTTAGCTTGAGGATTAGGGTTAGAATTAGGGTTAGGGTGAGGGCTAGGGTGAGGGTGAGGTTTAGGGTTAGGGTTAGGGTTAGGGTGAGATTTTGGGTTACGGTGATGGTTGGAGTTAGTGTGAGGGTTAGTGTTAGAGTTAAGGTTGGTGTTAGGTTGAGGGTAAGTGTTAGGGTGACGGTTAGGGTTAGGGTGAGTGTTATGTTTAGGGTGAGGGTTAGCATTAGGGTTAGGGTTATTGTTGGGGTTAGGATTATTATTATAGGTTGGGGTGAGGGTGAGTGTGTGGGTTAGGATTAGGTTTAGGTTTAGGCTTAGGGTTAGGCTGAGGGTGAGGGTGAGTGTGAGGGTTAGGGTTAGGGTGAGGGTAAGGATTAGGGTTAAGAGGAGGGTTAGGATGAGGGTTAGGGTTAGGTTTAGAGTTAGGGTGAGGGCTAAGGTGAAGGTGAGGTTTAGGGTTATGTTTAGGGTGAGGTTTTTGGTTAGGGTTAGGTTGAGGGTGAGGTTTAAATTTAGAGTTAGGGTTAGAGTGAGGGTTAGGGTGAGGGTTAGTGTTAGGGTTAGTGTTAGGTTTAGGGTTAGTGTGATGGTTAGGGTTAGGGTGAGTTAGGGTTAGGGCTGGGATTAGGATTAGGGTTAGGGTGAGGGTGAGTGTGAGGGTTAGGGTTAGGGTTAGGGCTAGGCTTGGGATGAGGCTGAAGTTTAGGGATAGGGTGAGGGTTAGGGTGAGGTTTGGGTTAGGGTAAGGGTTAGGCTTAGGATGAGGTTGAGGGTTAGGGTTAGGGTTAGGGTTAGGGTCAGGGTGAGGGTTAGGATGAGGTATAGCGTTAGGATTAGGGTTAGGGTGAGGGCTAGGGTGAGGGTTAAATTTAGGGTTAGGTTTAGGGTGAGGTTTACGGTTTGGGTTAGGTTTAGGGTTAGGGTGAGGTTTAGGGTTACAGTTATGGTGAGGTTGAGGGTTAGGGTTAGGTTGAGGTTTAGGGTTAGGGTTAGGGTTAGGGTGAGGTTTAGGGTTAGGGTTAGGGTTAGAGTTAGGGTTAGGGTGAGGGTGAGGTTTAGGGTTAGAGTTAGGGTGAGGGTGAGGGTTACGATGAGTTTTAGGGTTAGGGTTAGTTTTAGGTTTTGGTTTAGGGTGAGGTTTAGTGTTAGGGTTATGGTTAGGATTAGGGTTAGGGTGAGGGTGAGTGTGTGGGTTAGGGTTAGGTTTATGGTTAGGCTTAGGGTTAGGCTGAGGGTTAGGTTGAGGGTGAGGCTTAGGGTTAGGGTGAGGGTTAGGTTTAGGGTTAAGATGAGGGTTAGGATGAGGGTTAGGTTTAGGATTAGGGTTAGGGTGAGGGCTAGGGTGAAGGTGAGGTTTAGGGTTAGTGTTAGGGTGAGGTTTAGGGTTAGGGTTAGGGTAAGGATTAGTGTGAGTTTGAGGTTTAGGGCTAGAGATAATATTAGGGTGAAGGTTAGTGTGAGGGTTAGGGTTAGGGTTAGTGTTAAGGTTAGTGTTAGGGTGAGGGTTAAGGTGAGGGTGTGTGTTAGGGTTAGGTTTAGTATTAGGATTAGGGTTAGGGAGAGGGTGAGTGTGAGGGTTATGTATAGGGTTAGGTTTAGGCTTAAGTTTAGGCTGAGGGTGAGGGTGAGTGTTAGGGTTAGGGTGAGTGTTAGGGTTAGGGTTAGGGTGAGAGTTAGGGTTGGGGTTAAGTTTAGGTTTAGGGTGAGGGTCAGGTTGAGGGTGTCAGTAAGTTTAAACGTGAGGGTTAGGTTGAGGGTGAGGGTTATGGTAAGGGTGAGGGTTAAGGTTAGGGTGAGGGTTAGGGTAAGGGTTAGGGTGAGGGTGAGGGTGAGGGTTAGATTGACGATTAGGGTGAGGTTTAGTGTGAGGTTTAGGCTGAGGATGAGGGTTAGGGTTAGGGTGAGAGTTAGGGTTAGAATTAGGGTTAGGGTGAGGGTTAGGGTTAGGGTTAGGGAGAGGTTTAGGGTTATGGTGAGGGTTAGGGTTAGTGTGAGGTTAGTGTTAGGGTGAGGGTAAGTGTTAGGGTGATGTTTATGGTTAGAGTGAGGGTTATGGTTAGGGTGAGATTTAGGGTTAGGGTTCCTGTTAGGGTTAGGTTTAGGGTTACGGTTACGGTGAGGGTGAGGGTGAGGGTGAGGTTTAGGGTTAGGGTTAGGGTGAGTTTTAGGGTAAGGGTAAGGGTTAGGGTGAGGGAGATGTTAAGGTTAAAGGTGAGGGTTAGGCTGAGGGTGAGGGTTAAGATAAGGGTGGGGGTTAGGGTTATGTTGAAGGTTAGCTTATGGGTTCGGGTTATGGTTAGGGTGAAGGTTAGATTGATGATTAGGGTTAGGGTTAGTGTGAGGTTTAGGGTGAGGATGAGGGTTAGGGTTAGCTTGAGGATTAGGGTTAGAATTAGGGTTAGGGTGAGGGCTAGGGTGAGGGTGAGGTTTAGGGTTAGGGTTAGGGTTAGGGTGAGATTTTGGGTTACGGTGACGGTTAGGGTTAGTGTGAGGGTTAGTGTTAGAGTTAGGGTTAGTGTTAGGGTGAGGGTAAGTGTTAGGGTGAGGGTTAGGGTTAGGGTGAGTGTTATGTTTAGGGTGAGGGTTACCGTTAGGGTTAGGGTCATTGTTAGGGTTAGGATTATTATTAGGGTTGGGGTGAGGGTGAGTGTGTGGGTTAGGGTTTGGTTTAGGTTTAGGCTTAGGGTTAGGCTGAGGGTGAGGGTGAGGGTGACGGTTAGGGTTAGGGTGAGGGTAAGGATTAGGGTTAAGGGGAGTGTTAGGATGAGGGTTAGGGTTAAGATTAGGGTTAGGGTGAGGGCTAAGGTGAAGGTGAGGTTTAGGGTTATGTTTAGGGTGAGGTTTTTGGTTAGGGTTAGGTTGAGGGTGAGGTTTAAGTTTAGAGTTAGGGTTAGGGTGAGGGTTAGGGTGAGGGTTAGGGTTAGGGTTAGTGTTAGGCTTAGGGTTAGTGTGAGGGTTAGGGTTAGGGTGAGTTTTAGGGTTAGGGCTGGGATTAGGATTAGGGTTAGGGTGAGGGCTAGGGTGAGGGTTAATGTTAGGTTAGGTTTAGGGTGAGGTTTAGGGTTCGGGTTAGGTTTAGGGTTAGGGTGAGTGTTAGGGTTGGGGTTATGGTGAGGGTTAGGTTGAGGGTTAGGGTCAGGGTTAGGGTTAGGGTGAGGTTTAGGTTTAGGGTTAGGGTGAGGGTTAGGATGAGGGATATGGGTAGGATTAGGTTTAGGGTGCGGGCTAGGTTGAGGGTGAGGGTTAGGGTTAGGCTTAGGCTTAGGCTTAGAGTTAGGCTGAGGGTGAGGGCGAGGTTTTGGGTTAGGGTAATGGATAGGGTTAGGGTTCGGGTGAGTGTTAGGATGAGGGTTAGGGTTAGGGTGAGGGTTAGGGTGAGCGTAACTGTAAGAGTAAAAGTGAGGGTTAGGCTGAGGGTGAGTGTTCCCCTAAGGGTGAGGGTTAGGATTAGGGTGAGGGTTAGGGTAGGGGTTAGGATGAGGGTTAGGGTAAGGGTGAGAGTTAGATTGAGGATTATGGTCAGGGTTACTGTGAGGTTTAGGGTGAGGATGAGGGTTAGGGTTAGGGTGAGGGTTGGGGTTAGAATTAGGGTTAGGGTTGGGGTTAGGTTTAGGGTTATGGTGAGGTTAGGGTTAGTGTGAGGGTTAGTGTAAGGGTGAGGGTAACTGTTAGGGTGAGGGTTAGCGTTAGGGTGAGGCTTATGGTTAGGGTGAGGTTTAGGGTTAGGGTTAGGGTTATTGTTAGGGTTAGTGTTAGGGTTATGGTTACAGGGAGGGTGAGGGTGAGGGTTAGGGTTAGGGTTAGTGTTAGGGTTCGGGTTAGGGTGAGCATTAGGGTGAGGGTTAGGGTTAGGGATAGGGTTAGGTTTAGGATTAGGGTTAGGGTGAGGGTGAGTGTGAGGGATAGGGTTAGGGTTAGGCTTAGGGTTAGCCTGAGGTAGAGGGTGAGGGTGAGGGTTAAGATTAGGGTTAGGGTTAGGGTTAGGGTTAGGGTGAGGGTTAGGTTGAGGGTTAGGGTTTGGGTTAGGGTTAGGGTTAGGGTGAGGGTTAGGGTTAGGTTGAGCATTAGGGTTAGGGTTAGGGTTAGGGTGAGTTTTAGGGTTAGGGTTAGGGTGAGGGTTAGGATGAGGGATATGGTTAGAATTAGGTTTAGGGTGCGGGCTAGGGTGAGGGTGAGGGTTAGGGTTAGGGTTAGGTTTAGGGTTAGGGTTAGACTGAGGGTGAGGGTGAGGTTTAGGGTTAGGGTGATGGATTGGGTTAGTGTTAGGGTGAGTGTTAAGATGAGGGTTAGGGTTAGGGTGAGGGTTAGGTTGAGCGTGACGGTAAGAGTAAAGGTGAGGGATAGGCTGAGGGTGAGTGTTCCCTTAAGGGTGAGGGTTAGGACTAGGTTGAGTTTTAGGGTAAGGGTTAGGGTGAGGGTTAGGTTGAGGGTGAGGTTTAGATTGAGGATTAGGGTTAAGGTTAGTGTGAGGTGTAGGGTGAGGATGAGGGTTAGGGTTAGGGTTTGGGTGAGGCTTAGGTTTATAATTAGGGTTAGGGTGAGGGCTATGGTGAGGGTGAGGGTTAGGTTTAGGGTGAGGTTTAGGGTTAGGGTGAGATTTAGGGTTACTCTGAGGGTTAGTGTTAGAGTTAGGGATAGGGTAAGGGTGAGGGTAAGTGTTAGGGTGAGGGTTATGTTTAGGGTGAGGGTTAGGGTTAGGTTTAGGGTTATTATTAGGTTTAGGGTTAGGGTTACAGTGAGGGTGAGGGTGAGGGTGAGGTTTAGGGTTAGAGTGAGTTTTATGGTTAGGGTTAGGGCTTGAGTTAGGTTTAGTTTGGGGGTGAGGTTAGGGTTAGAGTTAGGTTTAGGGTGAAGGCTAGGATGAAGGTTAGGGTTAGGGTTAGTTTTAGTTTTAGGGATAGGGTGAGGGTTAGGGTGAGGGTAAGGGTTAGGTTTATGGTTAGGATTAGGGTTAGGGTGAGGGTGAGTGTGTGGGTTAGGGTTAGGTTTAGGGTTAGTCTTAGGGTTAGGCTAAGGGTTAGGTTGAGGGTGAGGGTTAGGGTTAGGGTGAGGGTTAGGGTTAGGGGTAGGGTGAGGGTTAGGATAAGGGTTAGGTTTAGGGTTAGTGTGAGGGCTAGGGTGAGGGTGAGGTTTAGGGTTATGGTTAGGGTGAGGTTTAGGGTTAGGGTTAGGTTTAGGGTTAGGGTCAGGGCGAGTTTGAGGTTTAGAGTTAGAGATAGGTTTAGGGTGAGGGTTAGGCTGAGGGTTATGGTTAGGTTTAGTGTTAGGGTTAGGGTTAGGGTGAGGGTTAGGGTGAGGGTGTGTGTTAGGGTTAGGTTTCGGATTAGGGTTAGGGTTAGGGAGACGGTGAGTGTGAGGTTTAGGGTTAGGCTTAAGGTGAGGGTGAGGGTGAGGCTTAGGGTTAGTGTGAGGGTTAGGGTTAGGTTTAGGGTGAGAGTTAGGGTTCGGGTCAAGTTTAGGGTTAGGCTGAGGTTTAGGTTGAGGTTGTCGGTAAGGTTAAAGGTGAGGGTTATGCTGAGGATGAGGGTTACGGTAAGGGGGAGGGTTAGGGTTAGGGTGAGGGTTAGGGTAAGGGTTAGGGTTAGGGTTACGGTGAGGGTGAGGGTTAGATTGAGGATTAGGGTCAGGGTTAGTGTGAGGTTTAGGGTGAGGATGAGGTTTAGGGTTAGGGTGAGGGTTAGGGTTAGAATTAGGGTTAGGGTTAGGTTTTCGGTTAGGTTTAGGGTTATGGTGAGGGTTAGGGTTAGTGTGAGGTTAGTGTAAGGGTGAGGGTAACTGTTAGGGTGAGGGTTAGCGTTAGGGTGAGGGTTATGGTTAGGGTGAGTTTTAGGGTTAGGTTTAGGGTTATTGTTAGGGTTAGGATTAGGATTATGGTTACAGTGAGGGTGAGGGTGAGGGTGAGGGTGAGGGTTGAGGTGAGATTTAGGGTTAGGGTTAGAGTTACGGTTAGGTGAAGGTGAGGTTTAGGGTTAGAGTTAGGGTTAGGGTGAGGGTTAGGGTGAGGGTTAGGGTTAGGGTTACTGTTAGGGTTAGGGTGAGCGTTAGGGTGATGATTAGGGTTAGGGATAGATTTAGGTTTAGGATTAGGGTTAGGGTGAGGGTGAGTGTAAGGGTTAGGGTTAGGGTTAGGCTTAGGGTTAGGCTGAGGGAGAGGTTGAGGGTGAGGGTTAGGGTTAGGTTGCGGGTTTGGGTTAGGGTTAGAGTTAGAGTTACCCTTAAGTTGAGGTTTAGGGTTAGGGTTAGAGTTCTGGTAAGGGTGAGGTTTAGAGTTAGCATGAAGGTTAGGGTGAGGGTTAGGGTTAGGGTTAGGGTGAGGGTTTGGGTTAATGTGAGTTTTAGGGTTAGGGTTAGGTTTAGGGTTAGGGTGAGGGTTAGATTGAGGATTAGGGTTTTAGTTATGGTTAGGGTGAGGGTGAGGGTTAGGGTGAGGTTTAGGTTAGGCATAGTGTTAGGATTAGGGTGAGGGTAAGGTTTAGGGTGAGGGTTAGGTTTAGGGTTATGGTGAGTGTAAAGATGAATGTTAGGGTTACAGTGAGGGTGAGGGTTAGGTTTAGGGTGAGGGTTAGGGTTAGAATTATGGTTAGGGTGAGGGTGATGGTTAGGATTAGGGTTAGGGTTATTGTAAGTTTTATGGTTAGGCTTACATTTGCAGTGAGGTTGAGTCTGAGGTTGAAGCTTACGGTTAGGTTTAGGGTTAGTTTTAGGGTTAGCATTAGTGTTAATGTTAGGGTTCGGGTTAGAGTTAAGGTTTGGGTGAGGGTGAGTGTTAGGGTTAGGGTTAGGATGAGGTTTAAAGTTAGGGCTAGGATTAAGGATAGCGTGAGGGTGAGGTTTAGGGTTAGAGTTAGGTTGAGGGGGAGGGTTAGGGTGAGGGTTAGGGTGAGGGTTAGTGTTAGGGCTAGAGTTAGGGTTAGGGTGAGGGTTAGGTTGAGATTTAGGGTTAGGGTTAGGGTTAGGGTTAGGATTAGGCTTAGGGTGAGGGGGAGTGTGAGTGTTAGGGTTAGGATTAGGCTTAGGCTTAGGCTTCGGCTGAGGGTGAGGGTGGGGGTGAGGATTAGGCTTAGGTTGATGGTTAGCCTTAGGGTTAGGGTGAGAGTTAGGATGAGCGTTAGGGTTAGGATTAGGGCTAGGGTGAGGGTGATGGTTAGGGTTAGGTTTATGCTTAGGCATAGGTTTAGCCTGAGGGTGATGGTGAGTGTAAGGGTTAGGTTATTGTGATGGATAGGGTTAGGGTAAGGGTGAGGGTTAGGATAAGGGTTCGGGTTAGGTTGAGGGTTAGGATGAGCGTGACAGTAAGAGTAAAGTTGAGGGTTAGGCTGAGGGTGAGGGTTATGGTAAGGATGAGGGTTAGAGTTAGGGTGAGGGTTAGGGTAACGTTTAGGTTTAGGGTTAGGGTGAGGATTAGGGTTAGGGTTAGTGTGATGTTTAGGGTGAGGATGAGGGTTAGGATGAGGGTTAGGTTTAGAATTAAGGTTAGGGTGAGAGCTAGTGTGAGGGTGAGGGTTAGGGTTAGGGTTAAGTTTAGGGTGAGGGTTAGGGTTAGGTTTAGGTTGAGGGTTAGGTTTAGTGTGAGGGTTACAGGTAGGGTGAGGGTGAGGGTAAGGGTTATGGTGAGGGTTAGGCTGAGGGTGAGGGTGAGGTTTAGGGTTAGGGTAATGGTTATGGTTAGGGTGAGGGCTAGGGTGAGGGTGAGGGTTAGGGTGAAGGTGAGGGTAAGGGTGAGGGTCTTGGTTAGGGTAAGGTTCGGGTTAGGTTGAGGATTAGGTGAGGTTTAGTGTGAGGGTGAGCTTGAGGGTTAGGGTGTGGGTGAGGGTTATGTTTAGGGTGAGGGTTCGGGTGATGGTGAGGGTTAGGGTGAGTTTGAAGGTTAGGGTTAGGGTTAGGTGAGGGTTAGGGTTAGGGTTAGGGTTAGGATGAGGGTGAGGGTTAGGATTAGGTTTAGGGTTAGGGTGAGGTTTAGGGTGAGGATGAGGGTTAAGTTTAGGTTTAGGTTTGTGGTGTGGGTAAGTGATAGCATGAGGGTTAGGGTGAGTGTTAGAGTTAGCATTAGGGTTAGGGTGAGGGTTAGGGTGAGGATGAGGGTGAGAGTGAGGGTTAGGGTGAGGATTAGGGTGAGTTTTAGGGTTAGGGTGATGATTAGGGTTAGGGTTTGGGTTACGGTGAGGGTTAGGTTGAGGGTTAGGGTTAGGGTTATGCTTAGGGTTAGGGTGAGCGTTAGGCTGAGGGTTAGGGTTAGGATTAGGGTGAGGGTTAGGGTGAGGGTTAGGGTGAGGGTGAGAGTTAGGGTGAGGGTGAGGGTTAGGGTTATTATTAGGGTTAGGGTCAGGTTTAGGGTGACGGTCAGGTTTAGGGTGAGGGTTGTGGTGAGGGTTAGAGTTAGGGTTAAGGTGAGTGTTAGGATAAGGGGTAGGGTTATGTTAGGTTTAGTGTGAGCATTAGGGTTAAGGTTAGGGATAGGATTAGTGTGAGGGTAAGAATTAGGGTGATGGTTAGGGTGAGGGTGAGGTTTAGGGTTAGGAATAGTGATAGGGTTAGTGTTACACTGAGGGTGAGGGTGAGGGTGAGGTTATGGGTTAGGGTTAGGGTTAGGGTGAGGGCTAGGGTGAGGGTTAGGGTTAGGGTGAGGGTTAGGTTGAGGGTGACGGTAAGGTTAAAGGTGAGGGTTAGGTTTAGGGTGAGGGTTAGAGTAAGGGTTCGGGTTAGGTTAGGGTGAGGGTTAGATTGAGGATTAGTGTTAGGGTTAGTGTGAGGTTTAGGGTGAGGATGAGGGTTAGGGTTAGGTTGATGGTTAGGGTTAGAATTAGGGTTAGAGTGAGAGCTAGCTTGAGGGTGAGGTTTAGGGTTAGGGTGAGGTTTAGGGTTACGATGAGGGTGAGGTTAAGTTTTAGGGTGAGGGTTAGGTGAGGGTGAGGATTAGGGCTAGGGTTAGGGTGAGGGTAAGGGTGAGGGTTAGGTTGAGTGTCAGGGTGACGGTGAGGGTTGAGGTTTAGTGTTGGGGTTAGGGTTAGAGTGAGGCTTAGGGTGAGGGGTAAGGTTAGGGTTAGTGTGAGGCTTAGGTTTAGGGTGAGGGTAAGGGTTAGGGTGAGGGTTAGGGTTAGGGTGAGGGTTAGCGTTAGGGTTAGGGTGAGGGTTAGTGTTAGGTTGGAGGTGAGGGTTAGGTTGAGGGTTAGGGTGAGTGTTAGGGTTAGGGTGAGTGATAGGGATAGGGTTAGGGTGAGGGTTAGGGTTAGGTTGATGTGTAGAATGAGGGTGAGGGTTATGGTATGGGTGAGGGTGATGGTTAGGGTATGGGTGAAGGTTAGGGTGAGGGTGAGGGCTAAGGTAACGGTGAGGGTGAGGGTAAGGGTAAGGGTTAGGATTAAGGTGAGGGTTAGGGTTAGGGTTATGGTTAGAGTTAGGGTGAGGGGAAGGGTTAAAGTTAAGGTTAGGGTTAGTGTGAGGGTTAGGGTTAGGGTGAGGATAAGGTAAGGGTGAGGGTTAGGGGGAGTGTGAAGGTTAGCATTACTGTTAGGGTGAGGGTTAGGGTTAGGGTTATGTTTAGGGTGAGGGTTAATGTTAGAGTGAGGATGATGGGTCTGGACAGTGTGAGGGTTAGGTTTTGTTTGAGGGTTAGGTTTAGGGTGAGTGTTAGGGTTACGGTGAGGGTGAGGGTTAGGGTTGGGGTTAGGGTTAGAGTGAGGGTTAGGGTGAGGGGTAGGGTTAATGTGAGGGTTAGGGTTAGGGTGAGGTTTAGGGTTACTGTGAGGGTTCAAGTTAGGGTTAGGCTTAGTGTTATGGTGAGGGTAAGGGTTAGGTTGAGGGTTAGGGTTAGGGTGAGGTTTAGGGTTAATGTGAGGGTTAGGGTTAGGGTGAGGGTTAGGTTGAGATTTAGGGTTTGGGTGATGTTTAGGGTGAGGGTGAGGGTTAGGGTGAGAGTGAGTTTGAAAGTTCGGTTGAGGGTTTGAGTTAGGGTTAGGGTGAGGTTGAGGGTGAGGGTGAGGCTTAGGGTTAGTTTTAGGGTAAGTGTGAATGTGAGGTTTAGGGATAGGGTTAGGCTTAGGCTGAGGGTGAGGCTGAGGGTGAGGGTTAGGGTTAGGGTGAGGGTTAGCGTTAGGGTTATGGTGAGGGTTAGGGTTAGGTTCGAGGTTACGGTTAGGGTGAGGGTTAGGGGTAGAGGTAGGGTTAGGTTGAGGGTGAGGGTGAGGGTTAGGGTTAGGATTAGGTTTAGGGTGAGCCTGAGGGTGAGGGTGAGGATGAGAGTTAGGGTTAGGGTGAGGGTTAGGCTAAGGGTTATGGTGAGGATTAGGTTTAGGGTGATGTTTAGGTTGAGGATGAGGATTAGGGTGAGGGTGAGGGTGAGGGTGAGGGTGAGGGTTAGGTTCAGCGTTAGGGTTAGGCTTAGGAAGAGGGTGATTGTGAGGGTTAGGGTTAGGTTATTGTTAGGCTTAGGTTTAAGCTGAGGGTGAGGTTGAGTGTGAGGGTTAGGTTTAGGGTGAGTGTGAGCGTTAGGGTTTGGGTTAGGGATAGGCTGAGGGTGAGGGTGTGGGTGAGGGTGAGGGTTAGGGTGAGTGTTAGGCTTAGGGTGAGGGTGAGGGTTAGGGATAGGTTGATGGTTAGGGTGAGGTTGAGGGTTAGGGTGAGGGTGAGGGTGAGCGTGACTGTTAGGGTGCAGGTGAGGTTTAGGGTTAGGTTTAGGGTTAGGGTGAGGGTTTAGAGTTAGGGTTAGGATGATGGTTAGGATGAGGGGTAGGGTTAGGGTTAGGGTGAGGTTCAGGGTTAGTTTAAGGGTTACCATTAGTGTTAGGGTTAGGGTGAGGGTTAAGGTGAGGGTTAGGGTTAGGTTTTAGTGTTAGCGTGAGGGTTTAGAGTTAGGGTTAGGATGATGGTTAGGATGAGGGTTAGGGTTAGGGTTAGGGTGAGGTTAAGGGTTAGTTTAAGGGTTACCATTAGGGTTAGGTTTAGGGTGAGGGTTAAGGTGAGGGTTAGGGTTAGGTTTAGGGTTAGGGTGAGGGTTAGGGTGAGTGCAAGTTTTATGGTGAGGGTTAGGGAAAGTGTGAGTGTTAGGGTGACAGTTAGGGTTATGGAGAGGGTTAGAGTTAGATTTAGGGTGAAGGTGAGGGTGAGACTGTGGGTTAGGGTAAGGATTAGGTTTAGGGTTAGGGTAAGGTTTAGTGTTATTGTTAGGGTTAGGGTTAAGGTTAAGGTGAGGTTGCGGGTGAGGTGAGGTTTAGCGTTGGGGTTAGCGTTAGGGTGAGGGTTAGGGTGAGGGTAAGTGTTGGGGTGAGGGTTAGGGTTAGGGTGAGGTTAAGGGTTAGGGTTAGGGTGAGGGTGAGGGTTAAGGTTAGCATGAGGGTTAGGGTGAGGGTTAGGGTGAGGGCTAGGGTTAGGTTAGGGTGAGGGTTAGGTTTAGGTTGAGGGTTAGGGTGAGGGTAAGAATAAGCATAAGTGTGAGGGTTAAGGTGAGGTTGAGGGTTATGGTAAGAGTGAAGGTTATGTTGAGAGTGAGGCTTAGGGTGAGGGTTAGGGTTAGGGTGAGAGTGAGGTAGAGGGTTAGTGTGAGGGTTAGGGTTAGGGTTAGGGTGAGGGTTAGATGGGCGTGAGGGTGAGGGTTAGGTTGAGGGTTAGGTTTAGGGTGAGGGTTAGGGTTAGGATTAGGGTTAGTGTGATGGGTAGGGTGAGGGAGATGGTTAGGGTTAGGGTTAGGGTGAGGGTTAGGATATGGTGAGGTTAAGGGTTAGTGTGAGGGTTAGTGTTAGGGTTAGGCTTAGTGTTAGGGTGAGGTAAGGGTTAGGTTGAGGGTTAGGGTTAGGTTGAGGGTTAGGGTTAGGGTGAGGGTTAGGGTTATGGTGAGGATTAGGGTGAGAGTTAGGGTTAGGCTGTTGTTTAGGGTGAGGGTGAGGGTAAGTATGAGGGTGAGGGTAAGGGTTGGTTTGAGGGTTTGGGTTAGGGTTAGGGTGAGGTTGAGGGTGAGTTTGAGGCTTAGGGTTAGTTTTAGAGTGAGGGTGACTGTGAGGGTTAGGGTTGTTAGGCTTAGGCTTAGGATTAGGCTGAGGGTGAGGGTGAGGGTTAGGGTTAGGGTGAGGGTTAGGGTTAGGGTTAATGATAGGGTGATGATTAGGGTGAGGGTTAGTGTGAGAGTTAGTGTTAGGGTTAGGCTTAGTGTTAGGGTGAGTGTAAGGGTTAGGTTGAGTGTTAGGGTAAGGGGAGAGTTAGGGTTAGGGTGAGGTTTAGGGTGAGGTTGAGGGTGACGGTGAGGTTAGGTTTAGGGTTAGGGTGAGGGTGAGTGTGAGGGTTAGGCATAGGGTTAAGGTTAGGCTTAGGGTTAGGCTGAGGGTGAGGGTGAGGGTGACACTGAGGGTTAGGATGTGGGTGAGCGTTAGGTTTAATGTAAGGTTAAGAGTGAGTGTTAGGGTGCAGGTGAGGGTTAGGGTTATGTTTAGTATCAGGGTTAGGTTTAGGGGTAGGTTGGGAGTTAGGATGAGGGGTAGGGTTAGGGTTGGGGGAGGGTTAGGGTTAATTTGAGGGTTAGGGTTAGGGATAGGGTGAGGGTTAGCATGAGGGTTAAGGTGAGGGTAAGGTTTAGGGTGAGGGTTAGGGTTAGGCTGAGGATTAGGGTTAGTGTGAGGGTTGGTGTTAGGGTTAGGCTTAGTGTTAGGGTGAGGGTAAGGGTTAGGGTGAGGGTTAGGGTTAGGGTTAGTGTTAGGGTGAGGGTTAGGTGAGGGTTAGGGCTTGGGTTAGGGTTAGGGTTAGCGTTAGGGTGAGGGTTAGGGTTAGGATTAAGGTTAGGGTTAGGGTGAAGTTGAGGTTTAGGTTTAGGTTTAGGTTGAGGGTTAGGGTGAAGTTGAGGGTTAGGGTTAGGTTTAGGTTTATCTTGTGGGTAAGTGATAGCATGAGGGTTAGGGTGAGTTTTAGAGTTAGCTTTAGGGTTAGGGTGAAGGTTAGGGTGAGGGTTAGGGTTAGGGTTAAGGTGAGGTTCAGGGTGAGGGTTAGGGTTAGGTTTAGGGTGAGTTTTAGGTTTAGGGTGAGGGTTAAGGTTAGGGTTAGCATGAGGGTAAGGGTGAGGGTGACGGTTAGGGTTAGAGTTAGGGTGAGGGTTAGGTTTAGTGTGAGGGTTAGGGTGAGGATGAGGTTAAGGCTTAGGGTGAGGGTTAGGGTAAGGGTGAGGGTTAGGGTTAGGGTTAGGGTGAGGGTTAGGGTTAGGGATAGGGTTGGGTTAGGGTGAGGGTTAGAGTAAGGGGAAGGGTTATGGTTAGGGTGAGGGTTAGGTTTAGTGTGAGTGTTAGGGTTAGGGTTAGGGTTAGGATTAGTG
Source organism: Dipodomys spectabilis (assembly GCF_019054845.1). NCBI lineage: Eukaryota > Metazoa > Chordata > Mammalia > Rodentia > Heteromyidae > Dipodomys > Dipodomys spectabilis. The sequence goes on from NW_024871140.1 coordinate 2,111,806, forward strand.
TGAGGGTAAGAATTAGGGTGATGGTTAAGGTGAGGGTGAGGTTTAGGGTTAGGATTAGGGTTAGGGTTAGTGTTACGCTGAGGGTGAGGGTGAGGTTGAGGGTGAGGGTGAGTTTTAGGGTTAGGGTTAGGGTGAGGGCTAGGGTGAGGGTTAGGGTCAGGGTGAGGATTAGGGTTAGTGTGAGGGTTAGGGTTAGTGTTAGTTTGAGGGTGGTATGAGGGTGAGGTTTGGGTTGAGGATTAGGGTTGGGGTGAGTGCTAGGGTGAGTGTGAGGGTTAGGGTTAGGGTGAGGATTAGAGTTAGGTTTAGGGTGATGGTTAGGGTGAGGAGGAGGGTTAGGTTTAAGGTGAGGGTTAGGTTTAGTGTGAGGGTTACGGTTAGGGTTAGGGTGAGGGTAAGGGTAAGAGTTATGGTGAGGTTAGGGTGAGGGTGAGGGTTAAGGTTAGAATTAGGGATAGGGTTAGGGTTAGGCTGAGAGTGAGGATGAGGTTGCGGGTTAGGTTTAGGGTTAGGGTTATGGTTAGGGTGAGGGCTAGGGTGAGGGTGAGGGTTAGGGTGAAGGTGAGTGTGAGGGTGAGGGTCTTGGTTAGGTAATGTTAGGGTTAGGGTGAGGATTAGGTGAGGATGAGGGTGAGGGTGCGGGTTCGGGTGATGTTGAGGGTCAGGGTGAGTTTGAGGGTTAGGGTTAGGGTTAGGTGAGGGTTAGCCTTAGGGTTAGGGTTAGGATTAGGGTGAGGGTTAGGGTTAGGGTTAGGGGTAGGGTGTGGGTTTGCGTTAGGGTTAGGGTTAGGGTTAAGGTTAGGGTTAGGGTTAGGGTTAGGGTTAGGTTTATGGTTAAGTTTAGGGTCAGGGTGAGGGGTACGGTTAGGGTTACCGTGAGGTTTAGGGTTAGGGTTAGGATTAGGGTGAGGGTGAGCATGTGGGTTAAGGTTATGTTTAGGGTTAGGGTGAGGGTTAGTGTGAGGGTTAGGGTTAGGGTGAGGGTGAGGTTGAGGTTGAGGGTGAGTGTTAGGGTTAGGATGAGGTTTAGGGTTAGGGTTAAGGTTAGGGTTAGGGTGAGGGTTTGTGTTAAGTTTAGGGTTAGGATGAGGGTTAGGCTGAGGGGTAGGGTTAGTGTTAGGGTGAGGGTTAGGGTGAGGGTAAGGATGAGGGTGAGGGTTAGGGTGGGAGTGAGTGTTAGGGTTACGCTGAGGGTAAGGGTTAGGGTGAGGGTTAGATTGATGGTGAGGTTTATGGTTAGCATTAGTGTTAGGGTGAGGGTGAGGGTTAGAGTTAGGGTTAGGGTGAGGTCTAGGGTGTGGTTGAGGTTTAGGATTAGGGTTAGGGATAGAGTGAGGATTATAGTCATTGTTAGGGTTAGGGTGAGGGTTAGGTTGAGGGTGAGGGTTTGTGTTAGCATTAGGGTTAGGGTTAGGGCTAGGGTTAGGGTGTGGTTTATGGTTAGGTTTAGGGTAAGGGTGAGGGTGAGGGTTAGGGTTTGGGTGAGGGTGAGGTTTAGGGTTAGGAATAGGTTGAGGGTGAGGGTGAGTGTTAGGGTTAGGAATAGGTTTAGGGTGAGGGTGAGTGTTAGGGTAAGGTTTAGGGCTAGGTTAGGGTGAGAGATAGGGTTAGGGTGAAGGTTAGTATGAGGGTTAGGTTAAGGGTAAGGGTGAGGGTTAGGGTTAGGGTTAGGGTCAGGGTGAGTGTTAGGGTGAGGGAAAGGGTTTGGGTTAGGGTTAGGGTTAGGATGAGTTTTAGTGTGAGTGTTAAGGTTAGACTGAGGGTTAGGGTTAGTGTGAGGGTTAGTCTTAGGGTGAGGGTTAGTGTTAGGTTGAGGGTAAAGTTTAGGGTGAGGGTTAGGCATAGGGTGAGGGTTAGGGTTATGGTGATAGTTTGGATTAGGGTGAGGGTGAGGGTTAGTGTTAGGGTGAGGGGTAGGAATAGGGTGAGGTTGAGAGTTAGGGTTAGAGTTAGGGTGAGGGTGAGGGTTAGGTTTAGGGTTAGGGTTAGAGTGAGGTTTAGGGTTAGGGTTAGGGTTAGGGTGAGGGTTAGGTTGAGGGTTAGTGTTTGGGTTAGGGTTAGTGTGATGGTGACGGTTAGTGTTAGGTTTATTGTTAGGGTTTATGGTTAGGGTTAGAGTGAGGTTTAGGGTGAGGTAGAGGGTTAGTGTTTGGGTTAGGGTTAGGGTGAGGTTAATGGTTACGGTGAGGGTTAGGGTTAGGGTTAGGGTAAGGGTGAGGGTGAGGGTGAGGGTGTCAGTGAGGGTTAGGGTGATGATGAGGGTTAGGGTGAGGGTAAGTGTTTTGGTGAGGGTTAGGGTTAAGGTGTGATTTAGGGTGAGGTTGTGGGTTAGGGATAGGGTTAGCTTTTGGGTGAGGTTAAGGGTTAGGGTGAGGGTGAGTGTTAGGGTCAGCATTATGGTTAGGGTAAGGGTTAGTGTGAGGGTTAGGGTAAGGTTAGGGTGAGGGTTAGGGTTAGGGTGAGGGTTAGGTTGAGGGTGAGGGTAAGGGTAAGGGTGTGGGTTAGGGTGAGGGTTAGGTTTAGGGTTAGGGTTAGGGTGAGGGTTAGGGTCAGGGTTAGGTTTAGGGTTAGGGTTAGGGTGAGGGTGAGATTGAGGGTTAGGATTAGGGTGAGGGTTAGGTTTAGGGTGAGGGTTAGGGTTAGGATTAGGGTTAGGGTGAGGGCTTGGTTGAGGGTGAGGGTAGGGTTAGAGATAGGGTTAGGGTGAGGGTTAGGGTTAGGCTGAGGATGAGGGTTAGTGTATGGGTTAGTGTTAGGGTTAGGGTTAGTGTTAGGTTTAGGTTTAGGGTGAGGTGAGGGTGAGGGTTAGGGTTAGGGTTAGGGTTAGGGAGAGGGTTAGGATGAGTGTTAGGGTAAAGGTTAGGGTTATGGTTAAGATTAGGGTGAGGGTTAGGGTAAGGGTGAGGGTTAGGGTGAGTGTGAGGGTTAGATTTAGCATTAGGGTTAGGGTGAGGTTTATGTTGAGGGTTAGGGTTAGGTTTAGGTTTAGGGTGTGGTGAGGGTGAGGGTGATTGTGAGGTTTAGGTTTAGGGTGCGGGTTAGGTTTAGGGTGAGGGTTAGGGTTAGGGTTAGGGTTAGGGTTAGGGTGAGGGTGATGGTGACGGTGAGGGTTAGAGTGAGGGTGAGGGTGAGTTTGAGGGTTAGGCTTAGGGTTTATGGTTAGGGTTAGGGTTAGTGTGAGGGTGAGGGTGAGGGTTAGGTTTAGGGTTAGGGTGAGAGTTAGGGTTAGTGTGAGGTTTAGGGTGAGGTTGAGGTTAAGGGTTAGGGTGAGGGTTAGGGTGAGGGTGAGGATTAGGGTTAGGTTTAGGGTTAGGGTGAGGGTTAGGGTAAGGTTGAGTGTTAGGGTTAGGGTGAGGGATAGGGTGAGGGTTAGGGTGAGAGTTAGGGTTAGGTTGAAGGTTAGGGTTAGGATTAGGGTTAGGGTGAGGGCTAGGTTGTCGGTGAGTGTTAGGGTTGGAGTGATGGTGAGATTTAGGGTTAGGGTTAAGGTGAGGGTTTGGGTGAGGTTTAGGGTTAGGGTTAGAGTGAGTGTTAGGTTTCATGTGAGGGTTAGGGTGAACGTGAGGTTAAGGGTTAGGGAGAGGGTTTGAATGAGGGTGAAAGTTACTGTTAGGGTTAGGATTAGTGTGAGGGTAAGGGTTAGGGTGAGGTTTAGGGTGACATTGAGGTTTAGGGTTACGGTGAGTGTTAGGGCGAGGGTTAGTGTGAGCCTTAGTGTCAGGGTTAGGGTTAGGGTGAGGGTGAGGGTTAGGGTTAAGTTTAGTGTTAGTGTGAGGGTTAGAGTTAGGGTTCGGGTTCGGGTTAGCATTAGGATTAGGGTTAGGATTATTGTTAAGGTTAGGGTTAGGGTTAGGATGACGGTGAGGTAAGGGTTAGGGTAAGGGTTAGGTTTAGAGTTAGGGTGAAGGTTAGGGTTAGTGTGAGTGTTAGGGTTAGGGTTTGGGTGAGGTAAAGGTTAAGTTGAGTGTTAGGGTGAGGGTGAGGTCTAGGGTTAGGGCTAGGGTAAGGATTAGGTTGAGGGTGAGGGTGAGGGTTAGGGTTAGGTTTAGGGAGAGGGTTAGAGTTAGGATTAGGGTGAGGGTAGGTTTAGTGTGAGGGTTAGGGTTAGGTTTAGGGTTAGGGTTAGGTTGAGGGTAAGGGTTAGGTTGAGGGTTAGGGTGAGGTTGAGGGTTAGGGTTAGTATTAGGGTTAGGGATAGTGTTAGGGTTAAGGTAAGTGTGAGGTTGAGGGTTAGGTTTTGGGTTAGGGTTAGGCTGAGAGTAAGGATTAGGGTGAGGTTTAGGGTTAGAGTTATAGTGAGGGTGAGGGTTAGAGTGAGGGTTAGGGTTAGGGTGAGGGTTAGGGTGACGGTCAGGGTGAGGGTGAGGGTTAGCGTTATGTTTAGGCTGAGAGCTAGATTTTGGTTTAGTTTAATGGTGAGGGTGAGGGTGAGGCTTAGGCTTAGGGTTAGGGTTAGAGTGAGGGCTAGAATGAGGGTGAGGTTGAGGGTGAGGGTGAGGGTTTCGCTTAGGTAAGGGTTATTGTTAGGGTGAGGATTAGGTGAGAGTGAGTGGTAGGGTGAGGGTTAGGGTTAGGGTGAGTGATAGGTTTAGGGTTAGGGTGAGGGTTAGGGTTAGGGTGATGTGTAGGATGAGGTTGAGGGTTAGGGTGAGGGTGAGGTTGAGGGTTAGGGTATGGGTGAGGGTTAGGGTATGGGTGAGGGTTAGTGTTAAGGTTAGAGTTAGGGTGAAGATAAGGTAAGGGTGAGGTTTAGGGTGAGGGTGAGGCTTAGGGTTACAGTTAGAGTGAGGGTTCCGGTTACGGTTATGGTGAGGGTTAGGGTTAGGCTTACGTTTAGGGTGAGGTTGAGTGTTAGAGTGAGGGTGAGGGTTCGGGAGAGTGTGTGGATTAGGGTTTGGGTGAGGGTTAGGGTTAGGGTGAGTGTTAGGGTTAGGGTGAGGGTTAGGGTTAGGGGGAGGGTTAAAGTTAGGCTTAGGGTGAGTGTTAGTGTTAGGTTGGAGGTTAGGGTTAGGGTGAGGGTTAGGGTGATTGTTAGGGTTAGGGTGAGTGATAGGGTTAGGGTTAGGGTGAGGGTTATTGGTAGGCTTAGGTGAGGGTGAGGGTTCGTTTTAGGGTTTGGGTTAGTGTTAGGGTGAGGGTGAGGATGAGGGTTAGGTTTAGGTTTAGGGTTAGGGTGAGTGTGAGTGTGAGGGTTAGGGTTAGGGTTATTGTTAGGCTTAGGTTTAAGCTGAGGGTGAGGGTTAGGGTGAGGGTTAGGGTTAGGGTGAGCATTAGGTTTAGGATTAGGGTCAGGGTTAGGGATAGGTTGATGGTTAGGGTGAGGGTGAGGGTGAGGGTGAGTGTTAGGGTGCGAGTGAGGTTTAGGGTTAGGTTTAGTGTTAGGGTTAGGGTTAGGATGATGTTTAGGTTGAGGGGTAGGGTTAGGGTTAGGGTGTGTTTCAGGGTTAGTTTGAGGGTTACCGTTCGGGTTAGGTTTAGGGTGAGGATTAAGTTGAGGTTTAGGGTAAGGTTTAGGGTTAGGGTGAGGGTTAGAGTGAGGGTAAGTTTTAGGGTGAGGGTTAGGGTGAGTGTGAAGGTTAGGGTTAGGGTGAGGTTTAGGGTTAGGGTGAGGGACAGGATTAGGGTTACGGTAAGGGTTAGGGTTAGGGTTAGGATGAGGGTTAGGGAGAGAGTTAGGATGATGGTTAGGGTGAGGGTTCCGGTTAAGGTTCGGGTTAGGTTTAGGGTGAGGATTAGGGTTATGGAGAGGGTTAAGGTTAGATTTAGGGTGGTGTGTGTGAGGGTGAACGTTAGGGTAAGGATTACGTTTAGGGGTAGGTTTACAGTTAGGGATATTGTTAGGGTTAGGGTTAGGGTTACGGTTACGGTGAGGTTGCAGGTGAGGTGAGGTTAAGCGTTAGGGTTAGCGTTAGGGTGAGTGTTAAGGTGAGGGTAAGTGTTGGGGTTAGGGCTAGGGTTAGGGTGAGGTTTAGGGTGAGGCTGAGGATTAGTGTTAGGTTGAGGGTTAGGTTGAGGGTAAGTGTTAGGGTGAGGGTAAGTGTAAGTGTGAGGGTTAGGTTTAGGGTGAAATTTAGGGTGAGGTAGAGGGTTAGTGTTAGGTTTAGGGTTAGGGTGAGGTTAAGGGTTAGGGTCAGGGTTAGGGTGAGGGTGAGGGTTATGTTTAGCATAAGGGTTAGGGTGAGGGTTAGGGTTACGTTAGGTTGAGGGTTAGGGTTAGAGTGAGGGTTAGGGTGAGGGTAAGAATAAGGGGAAGAGTGTGGGTTAGGGTGAGGTTGACGGTTTATGGTAAGAGTGAAGTTTAGGGTAATTGTGAGGGTTAGGGTGAGGCTTAGTGTTAGGGTGAGGGTGAGGTTGAGGGTTAGGAAGAAGGTTAGGGTTAGGTTTAAGGTGAGGGTTAGATGAGGGTGAGTGTTAGGGTTAGGGTGAGGGTTAGGGTTAGGGTGAGTGTTAGTGTTAGGGTGAGGGTTAGGGTTATGGTGAGGATTACGGTGAGGGTTAGGGTTAGGGTGATGTTTAGGGTGAGGGTGAGGTTTAGGGTGAGGGATGGTTTGAGGGTTTGCGTTAGGTTTAGGGTGAGGTTGAGGGTGAGGGTGAGGCTTAGGGTTAGGGTTAGGGTGAGGGTGACTGTGAGGGTTAGGTTTAGGGTTAGACTTAGGCTGAGGGTGAGGGTGAGGGTGAGGGTTAGGGTTAGGGTGAGGGTTATGGTTAGGGTTAATGATAGGGTGATGTTTAGGGTGATGGTTAGTGTGACAGTTAGGGTTAGTGTTAGGCTTAGTTTTAGAATGAGTGTAAGGGTTAGGTTGAGTGTTAGGGTTAGGGATAGGGTGAGGGTTAGGATGAGGGTTAGGGTGAGTTAAGGTTTAGGGTGAGGGTTAGGGTGAGTGTGAGGGTTAGGGTTAGGGTTAGGGTGAGGGTGAGGTTTAGGGTTAGGATTAGGGTTTGGGAGAGGGTTAGGATGAGTGTTAGGTTGAGGGTTCGGGTTAGGGTGAGGGTTAGAGTTAGGGTGAGGGTGAGGGTGAGGTTGAGATTGAGGGTTAGGGTTAGGGGTAGAGTTAGGATGTGGGTGAGGGTTAGGGTTAGGATTAGGGTTTGGGTTAGGTTTAGGCTGAGGATGAGGGTGAGGGTGTGGGTGAGGATTAGGGTTAGGGTGAGTGTTAGGGTTAGGGTTAGGGTGAGGGTTTGGGTTAGGGTTAAGTTTAGGACGAGGTTTAGGTTGAGGGGTACAGGTACGGTTAGGGTGAGCGTTAGGGTTAGGGATAGGGTTAGGGTTAGGGTGAGGTTTAGCATGAGGGTTAGGGTTAGGGTTAAGACTAGGGTTAGGGTGAAGTTTAGGGTTAAGGTTAGGCTTAGGGTGAGGGTTAGGGTCAGGGTGAGGGTTAGGGTTAATGTTAGATTTACGGTGAGAGTATGGGTTAGCATGAGGTTTAGGGTGAGTGAGAGAGTTAGAGTTAGCATTAGGGTTAGGGTGAGGTTTAGGGTGAGGGTTAGGGTGAGGGTTAGGGATAGGGTTAGGGATAGGGTGACTCTTAGGTTGAGGGTTAGGTTTAGGGTTAGGGTTAGGGTTTTGGGTGAGGGTTAGGGTTCAGGTTAGGGTTAGGGTTAGGGTTTCGTGCTTGGGTTAGAGTTTGGGTTAGGGTGAGGGTTAGGGTGAGGGTGAGGGTTCGTTTTACGGTTTGGGTTAGGGTTAGGGTGAGGGTGAGGGTGAGGGTGAGGATGAGGGTTAGGTTTAGGTTTAGGTTTAGGGTTAGGGTTAGGGTGAGTGTGAGTGTGAGGGTTAGGGTTAGAGTTATTGTTAGGCTTAGGTTTAAACTGACGGTGAGGGTTAGGGTGAGGGTTAGGGTTAGGGTGAGCGTTAGGTTTAGGATTAGGGTCAGGGTTAGGGATAGGTTGATGGTTAGGGAGAGGGTGAGGGTGAGGATGAGTGTTTGGGTGCGGGTGAGGTTTAGGGTTAGGTTTAGTGTTAAGGTTAGGGTTAGGATGATGGTTAGGTTGAGGGGTAGGGTTAGGGTTAGGGTGTGTTTCAGGGTTAGTTTGAGGGTTACCGTTAGGGTTAGGTTTAGCGTGAGGGTTAAGGTGAGGTTTAGGGTAAGGTTTAGGGTTTGGTTGAGGGTTAGGGTGAGGGTAAGTTTTAGGGTGAGGTTTAGGGTGAGTGTGAAGGTTAGGGTTAGGGTGAGGTTTAGGGTTAGGGTTAGGGTTAGGATGAGGGTTAGGGAGAGGGTTAGGATGAGGGTTAGGGTGAGGGTTCGGGTTAGGGTTCGGGATAGGTTTAGGGTTATGGAGAGGGTTAGGGTTAGATTTAGGGTGGTGTGTGTGAGGGTGTGGGTTAGGGTCAGGATTACGTTTAGGGGTAGGTTTACGGTTAGGGTTATTGTTAGGGTTAGGGTTAGGGTTACGGTTACGGTGAGGTTGCAGGTGAGGTGAGGTTAAGCGTTAGGGTTAGCGTTAGGGTGAGTGTTAGGGTGAGGGTAAGTGTTGGGGTGAGGGCTAGGGTTACTGTGAGGTTTAGGGTGAGGCTCAAGGTTAGTGTTAGGGTGAGGGTTAGGTTGAGGATAAGTGTTAGGGTGAGGGTAAGTGTAAGTGTGAGGGTTAGGTTTAGGGTGTGGTTTAGGGTGAGGTAGAGGGTTAGTGTTAGGTTTAGGGTTAGGGTGAGGTTAAGGGTTAGGGTCAGGGTTAGGGTGAGGGTGAGGGTTATGGTTAGCATAAGGCTTAGGGTGAGGGTTAGGGTTACGTTAGGTTGAGGGTTAGGGTTAGGGTGAGGGTTAGGGTGAGGGTGAGGGTTAGGGTTAGGTTTAGGGTGAGGATTAGATGAGGGTGAGTGTTAGGGTTAGGGTGAGGGTTAGGGTTAGGGTGAGGGTTAGTGTTAGGGTGAGGGTTAGGGTTATGGTGAGGATTACGGTGAGGGTTAGGGTTAGGGTGATGTTTAGGGTGAGGGTGAGGTTTAGGGTGAGGGTGAGGGTGAGGGATGGTTTGAGGGTTTGCGTTAGGTTTATGGTGAGGTTGAGGGTGAGGGTGAGGCTTAGGGTTAGGGTTAGGGTGAGGGTGACTGTGAGGGTTAGGTTTAGGGTAAGACTTAGGCTGAGGGTGAGGGTGAGGGTGAGGGTTAGGGTTAGGGTGAGGGTTATGGTTAGGGTTAATGATAGGGTGATGTTTAGGGTGATGGTTAGTGTGACAGTTAGGGTTAGTGTTAGGCTTAGTTTTAGAATGAGTGTAAGGGTTAGGTTGAGTGTTAGGGTTAGGGATAGGGTGAGGGTTAGGATGAGGGTTAAGGTGAGTTAAGGTTTAGGGTGAGGGTTAGGGTGAGTGTGAGGGTTAGGGTTAGGGTTAGGGTGAGGGTGAGGTTTAGGGTTAGGATTAGGGTTGGGGAGAGGGTTAGGATGAGTGTTAGTGTGAGGGTTCGTGTTAGGGTTAGGGTTAGGTTTAGGGTGAGGGTGAGAGTGAGGGTGAGAGTGAGGGTTAGGGTTAGGGTTAGAGTTAGGATGTGGGTGAGGGTTAGGGTTAGGATTAGGGTTTGGGTTAGGGTTAGGCTGAGAATGAGGGTGAGGGTGTGGGTGAGGATTAGGGTTAGGGTGAGTGTTAGGTTTAGGGTTAGGGTGAGGGTTTGGGTTAGGGTTATGTTTAGGACGAGGTTTAGGTTGAGGGGTACAGTTACGGTTAGGGTGAGCGATAGGGTTAGCGTTAGGGTTAGGGTTAGGGTGAGGATTAGGATGAGGGTTAGGGTTAGGGTTAAGTTTAGGGTTAGGGTGAGGGTTAGGGTGAAGTTTAGGGTTAAGGTTAGGCTTAGGGTGAGGGTTAGGGTCAGGGTGAGGATTAGGGTTAGGGTTAGATTTACGGTGAGAGTATGGGTTAGCATGAGGTTTAGGGTGAGTGAGAGGGTTAGAGTTAGCATTAGGGTTAGGGTGAGGTTTAGGGTGAGTGTTAGGGTTCAGGTTAGGGTTAGGGATAGGGTTAGGGATAGGGTGACTCTTAGGTTGAGGGTTAGGTTTAGGGTTAGGGTTAGGGTTTAGGGTGAGGGTTAGGGTTCAGGTTAGGGTTAGGGTTAGGGTTTCGTGTGTGTTAGGGTTAGGGTTAGAGTGAGGTTTAGGGTGAGGGTGAGGGTTAGGGTTAGTGTTAGGGTTATGGTGTGGGTAAGTGATAGCGTGAGTGTTAGGGTGAGTGTTAGAGTTAGCAGTAGGTTTTGGGTGAGGGTTAGGGTGTGATTTAGGGTAAGGGTGAGGGTTAGGGTTAAGGTTAGCGTGAGGGTGAGGTTGAGGGTGATGGTTAGGTTTAGAGTTAGGGTGACCGTTATGTTTTGTGTGAGGTTTAGGGTGAGGATAAAGTTAAGGGTTAGGGTGAGGGGTAAGGTAAGGGTGAGGGTTAGGGTTTGGGTTAGGGTTAGGATGAAGGTTAGGGTGAGTGTTAGGGTGAGGGTTAGCGTTAGGGTTAAGGTTAGAGTTAGGGTGAGGGTTCTTGTGAAGGGTACTGTTAGGTTTAGGGTGAGCATTAGGGTTAATGTGAGGGTTAGGGTTAGGGTGAGGATAAAGTAAGGGTGACGGTTAGGGTGAGGGTCAGGGTTAGGGTTACAGTTAGGGTGAGGGTTAGGGTTAGCTTTAGTGTTAAGGTGAGGGTGAGGTTTAGGTTCAGGCTTAGGGTTAAGTTGAGGGTGAGGGTGAGGATGAGGGTTAGTGTGAGGGTTAGGGTTAAGGTGAGGTTTAGGTTTAGGGTTAGGGTTAGGGTTATTTTTAGGGTTAGGTTTAGGGTGAGGGTGAGGATGAGGGTGAGGGTGAGGGTGTGGGTTAAGTTTAAGGTTAGAGTTAGGCTTAGGGTGAGTGTTAGGGTTAGTGTGAGGCTTATTGTTAGGGTTAGTGTTAGTGTTAGGGTGAGGGTAAGTGTTAGGGTGAGGATTAGGTTTAGGGTGAGGGTTAGGTTTAGGTTGAGGGTGAGGGTTAGGGTTCGGGTTAAGTGGAGAGTGAGGGTGAGGGTTAGGTTTAGGGTTAGGTTGAGGAATAGGGTGAGGGTTAGGTTTAGGGTGAGGGTTAGGGTGAGGGTGAGGGTTAGGTTGAGGGAAAGGGTGAGGGTTAGGTTTAGGGTGAGTGTTAGGGTTAGGGTGAGAGTTAGCCTTAGTGTTAGTTTGAGGGTGGTGTGAGGGTGAGGTTTAGGGTGTGGGTTAGGGTTAGGGTGACGGCTAGATGACGGTGATGGTTAGGGTTCGGTAGAGGGTTAGGGTTAGGTTTAGGGTGAGGGATACGGTGAGGGTTAGGGTTAAGTTTAGGGTGCGGGTTAGGTTTATTTTCAGGGTTACGGTTAGGGTTAGGGTGAGGGTGAGGGTAAGGGTTAGGGTGAGTGTTAGGGTGATGGTGAGGGTTATCTTTAGGATTAGGTTTAGGGTTAGGGTGAGGCTGAGGGTGATTGTGAGGGTGAGAGTGAGGTTTAGGATTAGGGTTAGGGTTAGGGTGAGGGCTAGGGTGAGGGTGAGTGTTATGGTGAAGGTGAGGGCGAGGGTGAGGGTGAGGGTCTCTGTTAGAGAGGGTTAGGGTTAGGGTGAGGATTAGGTGAGGGTTAGGGTGAGGGTGAGCTTGAGGGTAAGGTTTTGGGTGAGGATTTGGGTTAGGGTGAGGGTTAGGGTGACGGTGAGGGTTAAGGTGAGGTTGAGGGTTAGGGTTAGAGAGAGGATTAGGCTTAGGGTTAAGGTTAGAATTAGGGTGAGAGTTAGGGTGAGGGGGAGGGTTAGGGTTTGGGTGAGCGTTAAGGTTAATGTGAGGGTTAGGGTTAGAGTTAGGATAAAGTAAGGGTGAGGTTTAGGGTGAGGTTGAGGGTTAGGGTTACTGTTAGGGTGAGGTTTAGGGTTAGGTTTAGTGTTAAGGTGAGGGTAAGGGTGAGGGTTAGGGTTAGGCTTAGGGTTAAGATGAGGGTGAGGGTGAGGGCGAGGGTTAGCGTGAGGGTTAAGGTTAGGGTGAGGGTTAGGTTTAGAGTTAGGGTTAGGGTTATTGTTAGGGTTAGGGTGAGGGTGAGGGTGAGGATAACGTTGAGTGTGAGGGTTAGGGTTAGGATTAGGGTTAGGGTGAGTCTGAGGGTGAGCGTGAGTCTGAGGGTTAGGGTGAGGGTTAGACTAAGGGTTACGGTGAGGCTTAGGTTTAGGGTGATGTTTAGGGTGAGGGTGAGGGTTTGGTTGAGGGTTTGTGTTAGGGTTAGGGTGAGGGTGAGGTTGAGGGTTAGGTTGAGAGTTAGGGTTAGGTTTAGGGTGAGGGTGAGTGTGAGGGTTAGGGTTAGGGTTAATGTTAGGCTTAGGTTTAGGCTGAGAGTGAGGGTGAGTGTGAGGGTTAGTGTTAGGGTGAGTGTGAGGGTTAGGTTTAGGGTTAGGGTGAGGGTTAGTGTTAGGATTAGGGTTAGGGTTAGGCTGAGGGTGAGGGTGAGGGTGAGGGTTAGGGTTAGGGTGAGTGTGAGGGTTAGGTTTAGGGTTAGGGTGAGGGTTAGTGTTAAGATTAGGGTTAGGGTTAGGCTGAGGGTGAGGGTGAGGGTGAGGGTTAGGGTGAGGGTGAGGGTTAGACTTAGGCTTAAGTTGAGGGTTAGGGATAGGGTGATGGTTAGGGTGAGGGTGAGTGTTAGGGTGAGGGTGAGGGTGAGTGTTAGGGTGCAGGTGAGGTTAAGGTTAGTTTTAGGGTTAGGGTGAGGGTTATGGTTAGGGTTAGGATGATGGTTAGGGTGAGGGCTTAGAGTTAGGCTGAGGGTTAAGGGTAGTGTGATCGTTAGGGTGATGGTTACGGTGAGGGTGAGGGTGAGTGTTAGGGCTCGGGTGAGGTTTAGGGTTAGGTTTAGGGTTAGGGTGAGGGTTAGGGTTAAGGTTAGGATGATGGATAGGATGAGGGGTAGTGTTAGGGTTAGGGTGAGGGTTAGGGGTAGGGTGAGGGATAGGGTGAGGGTTAGCATTAGGATTAGGTTTAGGGTTAGGCTGAGGGTGTTAGTGAGGGTGAAGTTTAGGGTTAGGGAGAGGGTTAGGCTTAGGGTTAGGGCGAGGGCTAGGGCTAGGGTGATGGTTAGGGTGATGGTGAGGGTGAGCGTGAGTGTTAGGGTGCGGGTGAGGTTTAGGGTTAGGTTTAGGGCTGGGTGAGGTTTAGCGCTAGGCTTAGGATGATGGTTAGGATGAGGGGTAGGTTAGGTTAGGATTAGGGTTAGGGTCAGTTTGAGGGTTAGCATTAGGGTTAGGGTTAGGATGAGGGTTAAGGTGAGGGTTAGGCTTAGGTAAAGGTGAGGGTTAGGGTTAGGGTGAGGGTAAGAATAAGGGGAAGTGTGAGGGTTAGGGTAAGGTTGAGGGTTACGGTAAGGGTGAAGGTTAGGCTCAGGGTGAGGGTTAGGGTGAGGGTTAGGGTTAGGGTGAGGGTGAGGGTGAGGGTAAGGGTGAGGTTTAGGGTTAGGGTTAGGGGGAGGGTTAGATGAGGGTCAGGGTTAGGCTTAGGTTCAGGGTTAGGTTTAGGGTGAGGGTTAGGTTTAGGATTAGGGTTAGGGTGAGGGCTACGGTGAGGGTGAGGGTTATGGTTAGGTTTAGGGTAAGGGTGAGGGTTAGGTTTAGGGTGGAGTCTAGGGTTAGTGTGAGGGTTAGTGTTAGGGTTAGGCTTAGTGTTAGGGTGAGGGTTAGGGTTAGTGTGAGGGTTAGGGTTAGGTTGAGGGTGAGAGTTGGTTTGAAGATTTGGGTTAGGGTTAGGGTGAGACTGAGGGTGAGGGTGTGGGTGAGGTTTAGGTTTATTGTAAGGGTTAGGGTGACAGTGAGTATTAGGGTGCAGGTGAGGGTTAGGGTTAGGGTCAGGGTTAGGTTTAGGGTTAGGTTGAGAGTTAGGATGAGGGGTAGGGTTGGGGTGACTGTTAGGGTTAGTTTGAGGGTTATGGTTAGGGATAGGGTGGGGGTTAGTGTGAGAGTTAGTGTTAGGGTTAGTCTTAGTGTTAGGGTGAGTGTAAGGCGTAGGTTGAGGGTTAGGGTGAGGGTTAGGGTGAGGTTGAGGGTGATGATGAGGCTTAGTGTTAAGGTTAGGGTGAGGGTGAGGGTGAGTGTGAGGGTTAGGATTAGGGTTAGGCTTAGGCTTAGGTTTAGGCTGTGGGTGAAGGTGAGGGTAAGACTGAGGGTTAGGGTGTGGGTGAGGGTTAGGTTTAACGTAAGGGTTAGGGTGAGAGTGAGTGTTAGGTTGCGGGTGAAGTTTAAGTTTAGGGTTAGGGTTTAGGGTCAGGGTTAGGTTTAGGGTTAGGTTGAGAGTTAGGATGAGGGGTAGGGTTAGGGTTAGGGGGAGGGTTAGGGTTAGTTTGAGGGTTAAGGTTAGGGATAGGGTGAGGGTTAGGATGAGGGTTAGTGTGAGGGTAAGGTTTAGGGTGAGGGTTATTGTGAGTGTGAGTGTTAGGGTTAGGGTTAGGGTTAGGGTGAGAGTTAGGGAGAGGGTTAGGATGAGGGATAGGGTGAGGGTTAGGGTTAGGGTGAGGGTTAGGGTTAGGGTGAGGGTGAGGGTGAGGTTGAGGGTTAGGGTAGGGTTAGGGTTAGAGGTAGGGTGAGGGTGATTGTTAGGTTTAGGACTAGGGTTAGGGAGAGGGTTAGGATGAGGGTTAGGGTAAAGGTTAGGGTTAGAGTTAAGGTTAGGGTGAGGGTTAGGGTCAGGGTGAGGGTTAGGGTGAGTCTGAGGGTTAGATTTAGTATTAGGATTAGGGTGAGGTTTAGGGTGAGTGTTAGGGTTAGGTTTAGGTTTTGTGTGAGGTGAGGGTGAGGGTGATTGTGAGGCTTAGGTTTAGGGTGTGGGTTAGGTTTAGGGTGAGGGTTAGGGTTAAAGTGAGGGTGAGGGTTAGGGTGAGGGTTAGGGTTAGGGTGAGGGTGAGGGTGAGGGTGAGGGTTAGGGTTAGGGTTAGGGTTAGAGGTAGGGTGAGGGTGATTGTTAGGTTTAGGATTAGGGTTAGGGAGAGGGTTAAGATGAGGGTTAGGGTAAAGGTTAGGGTTAGGGTAAGGGTTAGGGTTAGGATTAGTTTTAGGATGAGGGCTAGGGTGTCGGTGAGGGTTAGGGTTAGAGTGAGGGTAAGGGTTAGGGTGAGGCTTAGGTTTAGGGTGATGTTTAGGGTGAGGGTTAGGGTGAGAGTGAGGGTGAGCGTTTGGTTGAGGGTTTGGGTTAGGGTTAGGGCGAGGGTGAGGTTGAGGGTTAGGTTTAGTGTTAGGGTTAGGTTTCGGGTGACGGTGAGTGTGAGGGTTAGGGTTAGGGTTAATGTTAGGCTTAGGTTTAGGCTGAGGGTGAGGGTGAGTGTGAGGTTTAGGGTTAGGGTGAGTGTGAGGGCTAGGTTTAGGGTTAGGGTGAGGGTTAGGGTTAGGGTTAGGGTGAGGGTTAGAGTTAGGGATAGGGTTGGGTTAGGGTGAGGGTTAGAGTAAGGGGAAGGGTTATGGTTAGGGTGAGGGTTAGGTTTAGTGTGAGGGTTAGGGTTAGGGTTAGGGTTAGGATTAGTGTGAGGGTAAGAATTAGGGTGACGGTTAAGGTGAGGGTGAGGTTTAGGGTTAGGATTAGGGTTAGGGTTAGTGTTACGCTGAGGGTGAGGGTGAGGGTGAGTTTTAGGGTTAGGGTTAGGGTGAGGGCTAGGGTGAGGGTTAGGGTCAGGGTGAGGATTAGGGTTAGTGTGAGGGTTAGGGTTAGTGTTAGTTTGAGGGTGGTATGAGGGTGAGGTTTGGGTTGAGGATTAGGGTTAGGGTGAGTGCTAGGGTGAGTGTGAGGGTTAGGTTTAGGGTGAGGATTAGAGTTAGGTTTAGGGTGATGGTTAGAATGAGGGGGAGGGTTAAGTTTAAGGTGAGGGTTAGGTTTAGTGTGAGGGTTACGGTTAGGGTTAGGGTGAGGGTAAGGGTAAGAGTTATGGTGAGGTTAGGGTGAGGGTGAGGGTTAAGGTTAGAATTAGGGATAGGGTTAGGGTTAGGCTGAGGGTGAGGATGAGGTTGCGGGTTAGGTTTAGGGTTAGGGTTATGGTTAGGGTGAGGGCTAGGGTGAGGGTGAGGGTTAGGGTGAAGGTGAGTGTGAGGGTGAGGGTCTTGGTTAGATAACATTAGGGTTAGGGTGAGGATTAGGTGAGGATGAGGGTGAGGGTGCGGGTTCGGGTGATGTTGAGGGTCAGGGTGAGTTTGAGGGTTAGGGTTAGGGTTAGGTGAGGGTTAGCCTTAGGGTTAGGGTTAGGTTTAGGGTGAGGGTTAGAGTTAGGGTTAGGGTTAGGGTGTGAGTTAGGGTTAGGGTTAGGGTTAGGGTTAGGGTTAGGTTTATGGTTATGTTTAGGGTTAGGGTGAGGGGTACGGTTAGGGTTACGGTGAGGTTTAGGGTTAGGGTTAGGATTAGGGTGAGGGTGAGCATGTGGGTTAGGGTTAGGGTTAGGGTTAGGGTTAGGGTGTGGGTTTGCGTTAGGGTTAGGGTTAGGGTTAGGGTTAGGGTTAAGGTTAGGGTTAGGGTTAGGGTTAGGGTTAGGTTTATGGTTAAGTTTAGGGTCAGGGTGAGGGGTACGGTTAGGGTTACGGTGAGGTTTAGGGTTAGGGTTAGGATTAGGGTGAGGGTGAGCATGTGGGTTAAGGTTATGTTTAGGGTCAGGGTGAGTCTTAGGGTGAGGGAAAGGGTTTGGGTTAGGGTTAGGGTTAGGATGAGTTTTAGTGTGAGTGTTAAGGTTAGACTGAGGGTTAGGGTTAGTGTGAGGGTTAGTGTTAGGGTGAGGGTTAGTGTTAGGTTGAGGGTAAAGTTTAGGGTGAGGGTTAGGCATAGGGTGAGGGTTAGGGTTATGGTGATAGTTTGGATTAGGGTGAGGGTGAGGGTTAGTGTTAGGGTGAGGGGTAGGGATAGGGTGAGGTTGAGGGTTAGGGTTAGAGTTAGGGTGAGGGTGAGGGTTAGGTTTAGGGTTAGGGTTAGAGTGAGGTTTAGGGTTAGGGTTAGGGTTAGGGTGAGGTTTAGGTTGAGGGTTAGTGTTTGGGTTAGGGTTAGTGTGATGGTGACGGTTAGTGTTAGGTTTATTGTTAGGGTTTATGGTTAGGGTTAGAGTGAGGTTTAGGGTGAGGTAGAGGGTTAGTGTTTGGGTTAAGATTAGGGTGAGGTTAAGGGTTACGGTGAGGGTTAGGGTTAGGGTTAGGGTTAGGGTAAGGGTGAGGGTGAGGGTGAGGGTAAGTGTTTTGGTGAGGGTTAGGGTTAAGGTGTGATTTAGGGTGAGGTTGAGGGTTAGGGATAGGGTTAGCTTTTGGGTGAGGTTAAGGGTTAGGGTGAGGGTTAGGGTGAGAGTGAGTGTTAGGGTTAGCATTATGGTTAGGGTAAGGGTTAGTGTGAGGGTTAGGGTAAGGTTAGGGTGAGGGTTAGGGTTAGGGTGAAGGTTAGGTTGAGGGTGAGGGTAAGGGTAAGGGTGTGGGTTAGGGTGAGGGTTAGGTTTAGCGTTAGGGTTAGAGTGAGGGTTAGGGTCCGGGTTAGGTTTAGGGTTAGGGTTAGGGTGAGGGTGAGATTGAGGGTTAGGATTAGGGTGAGGGTTAGGTTTAGGGTGAGGGTTAGGGTTAGGATTAGGGTTAGGGTGAGGGCTAGGTTGAGGGTGAGGATAGGGTCAGAGATAGGGTTAGGGTGAGTGTTAGGGTTAGGCTGAGGATGAGGGTTAGTGTATGGGTTAGTTTTAGGGTTAGGGTTAGTGTTAGGTTTAGGTTTAGGGTGAAGTGAGGGTGAGGGTTAGGGTTAGGGTTAGGGTTAGGGAGAGGGTTAGGATGAGTGTTAGGGTAAAGGTTAGGGTTATGGTTAAGATTAGGGTGAGGGTTAGGGAAGGGTGAGGGTTAGGGTGAGTGTGAAGGTTAGAGTTAGCATTAGGGTTAGGGTGAGGTTTATGGTGAGGATTAGGGTTAGGTTTAGGGTGAGGGTTAGGTTTAGGGTTAGGGTGAGGGTGAGGGTGACAGTGAGGGTTAGAGTGAGGGTGAGGGTGAGTTTGAGGGTTAGGCTTAGGGTTTATGGTTAGTGTTAGAGTTAGGGTGAGGGTTAGGCTTAGGGTTACGGTGAGGGTTAGGGATAGGGTGATGAGTAGGGTGAGGGTAAGTGTTAGGTTGAGGGTGAGCGTGAGCGTTAGGGTGCGGATGAGGTTAAGGGTTAGGGTTAGGGTTAGTGTTAGGGTTAGGATGATGGTTAGGGTGAGGGGTAGGCATAGGGTTAGGGTGAGGGTTAGGGGTAGGGTGATGGTTAGGGTGAGGTTTAGGGTGTGGGTGAGGGTGATGGTAAGTGTTAGGGTGCGGGTGAGGTTTAGGGTTAGGTTTAGGGTTAGGGTGAGGGTGATTGTTAGGGTTAGGATTAGGGTTAGGATGAGGGTTAGGTTTAGGGTTAGGGTTAGTTTGAGGGTTAGCATTAAGGTTAGGGTTAGGGTGAGGGTAAAGGTGAGGGTTAGGGTTAGGTTTAGGGTGAAGGTGAGGGTGAGGTTGTGGGTTAGGGTAAGGATTAGGTTTAGGGTTAGGGTTGTTGTTAGGGTTTGGGATAAGGTTATGGTTATGGTGAGGTTGCAGGTTAGGTGAGGTTTAGGGTTAGGGTTATCGTTAGGGTGAGAGTAAGTGTTAGGGTGAGAGTTAGGGTTAGGGTGAAGTTTAGGGTGAGGTTGTGGGTTACTGTTAAGGTTATGGTTAGGGTGAGGTTAAGGGTTAGGGTGAGGGATAGTGTGAGGGTGAGGGTTAGGGTTACCATTAGGGTTAGCGTGAGGGTTAGGGTTAGGTAAGGGTGAGGGTTAGGGTTAGGGTGAGGGTTAGGGTGAGGGTAAGAATAAGGGGAAGGGTGAGGGTTAGGGTGAGGTTGAGGGTTATGGTAAGGGTGAAAGTGAGGCTGAGGTTTAGGGTTAGGGTGAGTGTTAGGGTTAGGGTGAGGGTGAGGGTGAGGGTTAGGGTGAGGTTTAGGGTTAGGTTTAGGGTGAGGTTTAGATGAGGTTCAGGGTTAGGGTTAGGTTGAGGGTTAGGTTTAGGGTGAGGGTTAGGTTTAGGATTAGGTTTAGGGTGAGGGCTAGGGTGAGGGTGAGGTTTAGGGTTAGTGTTAGGGTGAGGGTTAGGATTAGGTTTAGGGTGAGTTCTAGGGTTAGTGTGAGGGTTAGTGTTAGGGTTAGTCTTAGTGTTAGGGTGAGGGTTAGGGTTAGGGTGAGGGTTAGGTTTAGGGTGAGGATTAGTGTGAGGGTTAGGGTTAGGGTGATGTTTAGGGTGGGACTGAGGGTTAGGATGAGGGTGAGGGTGAGGGTTGGTTTGAAGGTTTGGGTTAGGGTTAGGGTGCGAATGAGGGTGAGGGTGTGGTGAGGTTTAGGTTTATTGTAAGGTTTAGGGTGACAGTGAGTGTTAGGGTGCGGGTAAGGATTAGGGTTAGGGTTAGGGTTAGGGTCAGGGTTAGGTTTAGGGTTAGGTTGAGAGTTAGGATGAGGGGTAAGGTTAGGGATAGAGTGAGGGTTAGGATGAGGGTTAGGGTGAGGGTAAGTTTTAGGGTGTAGGTTAGGTTGAGTATGAGGGTTAGGGTTAGGTTTAGGGTTAGGGTGAGGGTGAGGTTTAGGTTTACTGTTAGGGTTAGGGTTAGGGCTAGGGAGAGGGTTAGGATGAGGGTTAGGGTGAAGGTTAGGTTTAGGGTGAGGGTTAGGATTAGGGTGAGTGTGAGGGTGAGGTTGAGGGTTAGGGTTAGGATTAGGGTGAGAGGTAGGATGAGGGTGATTGTGAAGGTTAGGATTAGGGTTAGGGAGAGGGTTAGGATGAGGGTTAGGGCTAGGGTGAGGGTAAGGGTGAGGTTTAGGGTTAGTTTGATGTTTAGGGTTAGGGTGAGGGTGAGGGTGAGGGTGAGGGTTCAGTTGAGGGTTTGGGTTAGAGTTAGGGTGAGGTTGGAGGTTAGGGTTAGGGTGAGGGTTAGCGTTAGGGTTAGGGTTCGGTTGAGGGTGAGAGTGAGGGTTAGAGTTAGGATTGGGTTTAGGGTGAGCCTGAGGGTGAGCGTTAGGGTTAGGGTGAGGGTTAGGCTAAGGTTTAGGGTGAGGGTGAGGTTTAGGGTGATGTTTAGGTTGAGGGTGAGGGTTAGGGTGAGGGTTAGGGTGAGGGTTCGGTTGAGGCTTTGGGTTAGGGTTAGGGTGAGATTCAAGGTGAGGATGAGTGAGAGGGTTAAGTTTAGGGTTAGGATTAGATTTAGGGTGAGGGTGAGTGTGAGGGTTAGAGTTAGGGTTATTGTTAGCCTTAGGTTTAAGCTGAGGGTGAGGGTGAGTGTGAGGGTTAGGGTTATGTTGAGTGTGAGCATTAGGGTTAGGGTTAGGGTGAGCGTAAGCGTGAGGGTTAGGGTGAGGTTGAGGGTTAGGGTTAGGATTAGGGTTAGGTTTAGGCTGAGGGTGACGATGAGGGTTAGGGTTATGTTTAGGGTGAGTGTTAGGCTTAGGGTTAGGGTGAGGGTTAGGGATAGGTTAATGGTTAGGGTGAGGGTGATGCTTAGGGTGAGGGTGAGTGTTAGTGTGCGGGTGTGGTTGAGGGTGAGGTTTATGGTTAGGGTGAGGCTTAGGTTTAAGGTTAGGATGATGGTTAGGATGAGGGGTAGGGTTAGAGTTAGGGTGAGGTTCAGGTTTAGTTTGAGGGTTACCATTACGGTTGGGTTTAGGGTGAGGGTTAAGGTGAGGGTTAGGGTTAGGTTTAGGGTTAAGCTGAGGATTAGGGTGAGGGTAAGTTTTAGGGTGAGGGTTAGCGTGATTGTGAGGGTTAAGTTTAGGTTGAGGATTAGGGTTATGGAGAAGGTTAGGGATAGGTTTAAGGTGAAGGTGAGGGTGAGTGTGTGGGTTAGGGTAAGGATTAGGTTTATGGTAAGGGTTAATGATAGGATGATGTTTAGGGTTAGGGTTAGTGTTAAGGTTAAGGTGAGGTTGCGGGTGAGGTGAGGTTTAGCGTTAGGGTTAGCCTTAGGGTGAGGGTTAGGGTGAGGGTAAGTGTTGGGGTGAGGGTTAGGGTTAGGCTGAGGTTTAGGTTGAGGTTCAGTGTTAGTGTTAGGGTTAGGGTGAGGGTTAGGTTTAGGGTGAGTGTTAGGGTTAGGGTGAGGGTTATGTTTAGGGGTAGTGTTTGGGTTAGGGTTAAGTCTAGGATGAGGGTTAGGTTGAGGGGTACGGTTACGGTTAGGGTGAGCGTTAGGGTTAGCGTTAGGGTTAGGGATAGGGTTAGGGTTAGGGTGAGGTTTAGGATGAGGTTTAGGGTTAGCGTTAGGGTTAGGGTTATGGTGAGGCTTAGGGTGAAGGTTAGGATTAGGGTTAGGTTTAGGGTGAGGGTTAAGGTCAGTGTGAGGGTTAGGGTTAGTTTTAGATTTATGTTGAGAGTAAGGGTTAGCGTGAGGTTTAGGGTGAGTGTGAGGGTTAGAGTTAGCATTAGGGTTAGGATGAGGTTTAGGGTGATGGTTAGAGTTATGTTTAGGGTTAGGCTGAGGTGAGCGTGAGGGTGATTTTGAGATTTATGGTTAGGGTGAGAGATAGATTTAGGGTGAGGGTTAGGGTTACGGAGAGGTTTATCGTGAGGGTGACAGTGAGGCTTAGGGGGAGGTTGAGGGTGAGTGTGAGGGTTAGGCTTAGGGTTAGGGTTAGGGTTAGGGGTAGTGTGAGGTTGAAGGTGAAGGTTAGTGTTAGGAGTAGGGTTAGGTTTAAAGTTAGGCTAAGTGTGAGCTTGAGGGTGAGGGTGACGGTTAGGGTTAGGGTTAGGTTGATGGTTAGGATTAGTGTGAGGGTTAGGGTGAGGGTAAGGTTAAAGGTTAGGGTGAGAGTGAGGGTAGGGTTAGGGTTAGGGTGAGGGTTAGGGTGAGGGTTAGCGTTAGGGGTAGGGTTAGGTTGAGGTTGAGGGTGAGGGTTAGGGTTAGGATTAGGTTTAGGGTGAGCCTGAGGTTGAGGGTTAGGGTGAGGGTTAGGGTTAGGGTGAGGGTTAGGCTAAGGGTTAAGGTGAGGGTTAAGTTTAGGGTGATGTTTAATTTGAGGGTGAGGGTTAGGGTTAGGGTGAGGTTGAGGGTTCGTTTGAGGGTTTGGGTTAGGGTTAGGGTGAGGGTGAGGGTGAGTGAGAGGGTTAGGTTTAGGGTTAGGATAAGGTTTAGGGTGAGGGTGAGTGTGAGGATTAGGGTTAGAGTTATTGTTAGGCATAAGTTTAAGCTGAGGGTGAGGGTTAGGGTTAGGGTGAGGGTTAGGGTGAGGGTTAGCGTTAGGGGTAGGGTTAGGTTGAGGTTGAGGGTGAGGGTTAGGGTTAGGATTAGGTTTAGGGTGAGCCTGAGGTTGAGGGTGAGGGTGAGGGTTAGGGTTAGGGTGAGGGTTAGGCTAAGGGTTAAGGTGAGGGTTAAGTTTAGGGTGAGGGTTAGGCTAAGGGTTAAGGTGAGGGTTAAGTTTAGGATGATGTTTAATTTGAGGGTGAGGGTTAGGGTTAGGGTGAGGTTGAGGGTTCGTTTGAGGGTTTGGGTTAGGGTTAGGGTGAGGGTGAGGGTGAGTGAGAGGGTTAGGTTTAGGGTTAGGATAAGGTTTAGGGTGAGGGTGAGTGTGAGGATTAGGGTTAGAGTTATTGTTAGGCATAAGTTTAAGCTGAGGGTGAGGGTTAGGGTTAGGGTGAGGGTTAGGGTGAGGGTTAGCGTTAGGGGTAGGGTTAGGTTGAGGTTGAGGGTGAGGGTTAGGGTTAGGATTAGGTTTAGGGTGAGCCTGAGGTTGAGGGTGAGGGTTAGGGTTAGGGTGAGGGTTAGGCTAAGGGTTAAGGTGAGGGTTAAGTTTAGGGTGATGTTTAATTTGAGGGTGAGGGTTAGGGTTAGGGTGAGGTTGAGGGTTCGTTTGAGGGTTTGGGTTAGGGTTAGGGTGAGGGTGAGGGTGAGTGAGAGGGTTAGGTTTAGGGTTAGGATAAGGTTTAGGGTGAGGGTGAGTGTGAGGGTTAGGGTTAGAGTTATTGTTAGGCATAGGTTTAAGCTGAGGGTGAGGGTTAGGGTTATGTTGAGTGTGAGCATTAGGGTTAGGGTTAGGGTGAGGGTGAGGTTGATGGTTAGGGTGAGGGTTAGGGTTAGGCTTAGGTTGAGGGTTAGATGAGGGTGAGGGTGAGGGTTAGGTTTAGGGTGAGGGTTAGGTTTCGGGTGAGGGTGAGGGTTAGCGTTAGGGTGAGGATTAGGGTTATGGTAAGGATTAGGGTGAGAGTTAGGGTTAGGGTGATGTTATGTATGAGGGTGAGTGTTAGGGTGAGTTTGAGGGTGAAGGTGAGGCTTAGGGTTACGGTTAGGGTGAGGGTAACTGTGAAGTTTAGGGTTATGGTTAGGCTTAGGCTGAGAGTTAGGCTGAGGGTGAGGGTGAGGGTTAGGGTTAGGGTGAGGCTTAGGGTTAGGGTTAATGATAGGGTGATGTTTAGGGTGAGGGTTAGTGTGAGAGTTAGTGTTAGGGTTAGTCTTAGTGTTAGAGTGAGTGTAAGGGTTAGGTTGAGGGTTAGGGTTAGGGACAGGTGAGGGTTAGGATGAGGGTTAGGGTGAGGATAAGGTTTAAGGTGAGGGTTAGGGTGAGGGTGAGGGTGAGGGAGAGGGTGAGGTTTAGGGTTAGGTTTAGAGTTAGGATGAAGGTAAGGGTTAGCGTGAGGTTTAGGGTGAGTGTGAGTTAGCATTAGGGTTAGGGTGAGGTTTAGGGTTAGGTTGAGGTGACGGTGAGGGTGATTGTGAGGTTTATGGTTAGGGTGAGAGATAGGTTTAGGGTGAGGGTTAAGGTTAGGGTTAGGGTGAGGGTGAGCGTGAGGGTGACAGTGAGGCTTAGGGGGAGGGGGAGGGGGAGTGTGAGGGTTAGGCTTAGGGTTAGGGTTAGGGTTAGTGTGAGGGTGAAGGTGAGGGTTAGTGTTAGGAATAGCGTTAGGTTTAAAGTTAGGCTGAGGGTGAGCGTGAGGGAGAGTGTGACGGTTAGGGTTAGGGTTAGGGTGAGGGTTAAGGTTAGTGTGAGGGTTAGGGTGAAGGTAAGGTTAAAGATTAGGGTGAGAGTAAGGGTTAGGGTTAGGGTTAGGGTGAGGGTTAGGGTGAGGTTTAGGGTTAGGGTTACGTTTAGGGTTAGGGTGATGGTGAGGGTTAGGGTGAGTGTGAGGATGAGGGTTAGGGTGAGGGTTAAGGTGAGGGTGAGGGTTGGTTTGAGGGTTTGCTTTAGGGTTAGGGTGAGGATGAGGGTGAGGGTGAGCCTTAGGGTTAGTTTTAGGGTGAGGGTGACTGTGAGAGTTAGGTTTAGGGTTAGGCTTAGGCTGAGGGTTAGGCTGAGGTTGAGAGTGAGGGTGAGGGTTAGGGTTAGGGTGAGGGTTAGGGTTAGGGTGAGGGTGAGGATGAGGGTTAGGGTTAGGGTTAGGGTTAGGGTTAGGGTGAGGGTTAGATGAGGGTGAGGGTTAGGGTTAGGGTGAGGGTTAGGTTTCGGGTGAGGGTTAGGGTTAGGGTGAGGGTTAGGGTTATGGTGAGGATTATGGTGAGGGTTAGGGTTAGGGTGATATTTGGGGTGAGGGTGAGGGTTAGGGTGAGGGTGAAGGTGAGGGTTGGTTTGAGGGTTTGCGTTAGGGTTAGGGTGAGGATGAGGGTGAGTGTGAGGCTTAGGGATAGGGTTAGGGTGAGGGTGACTGTGAAGGTTAGGTTTAGGGTTAGACTTAGGCTGAGGGTTAGGCTGAGGGTGAGGGTGAGGGTGAGGGTTAGGGTTAAGGTGAGGGTTAGTGTTAGGGTTAATGATAGGGTAATGTTTATGGTGAGAGTTAGTGTGAGAATTACTGTTATGGTTTCGCTTAGTGTTAGAGTGAGTGTAAGGGGTAGGTTGAGGGTTAGGGTTAGGGATAGGGTGAGGGTTAGGATGACGGTTAGGGTGAGGGTAAGGTTTAGGGTGAGGGTTAGGGTGAGTGTGAGGGTTAGGGTTAGGGTTAGGTTTATGGTTAGGGTGAGGGTGAGGATTAGGTTTACGGTAAGTGTTAGGGTTAGGGTTAAGATGAGGGTTAGGGAGAGGGTTTGGACGAGGGTTAGGGTGAGGGTTAGGGTTTGGGTGAGGGTGAGGTTGAGGGTGAGAGTGAGGTTTAGGTTTAGGTTTAGAGTTAAGATGAGGGTGAGAGTTAGGGTTTGGATTAGGGTTAGGTTAAGGTTTAGGCTGAGGATGAGGGTGAGGGTGTGGGTCAGGATTAGGGTTAGGGTGAGTGTTAGGGTTAGGGGTAGTGTTTGGGTTAGGGTTCAGTTTAGGATGTGGGTTAGGTTGAGGGGTACGGTTACCTTTAGGGTGAGCGTTAGGATAAGCGTTAGGTTTAGGGATAGGGTTAGGGTTAGGGTGAGGTTTAGGATGAGATTTAGGGTTAGGGTTAGGGTGAGGGTTAAGGTGAAGGTTAGGGTTAGGGTTAGGGTGAGGGTTAGGGTCAGTGTGAGGGTTAGGGTTAGGGTTAGATTTACGGTGAGAGTAAGGGTTAGCGTGAGGTTTACGGTGAGTGTGAGGGTTAGAGTTAGCATTAGGGTTAGGGTGAGGTTTAGGGTGAGGGTTAGGGTTATGTTTAGCGTTAGGGTGAGGTGAGGGTGAGGGTGATTGTGAGGTTTATGATTAGGGTGAGAGATAGATTTATTGTGAGGGTTAGGTTTAGGGTTAGGGTGAGGGTGAGCTTGAGGGTGAAAGTGAGGCTTATTGCGAGGGTGAGGGTGAGTGTGAGGGCTAGGCTTAGGGTTAGGGTTAGGGTTAGCGTTAGTGTGAGGGTGAAGGTGAAGGTTAGTGTTAGGAGTAGGGTTAGGTTTAAAGTTAGGCTGAAGGTGTGCGTGAGGGTGAGGGTGACAGTTAGGGTTAGGGTTAGGTTGATGGTTAGGGTTAGTGTGAGGGTTAGGGTGAGGGTAAGGTTAAAGGTTAGGGTGAGGGTGAGGGTTAGGGTTAGGTTTAGGGTGAGGGTTAGGGATAGGGTGATGGTTAGGGGGAGGGGGAGGCTTAGGGTGAGGGTGAGGGTGAGTGTTAGGGTGCGGGTGTGGTTTAGCGTTAGGTTTATGGTTAGGATGAGGGTTAGGGTTAGGGTTAGGATGATGGTTAGAATGAGGGGTAGGGTTAGGGTTAGGGTGAGGTTCAGGTTTAGTTTGAGGTTTACCGTTATGTTTGGGTTTAGGGTGAGGGTTAAGGTGAGGGTTAGGTTTAGGTTTAGGGTTAGGGTGAGGTTTAGGTTGAGGGCAAGTTTTAGGGTGAGGGTTAGGGTGATTGTGAGGGTTAGGTTTAGGGTGAGGATTAGGGTTATGGAGAGGGTTAGGGTTAGGTTTAGGGTGAAGGTGAGGGTGAGGGTGTGGGTTAGGGTAAGGATTAGGTTTAGTTTTAGGGTTAGGTTTAGGGTTATTGTTAGGGTTAGGGTTAGGGTTAAGGTTAAGGTGAGGTTGCAGGTGCGGTGAGGTTTAGCATTAGGGTTAGCGTTAGGGTGAGGGTTAGGGTGAGGGTAAGTGTTGGGGTGAGGGTTAGGGTTAGGGTGAGGTTTAGGGTGAGGTTGAGGGTTAGTGTTAGGGTTAGCTTTAGGGTGAGGTTAAGGGTTAGGTTGAGGGTTAGGGTGAGGGTGAGGATTAGGGTTAGCATTAGGGTTAGGGTGAGTGTTAGGATGAGTGTTAGGGTTAGGTTAGGGTGAGGTTTAGGTTTAGGGTGCGGGTTAGATTGCGGGTTAGGGTTAACGTGAGGGTTAGATGAAGGTGATGGTTAGGGTTAGGTTGAGGGTTAGGTTTAGGGTGAGGGTTGGGGTTAGGATTAGGGTTAGGGTGAGGACTTGGGTGAGGGTGAGGGTTAGAGTGAGGGTTAGTTTTAGGGTTAGGGTGAGGGTTAGGGTTAGCGTGAGGTTTAGGGTTAGTGTGAGGGTTAGTGTTAGGGTTAGGCTTAGTGTTAGGTTGAGGGTAAGGATTAGATTGAGGGTTAGGTTTAGGGTGAGGGTTAGGGTTAGGGTGTGGGTTAGGGTTAGGGTGAGGATTAGGGTGAGGTTTAGGGTTAGATTGATATTTAGGGTGAGGGTTAGGGTGAGGTTGAGGGTGAGGTTTGGTTTGAGGGTTTGGGTTAGGTTTAGGGTGAGGTTGAGGGTGAGGGTGAGGATTAGGGTTAGGGTTAGGGTGAGGGTGACTGTGAGGGTTAGGGTTAGGCTTAGGCTTAAGCTTAGGGTTAGGCTGAGGGTGAGGGTGAGGGTGAGGGTTAGGGTTAGGTTGAGGGTTTGGGTTAGGGTTAGGGATAGGGTGATGTTTAGAGTGAGGGTTATTGTGAGAGTTAGTGTTAGGGTTATGCTTAGTGTTAGGGTGAGTGTAAGGGTTAGGTCGATGGTTAGGGTTAGGGTGAGAGATAGGGTTAGGATGAGGGTTAGCGATTCGGTAAGGGTTAGGGTGAGGTTGAGGGTGACGGTGAGCTTTAGGTTTAGCGTTAGGGTGAGGGTGAGTGTCAGGGTTAGGGTTAGGGTTAGGCTTAGGCTTAGGTTTAGGCTCAGGGTGAGGGTGAGGGTGAGACTGAGGGGTAGGGTGTGGGTGAGGGTTAGGTTTAATGTAAGGCTAAGGTGACAGTGAGTGTTAGGGTACAAGTGAGGGTTAGGGTTACGGTTAGGGTTAGGGTCAGGTTTAGGTTTAGGGTTAGGTTGAGATTTAGGATGAGGGTTTGGGTTAGCGTTAGGGTGAGTGTTAGGGTTAGGGTTAGGGTGACGGTTTGGGTTATGGTTTAAGTGAGTGCGAGAGAAAGGGTTATGGTTAGGGATAGGGTTAGGGTTAGGGTGAGGTTTAGGATGAGGGTTAGGGTTAGGGTTAGGGTCAGGGTGAGGGTTAGTGTCATGGTGAGGGTTAGGGTTAAGGTTAGATTTTCGGTGAGAGTAAGGTTTAGCGTGAGGATTAGGGTGAGTGTGAGGGTTAGTATTTGCATTAGGGTTAGGGTGAGGTTAGGTTTAGTGTGAGGGTTAGGGTGAGAGTAAGGTTAAAGGTTAGGGAGAGGGTGAGGTTTAGGGTGAGGGTTAGGTTTAAGGTTAGGGTGAGGTGAGGGTGAGGGTGATTGTGAGGTTTAGGGTTAGGGTGAGGGTTAGGTTTAGGGTGAGGGTTAGGGTTAGGGTTAGGGTGAGCGTGAGGGTGACAGTGAAGCTTACGGTGAAGGTGAGGGTGAGGGTGAGGGTTAGGCTTAGGGTTAGTGTTAGGGTTAGTGTGAGGGTGAGGGTGAGGGTGAGGGTTAGGGATAGGAGTAGGGTTAGGTTTAGAGTTAGGCTGAGGGTGAAGGTGAGGGTGACGTTTAGGGCTAGGGTTAGGGTGAGGGTTAGGGTTAGTGTGAGGGTTATTGTGAGGGTGACGTTAAGGTTTAGGGTGAGGGTGAGGGTTAGGGTTAGGGGTAGGGTGAGGGTTAGGGTGAGGGTTGGGGTTAGGGTTAGGGTGAAGGTTAGGGTGAGGGTGAGTGTGAGGGTTAGGGTAAGGGTTAGGGTTAGGGTGAGGGTTAGGGTTAGGATTATGGTTAGGGTGAATGCTAGGGTGTCAGTGAGGGTTAGGGTTAGGGTGACAGTGAGGGTTAGGGTTAGGGTTAAGGTTAGGGTTTGGGTGAGGGGTAGGGTTAGGGTTAGAGTGAGGGTTAGGTTTAGTGTGAGCGTTAGGGTTATGGTTAGGTTTAGGATTAGTGTGAGGGTAAGGGTTAGGGTGAGGGTTTGGGTGACAGTGAGGGTTAGGGTTATGGTGAGTGTTAGAGTGAGGATTAGTGTGAGGGTTAGTGTTAGGGTTAGGGTTAGGATTAGGGTTAGGGTGAGGAAGAGGGTTAGGTTTAGGGTTAAGTTTAGGGTTAGTGTGAGGGTTAGAAGTAGGGTTAGTGCAACAGATGCTGGAGGGGATGTGGACAGAAAGGAACCTTACTTCATTGTTGGTGGGAATGTAAACTTGTTCAACCACTTTGGAAAGCAGTATGGAGGTTCCTCAAAAGACTTCACATAGAGCTCCCCTATGACCCAGCAATCCCACTTTTGGGCATTTACCCTAATGTTTACAAACAAGACCACACTAAAGCTACCAGCACAACTATGTTTATTGCAGCATTATTTACCATAGCTAAGATATGGAACCAACCCAGATGCCCCTCAGTAGATGAATGGATCAAGAAAATGTGGTATATATACACAATGGAATTCTATGCCTCCATCAGAAAGAATGACATTGCCCCATTTGTTAGGAAATGGAAAAACTTGGAAAAAATTATATTAAGTGAAGTAAGCCAGGCCCAAAGAAACGTAGGTCCCATGGTTTCCCTTATTTGTAATATCTAGTATATGTATGAGTCAAGCGGAAAAGGTCAGATAATGTGATGTCAGGAAAATGAACCCTTAGATGTGTATTTTAATGTTTTTTTTCTTTCATGCATGTGTTTCTAACACATTTATAAGATTATCTCTTTGTTGCTTTGTATGTCCCTCCCCCACAGTATAACCCCTGTTTTCACTATATTTGATGTCAGTATAACTTGTGGAGGAGATGGGGAAAAACCAGTTGTTTAAGGATACAGGTGGACCTGTTGCAACAATGAGAAGTACAAGTTGTCATGTCCAAAACGAGCCTTACAACGTTGGTGCGGGGGGGGGGGGGAAGGAAAAGGATTGGGATTAGGGGGGGAGGGGGGAGGCTGGGAAGGGATGTGAAGGGTAAACAAAGGAGGAGGCTGCAATGCTTGGTAAGAAATGTACGCATTATCCTGCCCATGTAACTGTAACTCCTCTGTACAGTATGTTCACAAATAAAATTAAATTAAATTAAAAAAAAAAAAAAGAAGTAGGGTTAGTGTGAGGGTTAGGGTTAGGGTTAGGCTTACTGTTAGGGTTAGGGTTAAGTTTAGGGTGAGGGTGACGGTGATGGTAAGGGTTAGGGTTAGGGTTAGGTTTAGGGTGACGGTGAGGGTGAGGGTTAGGGTAAGTATTAGGCTTAGGGTTAGGGTTAGGCTGAGGGTGAGGGTGAGGGTTAGGGTAAGGGTTAGGTTTAGGGTGAGGGTTAGGGTTAGTGTGAGGGTTAGGGTTAGGGTTAGGGTGAGGTAAAGGTTAAGTTGAGGGTTAGGGTGAGGGTGAGCTCTAGGATTAGGGCTAAGGTTAGTATTAGGGTGAGGGTGAATGTGAGGGTTAGGATGA
This sequence comes from Dipodomys spectabilis, assembly GCF_019054845.1. Taxonomy (NCBI): domain Eukaryota; kingdom Metazoa; phylum Chordata; class Mammalia; order Rodentia; family Heteromyidae; genus Dipodomys; species Dipodomys spectabilis. The sequence continues at coordinate 2,141,798 of NW_024871140.1, forward strand.
GGGTTAAGGTTTGGCTGATGGTTAGGGTTAGGGTTAGGGTTACGGTGAGGGTGAGGGTGAGGTTTAGGTTTAAGGTTAGAATTAGGGTGAGGCCTAGGGTGAGGGTGAGGGTTAGGGTTAGGGTTAGGGAGAGGGTTAGGGTTAGATTTAGGTTGAGGGTTAGGGTGAGGGGTAGGGTTAGGGTTAGGGTGAGGGTTAGGTTTAGTGTGAGGGTTAGGGTTAAGTTTAGGCTTGGGGTTAGGGTGAGGGTAAAGGTTAGGTTGAGGGCTAGGATGAGGGTGAGGGTTAGGGTTAGTATTAGGGTTAGGGTTATGGAGAGGGTTAGGTTGATGGTTAGTGTTTGGGTTAGGGTTAGGTTGAGGGTAAGGTTTAGGGTGAGGTTTAGGGTTAGGGTTAGTGTGAGGGTTAGAGTGAGGCTTAGTGTTAGGGTGAGTGTTAGGGTGACTGTCACCGTGAGGGTGAGGATTAGGGTGAGGGCTATGTTTTGGGTTAGGGTTATGGTCAGGGTGAGGGTGAGGGTTAGGCTTAGGGTTAGGGTTAGCGTGAGGGTTAGGGTTAGGGTTAGGGAGAGGGTTAGGGTTAGATTTAGGTTGAGGGTTAGGGTGAGGGATAGGGTTAGGGTTAGGGTGAGGGTTAGGTTTAGTGTGAGGGTTAGGGTTAGGTTTAGGCTTGGGGTTAGGGTGAGGGTAAGGGTTAGGTTGAGGGTTAGTGTTTGGGTTAGGGTTAGGTTGAGGGTAAGGTTTAGGGTGAGGTTTAGGGTTAGGGTTAGTGTGAGGGTTAGAGTGAGGCTTAGTGTTAGGGTGAGTGTTAGGGTGACTGTCACCGTGAGGGTGAGGATTAGGGTGAGGGCTATGTTTTGGGTGAGGGTTATGGTCAGGGTGAGGGTGAGGGTTAGGCTTAGGGTTAGGGTTAGGGTGAGGGCTAGAGTGAGGGTGAGGGTGAGGGTGAGGGTTTCGGTTAGGTAAGGGTTATGTTTAGGGTGAAGATTAGGTGAGGGTTAGGGATAGGGTGAGGGATAGTGTAAGGGTGAGGGTGAGGTTTAGGGTTAGGGTGATGTGTAGGATGAGGGTGAGGGTGAGGGTTAGGCTATGGGTGAGGGTTAGGATTAGGGTGAGGGTTAAGGTAACAGTGAGGGTTAGGGTGATGGTGCCGGTAAGGGTTAGGATTAGGGTGAGGGTTAGGGTTAGGGTTAGAGTTAGGGTGAGGGTTAGGGTGAAGGGTAGGATTAGGCTTAGGGTTAGGGTTTGTGTGAGGGTCAGGGTTAGGGTGAGGATAAGGTAAGGGTGAGGGTTAGGGTGAGGGTGAGGGTTAGGTTTACTGTTAAAGTGAGGGTTAGGGCTACGGTTATGGTGAGGGTTAAGGTTAGGGTTATGTTTAGGGTGAGGGTGAGTGTTAGAGTGAGGGTGAGAGTTCGGGATAGGGTGAGGGTTAGGGTTTGGGTGAGGGTTTGTGTTAGGTTGAGTGTTAGGGTGATGGTGAGGGTAATGGTTAGGGTTGGGTTTAGGGTTAGGTTGAGGTTTAGTGTGAGGGGTAGAGTTAGGGTTAGGGTGAGGGTTTGGGTTAGGGTTAAGTGAGTGTGAGAGTAAGGGTTATGGTTAGGGATAGGGTTAGGGTTAGGGTGAGGTTTAGGATGAGGGTTAGTGTTAGGGTTAGGGTGAGGGTTAGGGTGAAGGTTACAGTTAGGGTTAGGGTCAGGGTGAGGTTTAGGGTTAGGGTTAGATTTTCAGTGAGAGTAAGGGTTAGTGTGAGGATTAGGGTGAGTGTGAGGGTTAGAATTAGCATTAGGGTTAGGGTGAGGTTAGGGTTAGTGTGAGGGTTAGGGTGAGGGTAAGGTTAAAGGTTAGGGTGAGGGTGAGATTTAGGGTGAGGGTTAGGTTTAGGGTTAGGGTGAGGTAAGGGTGAGGGTGATTGTGAGGTTTAGGGTTAGGGTGAGGGTTAGGTTTAGGGTGAGGGTTAGGGTTAGGGTTAGGGTGAGCGTGAGGGTGACAGTGAGGCTTAGGGTGAGGGTGAGGGTTAGGGTTAGGCTTAGGGTTAGTATTATGGTTAGTGTGAGGTTGAGGGTGAGGGTTAGGGATAGGAATAGGGTTAGGTTTAGAATTAGTCTGAGGGTGAGGGTGAGGGTGACGGTTAGGCTTAGGTTTAGGGTGAGGGTTAGGGTTAGTGTGAGGGTTAGGGGGAGGGGGAGGTTAAGTTTTAGGGTGTGGGTTAGGGTGAGGGTGAGGGTTAGGTTTAGGGTTAGGGTGAGGGTTAGGGTGAGGATTGGGGTTAGGGTTAGGGTGAGGGTGAGTGTGAGTGTGAGGGTGAGGGTTAGGGTGAGGGTTAGGGTTAGGGTGAGGGTTAGGGTTAGGATTATGGTTAGGGTGAATGCTAGGGTCTCAGTGAGGGTTAAGGTTAGGGTGACAGTGAGGGTTAGGGTTAGGGTTAGGGTTTGGGTGAGGGGTAGGGTTAGGGTTAGAGTGAGGGTTAGGTTTAGTGTGAGCGTTAGGGTTATGGTTAGGTTTAGTATTAGTGTGAGGGTAAGGGTTAGGGTGAGGGTTTGGGTGATAGTGAGGGTTAGGGTTACGTTGAGTGTTAGGGTGAGGATTAGTGTGAGGGTTAGGGTTAGGGTTAGGATTAGGGTTAGGGTGAGGAAGACGGTTAGGGTTAAGGTTAAGTTTAGGGTTAGTGTGAGGGTTAGAGGTAGGGTTAGTGTGAGGGTTAGGGTTAGGGTTTGGGTGATAGTGAGGGTTAGGGGTACGTTGAGTGTTAGGGTGAGGATTAGTGTGAGGGTTAGGGTTAGGGTTAGGGTTAGGATTAGGGTTAGGGTGAGGAAGACGGTTAGGGTTAAGGTTAAGTTTAGGGTTAGTGTGAGGGTTAGAGGTAGGGTTAGTGTGAGGGTTAGGGTTAGGGTTAGGCTTACTGTTAGGGTTAGGGTTAGGTGAGGGTGACAGTGAGGGTAAGGGTTAGGGTTAGGGTTAAGTTTAGAGTGAGGGTGATGGTGAGGGTAAGGGTTAGGGATAGGTTTAGGGTGACGGTGAGGGTGAGGGTTAGGGTTAGGATTAGGCTTAGGGTTAAGGTTAGGCTGAGGGTGAGTGTGAGGGTTAGGGTTAGGGTTGGCTTAGGGTTAGAGTGAGGGTTAGGGTTAGGTTTAGGGTGAGGTAAAATTTAAGTTGAGGGTTAGGGTGAGGGTGAGCTCTAGGATTAGGGCTAGGGTTAGTATTAGGGTGATGGTGAGTGTAATGGTTAGGGTGAGGGTTAGGGTTAGACTGATGTTTAGGGTTAGGGTTAGGTTTAGGGTGATGGTTAGGGTTAGGGTTAGGGTTATTGTTAGGGTTAGGGTTAGGGTGAGGTTGAGGATGAGGGTGAGGGTGACGGTTAAGATTAAGGTTAGGTTTAGTTTTAGGGTGTGGGTGAGTGTTAGATTTAGGATTAGGGTTAGGGTTAGGGTTAGTCTGAGGGTGAGGGTGAGGGTGAGGATGAGGTGTACGGTTAGGTTTAGTGTTAGGGTTTGGATGAGGGTTAGGGTTAGTGTGAGTGTTAGGTTTAGGGTTAGGGTGAGGGTAAGGGTTAGGTTGAGGATTAGGGTGAGGGTGAGGGTGAGGGTTAGGGTGAGGGTGAGGGTTAGGTTTAGGGTGAGTGTTAGGGTGAGGGTAAGGTTTAGGGTGAGGGTTAGGGTTAGGGTTAGAGTCAGGATAAGGTTTAGGGTGGAGGTTAGGGTTAGGGGGAGGGTTAGGGTTAGGGGTAGGGTTAGGCTGAGAGTAAGGGTGAGGGTTATTGTTAGGATTAGTGTTCGGATTAGGGTTAGGCTCTGGGTGAGGTTAAGGGTGTGGGGTAGGGTGAGGTTTACGATTAGGTTTAGGGTGAGGGTTAGGGTTAGGGTGAGGTTTAGGGTGAGGTTGAGGGTTAGGGTTAGGGTTAGGGTAATGGTGAGGGCTAGTGTGCGAGTGAGAGTTAGGGTTAGGGTGAGGGTTAGGGTTAGTGTGAGGGTTAGTGTTAGGGTTAGTGTGAGGGTTAGGGTGAGCGTAAGGGTTAGGGTGAGCGTTACGGTTAGAGTGAGGGTTAAGGTTAGGGTGGAGTTTAGGGTTAGGGTGAGGATTAGGGTTAGGGTGATGTTTAGGGTGAGGGTGAGGGTTAGGTGGAGGGTGAGGGTGAGGGTTCGGTTGAGGGTTTGGGATAGGTTTAGGGTGAGATTGAGGGTGATGGTGAGGTTTAGAGTTAGGGTTAGGGTTAGGTTGAGGGTGAGGGAGAGCGTTAGGTTTAGGATTAGGGATAGGTTTAGGGTTAAGCTTAGGGTGAGAGTGAAGGTGACTGTCAGGGTGAGGTTAGGGTTAGGGTTAGCGTTATTGTTAGGGTTAGGGTTAGGGTGAGGTTTAGGATGAGGGTTAGGGTTAGGGTTAGGGTGAGGGTTAGGGTGAAGGTTAGGGTTAGGGTTAGGGTCAGGGTTAGGTTTAGGGTCAGGGTGAGGGTTAGGGTTAGGGTTAGATTTTCAGTGAGAGTAAGGGTTAGCGTGAGGATTAGGGTGAGTGTGAGGGTTAGAATTAGCATTGGGTTAGGGTGAGGTTAGGGTTAGTGTGAGGGTTAGGGTGAGGGTAAGGTTAAAGGTTAGGGTGAGGGTGAGGTTTAGGGTGAGGGTTAGGTTTAAGGTTAGGGTGAGGTGAGTGTGAGGGTGATTGTGAGGTTTAGGGTTAGGGTGAGGGTTAAGGTGAGGGGTAGGGTTAGGGTTAGGTTTAGGGTGAGGGTTAGGGTTGGTGTGAGTATTAGGGTTACGGTGAGGTTTAGGGTTACTGTGATGTCGCATCCACCTCGACCAGCAAGGAAGACACGACCCGGGATTCTTCTCAAAGCAGTTTATTCAGGAACCTTGATTATTAGCTTCTCTCTTGCCCCGCACCCGCACTCCGGTTATAAGCCTCCTGGATGGCCAATCCCGAGGTGCCACGTGGCATATACCAATAGGGTCGCAAACACGGAAGCAAGCCAGTAGCCAAGCCATAGCCATATAAGGAGTTGTTTTTCACAGAGAGCACTCGCCATCGGGAAGGCGGAAGGCAGAAGCCAGCGCCATCTTTGGCTTGACCGTGCCATGCGGCCGCGCCATCTTTGGCCAGCTCCCGCAGCTCTCCACAGCTCCCCCTTTTTGTTTTATTAAGCGACAGGTAAGAGTAGAGGTTGGGCCTCTGTCTAAAACATTAATGAGAGGACCTTGCACTGGTCTTCGCCTGAGGGGCGCCTTCCCCAGTGACGACCAGGCCCGTCCGATGCCTTTTTTGCAGAGATGGGATCTTGGGCATCAACCCACTTGCAACCCAACATGCTCTTCTTGGGCTTACGCCAGGAAGTGATTCCCATGTGCAGTGCGTTTGCCCAAGTGCAGTGCGTTTGCCTTACACCCTGTGCTATTCCGTTAACGTGGCAAGCCACGCGTGGGGGGACTGTCCGGCCTCAATGGCAGTGAAGGCCTGGACCACCATAGCCATACTCCTGCGCTGCGAGCTCCTAATCCGGCATATGCACCACAGGCACAGCAAGATCACCAATGCCAGGATACCGATAAGGAAGCCTAATCCCGCCCACTCCTTCAAATGATCCACAGCTGTCAAAATCCAGGAGGAAACATCTCGTAACAGGGCATCATCCATCCGGGTGGAGTTTACCACGACAATGGCCGATCGTAGCTGCAACATCAATTGGTCAAATTCTCCCGTCCAGTTGCCTAAAAGATAACTTGACAGTTGTTTAGACAAATTTGCTGCCTGAGTATAGTTATAGTACTGAATAGCAGTAATACAAAGCCCTTCATATTTTTGAATACATCCCAGCTGAGCCAAACTGCCACATGATATCAACCTGTTCCTGCACAAGGTCAATCCTTTGATTTAACAGCATCAGTCCTCCTTTTAATTGTGCAAAGGTCACTTGTTTTAAATCCAGAGCTCTGGCTGTAGTAGCCGACAAGTTATTTAAAGTTTGAGCCGTCTGCACAGTATGTGACATGGCGACAGCGGCAGCCGTCGCACCCGCAGCAGCCACAGCTATAGCAGTTACAATGGCCGCAGTGATGCCAAAATCTCTCTTATGCCTAAACAAGGTTACAGCTTGAGAAGCATCTACTGGCACAGGCACCCAACGCGGAATGCGTGTAACTATGGCTAACGGGTACTGAGAACTCCAGCAGGTAGCATAATAGCAGGTTTCATTAGTGCAAGCACACACATCATCTGAGCATACAGAGGTGTTGTTAATTATCAAAAACACAAAAGGGGAAACCACACACATTAGCAAAGCAGCCTTGTCCTAAGAGCATATCTCTATCCCAAGCCTGGTTTCCGTTTGCTTGATTGATGGCTGCCTGTTCACTACAAAATTCCAGCATAAATGCCCTCCAATCCAAGTATTGGCCTGGACTCAAACATGCCCATGCTAGGCTTGCCCAATCCGAGGGAGTCATGCAGTATCTCTTTATAGCCTCCACTTGAGCTACAGTAAAAGAGGCTGTAATCCCATACGTCCGAACAAACTCAGCCAGGGACTTAATTGCTTTAAATTCTAGAGGCTCATGAAATCTCTGTTGATTACCGTCTTGAAAAACTGGGAAGGCGAGTTCTGCTCGGGCAGTCCGCCAAATATCCGGGCAAAACGTATGCCCATTGGCTCCATGTTGATATGGAGGAGGACCTAAGGGGACTTGACCGGAAGTTCCTTTTACGTCATCTAAAGGGGCCTGACCAAAAGTTCTTTCCACATCCTCATTAAGCACAGGTTGGCTTAGCTTATGTTTTCCCTTTTTTATACGACTCCTTTTCATCTGTTGAATAAGTGCTCTCACTTCTTCCTCCTCTAACTCACTGGAACTTCCTCTTTCCGATTTCAGCTCAGACAGATCTGGGTATAGTTGCCCCCTTTTGCCCTGTTTACTGTCTCCCTTTTCACTGATCGCCTTCTCTGACCTCTCCTCCTGTAACTGCTCCAGTGCTGACTGTCCATTTTTTATAACCTCACAGCAGCGCTGGTCCTCCAGGCAGCCCCTTATCAGTTTCCAAATGGTGCGGACTCCTGCCTTTAATGTGCCCTGTTCATAGGCAAAGTCCAAATCCCTCCCTAATTTTTTCCACGAGGCTACTGTAAGGCTCCTGGACACTATGAACCAAGGAGCTACAATGTTGCATTCTTCAAGGAAACTCTGTAAAACACCCTTCTTAAACTTTAGTCCTTTTGAGCTTAGGAGCTCATTCAGGGCCAGAAAAATTGGATGAGACGTCGCGGCGCCCATCTTAGTTATAAAAATTTTATCTTCTTTTTTACTCCCTTTTTTATTTTTTATATTTATTCTTACTTTCACTTTAGGCCTTTATTTTTTCCCGGCTTTCCGCTCTCTCTTTATCTACAGAGAAGAGCCCCGTATTATGCCCGCTTTAATCGCGGATCCCCACTTATCTGGGAACTTACCGGTGCACCACCCTGACTGCCAAGAGTTCTGGATCCCTTGTGGAGTTAGGTCCCCGTACGGGCCACCACTTGTCGCATCCACCTCGACCAGCAAGGAAGACACGACCCGGGATTCTTCTCAAAGCAGTTTATTCAGGAACCTTGATTATTAGCTTCTCTCTTGCCCCGCACCCGCACTCCGGTTATAAGCCTCCTGGATGGCCAATCCCGAGGTGCCACGTGGCATATACCAATAGGGTCGCAAACACAGAAGCAAGCCAGTAGCCAAGCCATAGCCATATAAGGAGTTGTTTTTCACAGAGAGCACTCGCCATCGGGAAGGCGGAAGGCAGAAGCCAGCGCCATCTTTGGCTTGACCGTGCCATGCGGCCGCGCCATCTTTGGCCAGCTCCCGCAGCTCTCCACACTGTGAGGGTTCATGTTAGGTTTAGGCTTAGTGTTAGGGTGAGGGTAAGGGTTAGGTTGAGGGTTAGGTTTAGGGTGAGGTTTAGGGTTAGTATGAGGGTTAGGGCTAGCGTGAGGGTAAGGGTGAGTGTTAGGGTTAGTGTGATGTTTAGGGTTAGTGTGAGGGTGAGGGTGAGGGTGAGGGTGAGGGTTCAGTTGAGGGTTTGGGTTAGGTTTAGGGTGAGGTTGGAGGATAGAGTTAGGACGAGGGTTAGCGTTAGGCTTAGGGTTAGGTTGAGGGTGAGGGTGAGGGTTAGGGTTAGGATTGGGTTTAGGGTGAGCCTGAGGGTGAGGGTGAGGTTAGGGTTAGGGTGAGGGTTAGCCTAAGGGTTAGGGTGTGGGTTAGGTTTAGAGTGATGTTCAGGTTGAGGGTGAGGTTGAGGGTGAGGGTTAGGGTGAGGGTTCGATTGAGGGTTTGGGTTAGGGTTAGGGTGAGCTTGAGGGTGAGGGTGAGTGAGAGGGTTAGGTTTAGGGTTAGGATTAAGTTTAGGGTGAGGGTGAGTGTAAGGGTTAGGGTTAGGTTTATTGTTAGGCTTAGGTTTAAGCTGAGGGTGAGGGTGAGTGTGAGGGTTAGGGTTATGTTGAGTGTGAGCATTAGGGTTAGGGTTAGGGTGAGGGTTAGGGTGAGAGTGAGGGTTAGGATTAGGATTAGGGTTAGGTTTAGGCTGAGGTTGAGGGTGATGGTGAGGGTTATGTTTAGGGTGAGTGTTAGGCTTAGGGTTAGGGTGAGGGTTAGGGATAGTGTGATGGTTAGGGTGAGGATGAGGCTTAGGGTGAGGTTGAGGATGAGGGTGAGTGTTAGGGTGCGGGTGTGGTTTAGGGTTAGCTTTAGGGTTAGGGTGAGGGTTAGGGTTATGTTTAGGATGATGGTTAGGATGAGGGGTAGGGTTAGGGTGAGGTTCAGGTTTAGTTTGAGGGTTATCGTTACGGTTGGGTTTAGGGTGAGAGTTAAGGTGAGGGTTAGGGTTAGGTTTAGGGTTAAGGTGAAGATTAGGGTGAGGGTAAGTTTTAGGGTGAGGGTTGGGGTGATTGTGAGGGTTAGGTTTAGGGTGAGGATTAGGGTTATGGAGCGGGTTAGGGTAAGGTTTAGGGTGAAGGTGAGGGTAAGGGTGTGGGTTAGGGTAAGGATTAGGTTTAGGGTTAGGGTTATTGTTAGGTTTAGGGATAGGGTTAAGGTTAAGGTGACTTTGGGGGTGAGGTGAGGTTTAGAGTTAGGGTTAGCGTTAGGGTGAAGGTTAGGGTGAGGGTAAGTGTTAGGGTGAGGGTTAGGGTTAGGGTGAGGTTTAGGTTGAGGTTGAATGTTATTGTTAGGGTTAGGGTGAGGGTTAGGTTTAGGGTGAGGGTTAGGGTTAGGGTGAGGTTTAGGGTTATGGTGAGGATTAGGGTGAGGGTTAGGGTTAGGGTGATGTTTAGGGTGAGGGTGAGGGTTAGGGTGAGGGTGAGGGTGAGGGTTGGTTTGAGGGTTTGCGTTAGGGTTAGGGTGAGGTTGAGGGTGAGGGTGAGGCTTAGGGTTAGGGTTAGGGTGAGGGTGATTGTGAGGGTTAGGTTTAGGGTTAGGCTTAGGCTGAGGGTTAGGCTGAGGGTGAGGGTGAGGGTGAGGGTTAGGGTTAGGGTTAATGATAGGGTGATGTTTAGGGTGAGGGTTAGTGTGAGAGTTACTGTTATGGTTTGGCTTAGTGTTAGAGTGAGTGTAAGGGTTAGGTTGAGGGTTAGGGTTAGGGATAGGGTGAGGGTTAGGATGAGGGATAGGGTGAGGATAAGGTTTAGGGTGAGGGTTAGGGTGAGGGTTGGTTTGAGGGTTTGCGTTAGGGTTAGGGTGAGGTTGAGGGTGAGGGTGAGGCTTAGGGTTAGGGTTAGGGTGAGGGTGATTGTGAGGGTTAGGTTTAGGGTTAGGCTTAGGCTGAGGGTTAGGCTGAGGGTGAGGGTGAGGGTGAGGGTTAGGGTTAGGGTTAATGATAGGGTGATGTTTAGGGTGAGGGTTAGTGTGAGAGTTACTGTTATGGTTTGGCTTAGTGTTAGAGTGAGTGTAAGGGTTAGGTTGAGGGTTAGGGTTAGGGATAGGGTGAGGGTTAGGATGAGGGATAGGGTGAGGATAAGGTTTAGGGTGAGGGTTAGGGTGAGTGTGAGGGTTAGGGTTAGGGTGAGGGTTAGGGTTAGGGTGAGGGGGAGGACTAGGGTTACGGTAAGGGTTAGGTTTAGGGTTAGGAGGGTTAGGGAGAGGGTTAGGATGAGGGTTAGGGTGAGGGTTCGGGTTAGGGTTAGGGTGAGGGTGAGGGTGAGGGTGAGATTGAGGGTTAGGGTTAGAGTTAGCATGAGGGTGAGTGTTAGGGTTAGGATTAGGGTTAGGCTAAGGGTTAGGGTGAGGATTAGGTTTAGGGTGCTGTTTAATTTGAGGGTGAGGGTTAAGGTTAGGGTTAGGGTGAGGGTTCGGTTGAGGGTTTGGGTTAGGGTTAGGGTGAGGGTGAGGGTGAGTGAGAGGGTTAGGTTTAGGGTTAGGATTAGGTTTAGGGTGAGGGTGAGTGTGAGGGTTAGGGTTATGGTTATTTTTAGGGTTAGGTTTAAGCTGAGGGTGAGGGTGAGGGTGAGGGTGAGGGTTATGTTGAGTGTGAGCATCAGGGTTAGGGTTAGGGTGAGGGTGAGGTTGATGTTTAGGGTGAGGGTTTGGTTTAGGCTTAGGGTGAGGGTTAGATGAGGGTGAGGGTTAGGGTTAGTGTGAGGGTTAGGGTTAGGGTGAGGGTGAGGGTTAGCGTTAGTGTGAGGGTTAGGGTTATGGTGAGGATTAGGGTGAGGTTTTGGGTTAGGGTGATGTTTAGAATGAGGGTGAGTGTTAGGGTGAGGATGAGGTTGAGGGTTGGTTTGAGGGTTTCCGTTAGGGTTAGGGTGAGGTTGAGGGTGACGGTGAGGCTTAGGGTTATGGATAGGGTGAGGGTGACTGTGAGCGTTAGGGTTAGGGTTAGGCTTAGGCTGAGGTTTAGGCTGAGGCTGAGGGTGAGGGTGAGGGTTAGGGTTAGGGTGAGGGTTAGGGTTAGGGTTAATGATAGGGTGATGGTTAGAGTGTGGGTTAGTGTGAGAGTTAGTGTTAGGGTTAGTCTTAGTGTTAGAGTGAGTATAAGGGTTAGGGTGAGGGTTAGGTTTAGGGATAGGTGAGGGTTAGGATGGGGGTTAGGGTGAGGGTAAGGTTTAGGGTGAGTATTAGGGATAGGGTTAGGATTAGGGTAAGGGTGAAGGTTAGGGTGAAAGTTATGTTTAGGGTGAGCGTTAGGGTCAGGGTGAGGGTTAGGGTTAGGGTTAAATTTACGGTGAGAGTAAGGGTTAGCCTGAGGTTTAGGGTGAGTGTGAGGGTTAGGGTTAGGGTTAGGGTGAGGGTTAGGGTTAGGGTGAGGGTGAGCGTGAGGGTGACAGTGAGGCTTAGGGGGAGGAGGAGGGTGAGTGTGAGGGTTAGGCATAGGATTAGGGTTAGGGTTAGTGTGAGGGTGAAGGTGAGGGTTAGTGTTAGGAGTAGCGTTAGGTTTAAAGTTAGGCTGAGGGTGAGCGTGAGGGAGAGTGTGACGGTTAGGGTTAGGGTTAGGGTTAGGGTGAGGGCTAGGGTTAGTGTGAGGGTTAGGGTGAGGGTAAGGTTAAAGATTAGGGTGAGAGTGAGGGTTAGGGTTAGGGTTAGGGTGAGGTTTAGGGTGAGGTTTAGGGTTAGGGCTACGGTTAGGGTTAGGGTGATGGTGATGGTTAGGGTGATGGTGAGGGTGAGGTTTACGGTGAGCGTTAGGGTTAGGGTGAGGGTTATTGTTAGGGTTAGGTATACGGTTACGTTTAACGTGAGGTTGCGGCTGAGGTGAGGTTTAGCGTTAGGGTTAGCGTTAGGGTGAGGGTTAGGGTGAGGGTAAGTGTTAGAGTGAGAGTTAGGGTTAGGGTTAGGGTGAGGTTAATGGTTAGGGTGAGGGTTAGGGTGAGGGTTATGTTTAGCATTAGGGTTAGGGTGAGGGTTAGGGTGAGGGTTAGAGTTATGTTCGGGTGAGGGTTAGGGTTAGGGTGAGGGTTAGGGTGAGGGTAAGAATAAGGGGAAGGGTGAGGGTTAGGGTGAGGTTGAGGGTTTATGTTAAGAGTGAAGTTTAGGGTAAGGGTGAGGGTTAGGGTGAGGGTTAGGGTTAGGGTGAGGGTGAGGTTGAGGTTTAGGGAGAGGGTTAGGGTTAGGTTTAGGGTGAGGGTTAGATGAGGGTGAGGGTTAGGATTAGGGTGAGGGTTAGGTTTAGGGTGAGGGTTAGGGTTAGGGTGAGTGTTAGGGTTATGGTGAGGATTAGGGTGAGGGTTAGGGTTAGCGTGATGTTTAGGGGAGGGGGAGGGTTAGGGTGAGGGTGAGGGTGAGGGTAGGTTTGAGGGTTTGCGTTAGGGTTAGGGTGAGGTTGAGGGTGAGGGTGAGGCTTAGGGTTAGGGTTAGGGTGAGGGTGACTGTGAGGGTTAGGTTTAGGGTTAGGCTTAGGCTGAGGGTTAGGCTGAGGGTGAGGGTGAGGGTTAAGGTTAGGGTGAGGGTTAGGGTTAGGGTGAGGGTGAGGGTGAGTGAGAGGGTTAGGGTTAGGGTTAGGGTTAGGTTTAGGGTGAGGGTGATTGTTACTTTTAGGGTTGTTGTTAGGCTTAGGTTTAAGCTGAGGGTGAGGGTGAGTGTGAGGGTTAGGGTTATGTTGAGTGTGAGCATTCGGGTTAGGGTTAGGGTGAGAGTGAGGTTGAGGGTTAGGGTGAGGGTTAGGGATAGGCTTAGGATTAGGTTTAGGGTGAGGGTGAGTGTTAAGGTTAGGGTTAGGCTTATTGTTAGCCTTAGGTTTAAGCTGAGGGTGAGTTTGAGGGTGAGGGTTATGTTGAGTGTGAGCATTAGGGTTAGGGTTAGAGTGAGGGTGAGGTTGAGGGTTAGGGTTAGGCTTGGGTGAGGGTTAGATGAGGGTGAGGGCTAGGGTTAGGGTGAGGGTTAGGGTTAGGGTGAGGGTGAGGGTTAGCATTAGGGTGAGGGTTAGGGTTATGGTGAGGATTAGGGTGAGGGTTAGGGTTAGGGTGATGTTTAGGATGAGGGTGAGTGTTAGGGTGAGGGTGAGGGTGAGGATTGGTTTGAGGGTTTGCGTTTGGGTTAGGGTGAGGTTGAGGGTGAGGGTGAGGCTTAGGGTTAGGGATAGGGTGCGGGTGACTGTGAGGGTTAGGGTTAGGGTTAGGCTTAGGCTGAGGGTGAGGGTAAGGGGAGGGTTAGGGTTAGGGTGAGGGTTAGCATTAGGGTTAATGATAGGGTGATGTTTAGAGTGAGGGTTAGTGTGAGAGTTAGTGTTAGGGTTAGTCTTAGTGTTAGAGTGAGTGTAAGGG